>NW_019154118.1:9355982-9657397 GCF_002288905.1 Enhydra lutris kenyoni
AAAAAAAAAAAAAAAAAAAAAAAAAAAAAAAAAAAAAAAACCACAATATATTTAAATATCATATCTCTAAAATAATACTCAATAACAGAAATTATGAATCTTTATAAAATGAAAAAAATTGGGGAGAAACTTTATCATCTCATTTTTATTCAATAAATTAACTGGATGAGGGGGGTCTGGCTGGCTCAGTCAGAAGAGCATGTCATCCTGGATCTCGGGATCATGAGTTTGAGCCCCATGCTGTGTGCAAAGATTACTAAAAAAATAAAAAAATAAAAAATAAAAAATTTAATTAAAAAAATAACTAAGGGGTGCCTGGACAGCTCAATCGGTTAAGGTCATGATCCCAGGGTCCCAGGATCAAGCCTTGCATAACACTCCCTGCTCTACCGGGAGTCTGCTTCTCTCTTTGCCCTTCACCTCGCTTGTGCTCTCTCTCTCACTCTCTCTCAAATAAAATCTTACAGAAAAACAAAAAAAAACAACCCTAAAATAAATAAATAACTGGATCAATACACATCAAAATGTTAACAGTAGCAATAGGTATGTGGTGAGAACTGAAATTTTTACTGTTTTTAAACCTGTCTATAGTTTTTACAAGAGACAACCTAATTTCATAAGAAAAAATAGAAGTTATATTACTTTAAAAAAAAGGAGGAAGTACCCCACCTCTAGTAAATCCAAAAACATATCTGGATTGGCTAGAACATAAGTAGCTGAGTCTTTACAATCAGCCATGCCTATTCTCAAACTTCAATACTGCTAAGGAATAAACAGAGAAGAGTCATGGTTAGGGAATGGGAGAGAGAGGTACACTGAAAGTACTCAAAAACCAAAACCAAAACCTGAATCCAAATGCAAGCTGAATTTTAACTTATAACACAAATGAACAGAAAACTATATGGCTCTGAACTTGCCAGCATCTCTAACTGTTCAACTTCTGACTTCTACTCTGCCTCAAATATTAGAAAAATGCTTAGCCATCCTTTGCATGGCATAGGGTAAAGGGGAAAAAACAGAAACAACAAAACACAAGGATGAGGGTAATTTACTTATTTAAATCAAATGGTGTTTTTTTTTTTTAAGATTTTATTTATTTATTTGACAGAGAGAGAGATCACAAGTACGCAGAGAGGCAGACAGAGAGAGGGGGAAGCAGGATCCCTGCTGAGCAGAGAGCCCAATGTGAGGCTCGATCCCAGGACCCTAGGATCATGACCTGAGCTGAAGGCAGAGACTTTAACCCACTGAGCCACCCAGGCACCCTCAAATGGTGTTTCTTACAAAAGAAGGCCACCTCAGAACAAGGCAGACAAACCTGGAAACATGAAGACCAGAAGCTGAAGATCAAAATAGTACGAGGACCAGGTCGTGGGCTGGTGTTCAGACACAGAAGCAATGATGGGGATGTTGTTCTTAGCATAAGAAGGATCCAGCAGTGAGTAGAAACGCCCCGTCCAGGGAGATATTTTTCCTGGCAGCAAAGAAGCAACAAACATTTCACAATCATTCCTGAAACAAAATAACCTCTGATCCTAACTAATCACAATTTTCCATTTTAATAAGCGTCTCTGAGACAGAGAAGGATTAGGTTTTTGTTAAAATGCCATCATTACTTTCAGAATATCATTCCATCCTTTCTTTCAAAGTTGAGAGTACTTTTTGTCAGCACCGCTAGCAAAGTAAAATCTGGCTGTACATAAACTCAGAGATGGGAGGCAAAAGTGCGTCCTCCAAGGGTTTTAGGTCAAATTTGGCAACCATGGCCAACTCTATAAACTAATTCAGCTCCATCCTCCAGTGCTGTTCCAAAGTAGACAATACATAGAGACATGGGCAGTATCAGATCAGCTCCGAAGTGAGGAAAACGTGGTATGCTAAACAGCCATGGGTTAGTGCCTATGGGATTAGACAAGACCATGTTTGTAGGATATGGCCAGCGGTGTTGATTTTTCCCACCCTACCAAGAAGAAAGGAAAAAAAAAAAGAGGAGAAAAACTAGCAAGGTGAGATACAGTCCTTTTACCAAGCGTGTTTCTGACATTAAGAGCTACTCTAACAAGACATTCTACACAGAATCCAAACACTGGGGTGACAAGTGGACTGAATGTAAGGAAGCAGAACTTTATAATTTTGGGAGGAAAAAAAATGACTCTTTCTGTGGTCAAGAAATAACCCATATTTTTGAAGTTTACTACATGTTCCATACCCATTCACACAAGCTGTGAGCCTTCCCTACCTGTCAGCATGAGGAGAGCTCCCACGGTGAGAAGGACAAAGCCTACCAGGGAGATGACACTTCGGAAAAGAACTTCAAACTGCTGTGGATTCAACTTGCTGCGCAGATAATCCACGAAGGCATGGATCTGGCAGAGACCAAAGACCCCAAAGGCCGCCATGTGCTCTGATGAAAGGACGGGCTGTAGGTAAAAGCATGTATGTGACAATGCTGAAAAGCACTGGATCCAGCCTAGACCTGAATTATCCTGACCTAGTTTGGACCAAACAAAGGGTCAAATGAGTTCTGAGGCTCAGAGGATTTAGCCAATGGAGGGAAGGGTCTAATTCGCCCACTGCATTTTCCAAGGAGTACTTGGGGTCCTCCAAAGCATGCCATACGTTATCATTATCATACCTCTGGCCTTTGCTCGGGCTATTTTTTTAGCCTAGATAGCAATTTTCTCATTTTTCCACAATTTGCGTTCACAGAAATTCTCATTACTCAAGGCCCAATGCAAATACCACTTCCTCCTGATCTGCCAAACTGAAATCCATTATTCCCCTCTATGTTCAATGCACTTTAGATCTCTTCCATTACTTACTACTTCTTTCTTTGCTTAGATCAATGGTTCTCAAACTAGTGAGCACCATAACCATGGGGAGAGCAAAGAAGAGAGTGTTAAGACGGACTGTGGAGTCCCCACCTAGAGTTTGATTCAGTGGGTCTCTGATGCAGCCCCAGAATTTATATGTTTTTAATAAAAAATTTGGAGTTAATTTGCTTCTTCAGAATACTGAAATTTTTATTATTATTTTTTGGTCTCTATACCCAACATGGGGCTCAAACTCACAATCCCAAGGTCTTCAAGTGGCATGTTCTACTGAGTCAGCCAGCTGCCCCCAGAATTTGCATTTCTAACAAGTTCCCAGACACTGCTGGTCTCGGAATTACATTTCCAGAATTGTTATATTACCGAATATAGACATCTGCCTGTTTTTCCTTCCCTGCAAGACTATAACTCCCTTAAGGACCAGGACTATATTTTTAATTTTTATATTTCACTGATTAGCAAATTGCATACAGCAGGTGATCAGTAAGGAAACACTGCTGACCTCTGAATAAGAGTCCCATTTCTATCAGAATTTTACATGAGAAATCAAACACACCACTTAATTCTTTGGTTTCACAGTTGTGTCTTAACACTATGAGTAATGTGGTTTAAACGTTTGTGTTCTGCTTCCTAAAGGACTTTCACACAGGCCCCATCAAGAAGTTCAGGGGTCATTACTAATACAGGGACTCATCAACATTAAAAAGGACTGGAAATAACTTTGCATTTATATCAACTCAGCTCAAAATGTCTCTCCTCCAACAAACCTAAGCCAAATTAACAGTCATTCAATTCTAACTTTATGCAACAAATCTTAACGCACCCTGGAAGCAGACTTTAATGACCAATGATTCTGTTGCTTCAGTTTAACACGACAGTCCCAGATTAGACTATGAGTAAGTCTTACTCTCTTCATCAGAATCCAAGATAAATCAAGCTAGCTGGAGCTGTTTAGAGAACATAGAAGAAGATAAAACTCTACTTGGGGCGCCTGGGTGGCTCAGTGGGTTAAAGCCTCTGCCTTTAGCTCAGGTCATAATCTCAGGGTTCTGGGATCGAGCCCCACATCAGGCTCTCTGCTCAGCAGGGAGCCTGCTTCCTCCTCCCTCTCTGTCTGCCTCTCTACCTACTTGCGATTTCTGTCAAATAAATAAATAAAATCTTTAAAAAAAAAAAAAAACCTCTACTCAGTCTAGGGCTCACCTGAAAACCCACAAAGGAGATCTGCATGGAAAGAATGGTGCCCAGGCAGTAAACAGTACAGTAGGCCACATAGATCCGATGGGAGAAACGTCCTGTGAGCATTAGCACCAGTACATGAAGAGGGATCAAGTTGATCAAGAACACATAACCTCCCCATGAAGAGACCTATGACAGGATAAAAAAGAACAGTTCCTCTCAGTACTCCTCCTCAGGCCCCCACTATAACTTCGGATATTACCTGTGACCTTACAAAGAACATCTCTTTACAATAACCATAAACTTCATTTATGCCAAGTGACTTAAAGAGTTTAAATAACTGACTTCTTTAAATAGGAAAATCAAATTCACACCTATTACTGTAACTCAATCCCCTATTCTCTATGCCTCCTGCCATCATGATCACAAAAGAAGTACGTAACCCTCAGGGTTAATCCAGATGCAATCGATTATAATGTTATAGGGAGGATTTAAGGATTCATAGCAAGGAGAAGCAGTTAAGAGAAGTCTAAGTGAACACATAAGACTGAACAGGAAAAAATATAACCAATATGTACCCAAAGGACATATGGTATCTGGAGAACTTTAAAAATTAAAAACATTATCTCTACCTTGCTATTACACAATGGATGGATATCCACACCTGCCTTGGACTGGGCTTTGTAGGGACACAAGAGACAATAAAGACTTCTAGCCTCCAATTCATGGTCTCAAAGCCCAAGAGCTATTTCCAGTTTCTATCAGTTGATCCCAACAGAGACACTCGTGGAAGAAAGGAGTGAAAAGTTACCATGTAGAAATAAGCAAGGGCACACTTGGCCGCCCAATAGATGGAACCAGTCTTTACTGCTTTGATCCACATGTAGTAGGTGAGTAGCATGCAAAAGATGGCAATCCCTGCAGAAAGAACAGAGTAACAATTCAATAAAAGGCCATACTGGCACAATGTTTAAGAATACTATTCTGGCGGTGCCTCGGTGGCTCACATGGTTAAGGGTCTGCCTCGGCTCAGGTCATGATCCCAGGGTCAGGTATCAGGCACCTTCACCCTCTGACCCTCCCCCATGCTTGTCTGTTCTCTATATATCAAATAAATAAATAAAATCTTAAAAAAAAAAAAAAAAAGAATATCCATTTCTTAGGGCACCTGGCTAGCTCAGTCAGTTAAGCATCTGCCTTTGGCTCTGATCATGATCCCAGAGCACTGGCTCCATGCTCAGCAGGCAGTCTGCTTCTCCCTTTTCCTCTGTGCCTCCCCAACACTCATGTTCTCTCTCACTCTCTCAAATAAATAATAAAATCTTTTTAAAAATATTTAATAGGGACACCTGGGTGGCTTATTTCATTGAGCTGCTGCCTTCAGCTCAGGTCATGATCCTAGGGTCCTGGGACCAGGTCCCACAACAGGCTCCTTGCTCAGTGGGGAGCCTGCTTCTCTCTCTGCCTTTGCCTGACACTCTGCCTGCTTGAGTGCTGTCTCTCTCTCTCTCTCTGATAAATAAATAAATAAAATCTTTAAAAAAATAAATTAGGGGTGCCTGGGTGGCTCAGTGGGTTAGAGCCTCTGCCTTTGGCTCAGGTCATGATCTCAGAGTCCTGGGATCGAGCCCCGCATCCAGCTCTCGGCTCAGCAGGGAGCCTGCTTCCTCCTCTCTCTCTGCCTGCCTCTCTGCCTACTTGTGATCTCTGTCTGTCAAATAAATAAATAAAATCTTTTTAAAAATTAATTAATTAATTAATTAATAATTAATTTTAAAAATTATAATAATATAAAAATTTAAACTATAATAATAATTAATTTTAAAAATTAATTAATTAATTAATTTTTAAAAATGTATAATAATATTTTTTAAAAAGACTATTCATTTCTCTTATCTAAAAAACAAAGCAAATGATTACAATGTTAAAATATTAGTAACATTCAACACTAAACTAACTCTACTTTTATGAATCCAGAGAAGAGCAAAAGGCCTTACATAAGGAAAATTACCAGCTACCTTTCTGGAGGAAATGACAGAAAGAGAGATTATAAATTTGTCTGATGTCCCTTCTTCCCATTTGTAATCTTCTCACCCAGATACCATTTTTGCTACTGCTAAACATCAGATACAAACTCAGATTCTACTTCACTTCCTCAAGAGCTACTGAATAATGAGATGAACAGATCATCTTCAGCATTTGAAGTCTTACCTTCATTATCATAGGAGCCAGCCACAGATCGGGAGATATACCCAGGAACTACAGCAATCATGGCAGCAGCAAGAAGCCCAGCCCCTGCGTCCTTTAAGAGGGGTAACAGGAAGTTAACATCATTCACTCCTGATAGATGAGGATCCACTAGTCCATTCTACTTAAAATGGGCCAAGAGAACAGTCCAACAGTTTCCAAGGTAGAAGTGATGCTAGAAGTGCTAGAAATGTTCGCAGCACGAGAAAGCTAAAAACTTCACAAGCAATTCCCCGTGATAAGACCAGTTTCTCTGAAACGGAATACACATCTGCTAAGGACAGACAAATCATGTAAGCTGTCAGACATCAGACATTGCCCCAGAATGGGCTGTTTGGCTGGAGTACTCCCAGGCTTATGAGTACTATTCCTAACAATATCTGCATACTGCTGAACAGTCACACCTCTCAAAGGTATGCAAGGATAATCAAAGGAAGACAATTATTACCTAAGTTAAAAAGCCAAAAGGTGATCATCTATCTGGACTAAAGCTGACAGGAGCTTGGATAATAAAGTTGGAATATCACAAAGCAATCTGTGAGCTCAGAAGAGAGGAACAACAAAATACAACTCATCACTCCAAAAGCAAGTAAGGACTTGTCTGTTGAAAGAGTCAGATTTGGAAGAAGGGCAGCAAAGAGAAGGATGAAAAGGTTTCCAAACTAAACTCAAGTGTCCCAAGACCTCCTACTGGTTTATCACCTCTCAGGTATCTCCCTGACACTATAGCCACAAACTAAGAATAGCATCCAAGAAGCCAGGATCAGCAATCTGGAACCTAGAAATAGAGAGTCAGTACTGTGAAGCCTACTACAACAGTGGTTTAATAATTTTTAAATAATATTTAAAAAAATCAACAAATAACTGCTAAATGTGCACTGCCAGTAGGAAATATTAACCATTTTGGAACACTTCCTGTGTTTTTCCTCTCCCTTAGGTTGTAAGAACTTCAAAATCTAAAGCTCACACTTCATATTTTAAATGTTTTTCTTTTCCTTATGTAGAAATTTACATTTGACCTTCAAATGTTCTCTCTAAGGACAAACAGTTGTTAATACAGAGAAACCACATATTCTAGGAAGGGGCTGGAGTGAACCCAGTAATTCAGCCTAGCCAAAACTGTCTTTAGTCTCTGGCTCTCTGCCCTTCTCTGGCCCTTGGTCCCCCACCCTCTAGCATCTACTAGAGGGGTTCAACATTCATTCCCAAGCCTATCACCCAAATCCTTCACCTTGAGCTCTTTGGTAAGGTGGTACGTGACGATAGTGGTGAAGGAAGAGAAGAGAGGGGCCAGGAACACACAGACATTCCGAATGTCGATGGTGATGTGGAAAAAATGGAGTACATGGTAGATTGCAGCAGAAGTGATCATTAAGCCTGTAACAGGAAGAAGAAAACCCATTAGGTTATCTTAGTGAGACAATGAACTTAAGGGAAAGAGAAAGAGAAAACCGAAGTATCAATAAAGTGGTAACATAGATCCGGACAAACCATCAGAAATACTAACACAGAAACTGTGGTAGGCCTATAAATTCCAGAATTTATGAAAATCCAGCCATCCCCAACTCCCATACATGTTCTCCTGTATACATAAGATCCATTTTTAGGAATCTTAATCAGAATGAAGTTACAGTCGTCACAAAACGAAGATATTAAAAATAAGGGAAACTGTTCCATAATATAGAAATGCCTTCTCTTAAAAAATTTTTTAAAAATCCTGTTCCTCTCACCTGGATAAATTGTTCCTCCAATGATTCGTCCCAAAGGGTACCAGGCCCGGTCATCAAACCAGTTATGGAATTTATAAAATCCCTCTTCAGCCAGGAACCGGGTAGTCCGATAATTAAAGTATCTAGGGCAAGAAAGAAATGATGTGTGTCTCCTCCCCTTCGTACTCAAACACTTGTACCAATTTGAAGAGAATTTTGTTCCTCAGGTTTCACCACTGAGAAACTTAACCATTACTCTAATAAAAATCAATTTGGTACCAAAAATTATGCCAAGAATGAAAATCATTTTACATTACCCTAAGTCCCCTCAATTCTAGCTCTATCCTTGTCTCAACTAATGCACTGCTTCTCTAAAAAGGAACTGCCACTGGAGCCTAATCCAAGCAGGATACTTCTTCACCAGCCTGACAATTAGCAGGCATAAGCACCAGTCAGAGAATTGAAGCACCAAACACAAAATACCTGAGATGCAGGCACCAATAAATTTGGCCCTTTCCAAGAGATAGGAACATACAAAAGAACATTTTGATGCCACACAGGAGTACACAAGGACAACTTCAAGTGATCAGCACCTCTGAAGATGTTGATATAACACCCACACACCTTACAATTTTTTTCTTTCTTCTTCTTTTCTTTTTTTTTTTTTTTTTGGGAGAGAGAGCAAGCACAGGCAGACAGAATGGCAGGCAGAGGCAGAGGAAGAAGCAGGCTCCCTGATGAGCAAGGAGCCCGATGTGGGACTCGATCCCAGGACGCCGGGATCATGACCTGAGCCCAAGGCAGCTGCCCAACCAACTGAGCCACCCAGGCGTCCCAACCTTACAATTTTTTTTAATCAACTAAGTAACACAAACTTTTTTTTTAGTAACAAAACTTTTTTTTTTTTTTAAGATTTTATTTATTTATTTGACAGAGGGAGACACAGCGAGAGAGGGAATACAAGCAGGGGGAGTGGGAGAGGGAGAAACAGGCTTCCTGCCGAGCAGGGAGCCCGATATGAGGCTCGATCCCAGGACGCTGGGATCATAACCCAAGCCAAAGGCAGATGGTTAACGACTGAGCCACCCAGGCACCCCGTAACAAAAACTTCTTAATGAGTGCTTAAACTTACAACAAGTCCTACTCATGTTATCTAAAATAGTTATGTACGTCACCCACATAATAACATAAAAATATAAATTACACAAAAATATGTGAGGAACGCCTGTCTGGTGCAGTTGGTGAGCACGCGACTCTTGTTCTCAGCGTTTTAAGTTTGAGCCCCACACTGGTTGTAGAGATTACTTAAAAATAAAATCTTTAAAAAGAATATTTGATATAAAATGCCTGGAGTTATACACGGAAAGACACAATTCTTTAGGTCCAAGGTATATAACCTCTT
Source organism: Enhydra lutris kenyoni (assembly GCF_002288905.1). Lineage (NCBI taxonomy): Eukaryota > Metazoa > Chordata > Mammalia > Carnivora > Mustelidae > Enhydra > Enhydra lutris. Next base: position 9,365,351 of record NW_019154118.1, read on the forward strand.
AAGTTTCTTATTTTAAAAGAATAAGAGAAAAAAATATTAAAAAAAAAAAATAAGAATGACCAACAGACAATGAAAAGATGGTCAACATCACTCATCATAAGGGAAATGCAAGTCAAAACCACAATGAGATATCACCTTACACCTGTCAGAATGGCTAAAATAAAAAAGACAAGAAATAACGTATTGGTGAGGACGTGGAGAAAAAGGAACCCTCATGCACTGCTGGTGGGAGTGTAAATTGGTACAACCACTGTGGAAAACAGTACAGAGCTTTCTCAAAAAATTAAAAACAGAAATACTATATGACCCAGTAATTCCTCTACTGAGAATTTACCTAAAGAAAATGAAAACAGGGGCACCTGGGTGGCTCAGGAGTTAAGCATCTGCCTTCGGCTCAGGTCATGATCTCAGGGTCCTGGGATCGAGTCCCACACTGGGCTCCCTGCTCAACGGGAAGCCTACTTCTCCCTCTCCCATTCCCCCTGTTTGTGTTACCTCTCTCGCTGTTTCTCTCTCTGTCAAATAAATAAATATCTTTAAAAAAAAAAAAAAAAGGAAATGAAAACACTAATTTGAAAAGATATATACACCCATATGTTTACTGCACCATTATCTACAGCAGCCAAGATACAGAAAGCACCTAAGAGTCCATCAATATATGACTGGATTAAGGATGATATGGCATATATATACACACACATATACATATATACACAGATGGAATATTACACAACCATAAAAAGATGAGATTATGCCATTTCCAGCAACATGGATAGACCCAGAGGGTACTGGGCTAAAAGAAAGACCAGATGACGAAGACAAATACCATATGACCTCACAATAATAAACAAAAAGCAGAATCAGACCTGTAAAAACAGAAAACAAGCTGATGCTCAGAGGGGCAGAGGTTGGGGGGATGGGCTAAATGGATGAAAAAGCATGGGAAACACAGGCTTCCAATTATAGAATGAATAAGTCACAAGAGTGAAAGCCACGGCATAAGGAATATATTCAATGATACTTTAATAACATTGTTATGGTGACAGATGATAGCTACATTTGTGCTGAACACACCATAATGTATAAACCTGTCCAATCACTATGCTGTACACCTGAAACGAATGGAACACTGTGTGCCAACTACATTGAAATAAAAGTTTAATTAAAAAAGTAAAAAGAAGTTAAAGAAAAAGGAAAAAATATAAATAAAAATATAAATAAATAAAAGGAATTTTTAATTACTAAAGGTAATGATGACTAACCACCTTTCCTGCCCATCCCTCTAATCCTGTTTCCTTCTTGGTCAGTCAAGTTTTAGCAGCTAAAGTAAGCAGAAGTAGCAGATGGCAGAAATCTCTATCCTTCTATTTGTTGCTGATGAATGTTATTTTGGTAACTGTCAGAGAAACACAGGGATGAGGGTAGCAGGCAGTCAACATATGTGAGAACTATGTTCTTTACCTAAGAGCAGGCAGGACAAGCCAGAGAAAGTATAAATTAGTGGGAAGAGGTCTGGACTGTGGTCACAAGACAGGCCTCAGTTTCCTGCTCCACAAAAGAAAGCATCAAATCACAAGATCTTTATAGTTCCTTCTAGGTCCCTGGCTACAAAGCAGACAGTCTCATTTTCCCTGACCATCTCGCCTCAATGTTACAGAGAAAAAGCTGTAACAGTCTGGTGATCCAGAAACAAAAGGATAGGGGCGCCTGGGTGGCTCAGTGGGTTAAGCCTCTGCCTTCGGCCCAGGTCATGATCTCAGGGTCCTGGGATTGAGCCCCACGTCAGGCTTTCTGCTCAGCGGGGAGCCTGCTTCCTCCTCTCTCTCTGCCTGCCTCTCTGCCTAGTTGTGATCTCTCTCTCTCTCTCTCTGTCAAATAAATAAATAAAATCTTTAAAAAAAAAAAAAAAAGAAAAGAAACAAAAGGATATGTTTTCTCATTCATGAGAAAAAATACATAAATTGATTTGAGAGGCCCCAAAGAAAGTACTTGTGTGCCTCCAAAGTGCTTTCAAATACCTACACAAATAACAAATTTGTAAATCAACTTTTATCAATGCTCCATAAGCTGATAGATGCTATTTTTAAAATATTAACAACACTTGAAGAACCTATGATTCTGGCTTTCCAAATTTTTAATTAGGCCTAAACTTAAGGCAATACAGCATAGTGACTCTAGTGTCTAGAGATGGACAAACCTAGATTCAAATCTTGGCTCCTCCAAACATGTAGCCTTCAACAGCCTCTCCCAGCCTCAGTCTCCTCATTTATATAAAGGAGAAAACAGCACCTCCATCTCACAGGGTTGTAAGGACTTAGAAATAAACTGTGAAACAGTGCTTGAAACAAAATGAATACTCCCCTAAAATCCCTAATCAAACTCATGGCTTTAAATTCTCTCCAATATCTTAGAACTTAACCAATAGGGCCCAATTCCTATCATATAAACTGTTAAACAAAAAGTCATAAATCTCAAGTTCAAGACTTGTGATTTTTCTTTTGAGCCTTAAACACACACCAGGCCCCTTTCCCTCAATTTGCTCTGGGCCACACTGAGCAGCCAGACTTCTCTTAGCCTAGCCACCTAATGAGTTCGAGAGACTTACTTGGTTAATTCCAACAAAAATGTCTCAAAAGGAAGCAATTATCTCCTTCGGAAAACTTGAGAGTTTTTTGCTCTAAGTATATAGGGAGCACATCCCCAACACCAAGAGCTGATTAGAATGTAAAATTTGAAACCCATGAACCTGAAAGCTCTCCAAAGCAAACATCAGTCCAAGCAAAAGTACTCACGGATCAAACTCATGGATGACACTTTCAAATCTCAGGACAGCAAACAGACGAGTGGAGAACGCTGCAAAACCAAGAGAGTTAGTATTTTAATGGTAGTCTGCCATGAAATATAGTAGATTAATGTATTATAGGGATAACAGTATTAGCAAGCAAAGAAGTCACAGGAAATATAAACTAATTCCTAAATAGGCGGTTCCTGGCTGGTTCAGTCAGTATAGCATGTGACTCCTGATCTTGGGGTCACAGGCTGTACCCCATGTTGGGGGTTGAGTTTACTTTAAACAAAAAAAAAAAAAAAAAAGAAGAGAGAAAGAAAAAGAGAGAGAGAGAGAGAGAGAGACCCCTGAATAAATTATTTATCCATCTCTCCCACATAGGGGAAACAAAAGAATTTCACTATCCCCTAACAATGACACCTACCACACAGGCAGGACACATTTAACTCCTTATTATTAAGGTGCTGAACAATGCATTCACCCATTAATACTGCACTCAACTTACATGGTCATTTCTTCTATATGTTGACCTCCCCTCCCCACAAGTAATCTTTATTTTGGAGCAAACTAAGAGGTAAAGCAAATCAAGACTATACTCATGACTCATCAAGAGCTAGAAAATCTAAAAAAAAAAAAAAAAAAAACAGAATAAGTTCTAAAGAGATTTTCAGAAATACTAAAGTAGGCAACTAGACTGAAGACAATTGTCTTTTACAAAATTCAGTGTCCAAGGGTCCCCAGTATATCTTTCAGTCCTAAGAGAAAAGAGAATGAGCACAGCATGTTTCCCATTCTCTCTCAGATGGTCTCTAGTCCTGACTTCTATTATCCTGTGTTTCTTGTATCTTGTCTTCAAAAAATTATACTGACGGATAAGAGTAGAAAGAACACATCACAATCGACTGAAAAGAACCAGGCATTTAAGAAAGCCATTCTTGATTTTTTTTTTTTTTTTAAGATTTTCCCCTTTCCGTCCCCAGAGAAAGCAAGGTCCACACGCACACTCACATAACACAGCTGCCATTGACAGAATGAGAAGCTTCAGAAGTGTGTCCTGCTTCTCATAGGACAACCGCAAAAATCCCAGCTTAGTCATCTTGACATCAGTGGTAGCAGCAGATGACACTCAAATAGCTGAAATGGAAAAGTCAACAGTGTAGGGTATTAAACACTTTCAACTTATCGAATTCATTTTCTTATTTTATGGTGGCAAAAATCCATAAAGGAGACAGGGGCTAATGAACATGCCAGAGAGGGTCAGAGCTAACACTGACACCCAAGCCTTGCCTGAGGTATGAGTGACTGGCAAGGAAGTAAGCACAGGTCGGCTCTATGTGCCAAGACTCAAAAGGAGTGACTGGACTCTATCACCGTAATTCTGCTTCCCACTCCTTCACAGCGAACAAGTACAGAATACTGTGGTACAACGGGAGTAAAGAGCAAACAGGGGAATAGAAAAAAGGTGGCTGGGGAAGAGATGCAAAGAAAATTGGAAAGATTGGAAATAGAGAAAAAAAATAATTAAATGAGGAAAGAGAGCATTCCAGAAAAAAGCAGAAATGGACGAAAGAAAGCAGGAAATGAATACTAAGTACAGAGGTGAAAACAGAAATCAGAGAAGTCATGATTGAATATCCCTGATCTGTGGCCGCCCTGCATTTCAGCAGCAACTGACTGGCTACAAGGTTCTTTCTGTTCCAAATCCCAGTGGGGTCACAGGGTCAACTAAAGAGCATGACTGTTCGCTAATGCAGGTAGTGAAGCACTCAAGAGGGAGAGATCCGCATACACAGATCACTGCACTTTCAATTCCATATATCACACTGCAACTACTGCTCAGATCTATAGCCAATGCCAGCTGCCTGTCTCAAGACTTGCCTGTAACTGACACCGCTGATTTAAGCCACTGATCTGAGTGACAGCTCATGGAACTAGATGACAATCTGAAGGCAAAAGAAAATGAATTTTTCCTACTGAAGCAAGAAAAGCACAGGGAAGAAAAAAAGTAAGATTAAAATAAAACATGGAAGGAAGGAGGTTAGCTATTTCTGTTTAAGATAGTGCTACCTTTTTTTTCTTTTTTTTAAGGTTTTATTTATTTATTTGAAAGAGAGAGAGTGAGAGAGAGAGCATGAGTGGGTGAGGGGGAGAAGCAGACCGCCCTGCTGAGCAGGGAGCCTGATGTGGGGCACGATCTGAGGACCCCAAGATCACCTGAGCCGAAGGCAGATGCTATATACTGCTACCTTCTTAAACCGTAAGCTGATCGAGGGCCAAACGATTAAGAATATAGGAATAAAGGATATGCAACATTGTTCAAGGCTGCAGGGGAAAAAAGGAAGCTGCATCTTTCCCAATCTTTTTCTCACTATTACTGGAGGAAAAGATAGGAAAAAATAACACGGGACTAGGTAGAAGGCATAAAGAATCATACATTCCTAGCTCCAACAACATCTTTCCCATAATTAACTGTCCCAGAGGGGCAGTTTTACATGTGTTTTTAAATTAAAACCCCAACGTTTCACCCTATCTTGCAATCAAAAATAAACATCTAACTTCAGGATGTCAATACACCTGCCACACCCCGCAGGTTTGTATCTGTTTTTCTGGAATGCCTGAAACAGAAAAATGGTTACACCACTGAGCTGATAGGAGCCACATGCCCAGGAGAGTCAGCAGGAAATGAGAGGACTAGAACTTCTACCCGAAAACTGAGTACGGGAACTGGTAATTTAAGTCCGGACATTAACAGTTTTGCTAGTGTGCTCTCTGGTCATTTTAGCATATCGCTAAAGTAAATAAGAGCAGAGACACTTTTATACACTTAGCATCTGCTCTCCCGAACGGTGCCTGGGAGCTGTGGCGCCCTAGTCCCACCCTCGTTCTAGTTTCCAGGACTGCAACTTCCCCAGCCCAGTTTGCCCACACAGTTTCTCGTACCCTCTCACTCTTGTACTCCCCGCCTCACGCCCCTCTTCTGCTCACTCTAGCAGGTCCCAACTCCCTGCCTCCCACCTTCACAGAACTCAACACCTCTGACACCAGCCACCGCCGGCACCCCACCCCCTCAGCATCCTCAGCGCTTTCCTCTACGGGACTAGTCCCAGGATCCGATCTTTCGCACGCCCTCCTGGCCCTAAGCGTACGCCTCATCCCGGACCTTCACATCCTTCCTTTCCAGGATATCTCCACCCCACATCCCACGCCCCCTCCCCCGCAAGGCCTTGGACTTCGCTTCACACACGCCACCCGCCGCCATTAGAGCCCCACCTCCTGCTCTTCGTTCAGCGCCACCAACAACCTGGGCTGCATCTGCAGCTAATTCTCAAGTTATAGCCTAAGGCCTTCTCACCTGGCCAGCGTTCCTCAGGAATCCGCTTTGCTCCCTCCGCCATCCGTTCAGCGGCGCACCCAACCCTGGCACCGGCCTGGTCCGCCTCCTGGACCTTTTCCCATTGGCTGGCTCAGGTTAGCTACCACACGTCGAAGGAGAGATAGGATTGTGGAACTGTCTGTCAGAGACAGAGGCGAGGACAAAGCCGCGCTCCCACTTCTTAACTGGACAATACAGATATCACTTAGCAGCCAGGAGGCGGGACTTCGTGCTCCCGCCGAGCTGTGATAGGCTCGCTCGTGAGAGCGAGAGCGCGGAAAGAACGTGCTCGGAAGAGTTTGGTTGAGAGCAGAGGAGTGACGTGTCGGTCTGCAGACCGAGGAGTCGCGGGGTGAAGGTGTGGCTGGTTTACCCCAGTCATGTGACCAGAAGCGGAAATTACGCGAAGCAATAAACCGAATCTACAAATCCCACAAAACAGGGCCAGGAGGCTTCTCGTCTCAGTTTGGGAGAAAAGTGCAAAAATCGACCGTTACCTAACATAAAGTTAAAGGAGAGGAGGGAAGACTCTTCCACCTATCCTCGATGAAAACTCAAACGGTTTCTGGTCCAGACCGCTACATCTTGTACAGGATGAGAATTCGCTCAAGAGTTGTTTTTGGCAGTGCTCCCGTAAACTGCGATAGAAGAGAGAGCCCGGCCACATTTGCTTCGAGAAATGTGGCTGGGCTCTCTCGTCTATCGCAGTTTACGGGAGCACTGCCAAAAACAATTCTTGAGCGAATTCTCATATCCCTTTCTTAAGCCCCGGACTTCGTGAGCGAGCATCCCAAGGCCTAAAGGGATCGTGGGGGGGGGGGGGGCGGTAAACTGGCAGGGTCTCCGCTGTCTGACTAGTAGTCAGCCACTGCCGCAGAGGCAGCCCTTCCAAGCGGTAGACAGGCTTTCTTGGGACACCCAGCACGCAGCCTCTGTTCGCCTGTTTGTGAGATACCTGCCAGGGAAAGCTGCCCTAACCACTTTCCTCACTTTTTCCCGCTCAACCACACCCGCCTGCCTCCAAAAAGCAATGCTGAGGGTAGAGAAGAGGGCGAAGGACGAAGTTCAGCAGCCAATTCCATCGCCCCTCAAACACTCACGTACACGCACACACACTGCAGTGGGCAAAAGCTCCGCTAAAGAAAATGGAGCGTCGGTAACTCTTCAAAGTCAGCGCCAATGCCACTCATTTATCTTACTATTGACGCTGCTATGAATGCAGCCGACCGAACATACGGAAAGCACGTTTGAATCTGTGCTTCAAAATCAGTGCTTTTCACAATTCACATGACCAGGTTGACCCTGAAACGTTATGATTCAACAGCTGTCTGCTTTTTTGTTTTGTTTTTACAATGTGTTCAATGTAATTTTATTACGCACGGAAACTAAAGCTGAACCTAAAGGAATGGCGGAGCTTCAAATAAATGCTTCTGGAAAGCAAGAATGGGAATGGTGGGTTCTGTCAAAAAAGAAAAAGGAATTAAAATTAGGTTCCTTTAAAGTTAAAAAAGATACTATTTGAAGAACAGAAGATCTTGGGTTTTCATTAATTTTTTAAAAATGATTGAACATGTTTCTTTTTTTTTTTTTTTTTTTTTAGATTTTATTTTCTTTTTTGACAGAGAGAGATCACAAGTAGTTGGAGAGGCAGGCAGAGAGAGGGAGAGAGAGAGAGAGAGGGAAGCAGACTCCCTGCTGAGCAGAGAGCCCCGATGCGGGACTCTATCCCAGGACCCTGAGATCATGACCTGAGCGGAAGGCAGCGGCTTAACCCACTGAGCCACCCAGGCGCCCCTGAACATGTTTCTTAAAGGGAATCCTTTTAAGTTTCCGGTGGTAAAACTAAGTCAACTTTTTCAAAAGTCAAAATATACTACTAAAGAACAAAGTTTAAAAACTGAAGCTGATTTTTTAATGATTGTATTTATTTATTTGACAGAGATAGAACACACAAGCAAGGGGGGAGCTGCAGAAGGAGAGGGACAAGCGGGCTCCCTGCTGAGCAGAGAGCCTGTGGTGGGGCTCTATCCCAGGACCCTGGGATCATGACCTGAGCTAAAGGCAGGCGATTGCCGGACTGAGTCACCCAGGAACTCCCTAAAGCCGATTTTTAGGCTGATTTTTTTTTTTTTTTAAGGCTGATTCTTTACTCCCAATTGATAGGGAAAGTCTTATCTATAATGAAAGTTGGGACAGCAAAGTCACGGGGAAAATTACTGTAAACCCAGAGTTTATACATGATTTCAACATATTAGTTAATCCTTCTCCCTCCTGCTTTACTAGACCAAATGTTTTGAGTTGGCTCTTTCAGAAACACCATTTTTACTATTCCACCAATTGCTTAGAATAATGCTATTTTTGCTTGCTTTATAGGAGTCAGGTCATTACTGTGGAGCTCATGGTCTTTCCTGAAGTGGCTACTTACCTTTTTTACATCATTAATCAAAAGAACACATACCTTCATCTCATCTGAGGCGCACCAGAGAAACAGTATTTATTTTCTTCTTGAAGATTCTCTCCCCAGCATCTGCCTTTCCAAGTGTGCTGCAAAGCTATGTTACCAAGATTTCTTTTTAATGCACTTATTTCACTATTTCATGTTTGGTAGGGTGTTTTTTGTTTTAATTAGCCATCTATTTCTTGGATTTATTTTTCCCTTTGGTAGATTTTTCAAGTAACTTTTTCAGAAAAGCTGAATGGAAAGCAAACAATGCCCTTTGTTTTTGCCCTTTCTAACATGGCTAGAATTATGAGAACAAAATGGGGACCCACGTCCCCTATACACATGACCACACAAAAGAAGCATCCTTTTTGGGACGCACCTGGGTGGCTCAGTGGGTTGAGCCTCTGCTTTCAGGTCAGGTCATGATCTCAGGATCCTCGGATCCAGCCCCACATCACATCCGGCTCTCTGCTCGGCAGGGAGCCTGCTTCTCCCTCCCCCTCTGCCTGCCTCTCTGCCTACTTGTGATCTCTCAAATAAGAACCTTCTTCTAAAAAATTAAAGTTTAGGGGCGTCTGAGTGGCTCAGTGGGTTAAGCCACTTCCTTCAGCTCAGGTCATGATCTCAGGGTCCTGGGATGGAGTCCCGCATCAGGCTCTCTGCTCAGCAGGGAGCCTGCTTCTCTCGCTCTCTCTGTCTGCCTCCCTGACTACTTGTGATCTCCCTCTGTCAAATAAATAAAATCTTTTTAAAAAAAAAGTTTAAAAAAATTAGTTTAAAAAAAAGCATCCTTTTTTAAGGCATTACGACTTTACGTACTATTATCTGGAGTTGTTCCTGAGAAATCTAATGCCCATGTGAATCACAGTCTTTGTAAGTAGCCCATTTTTCTCTCTGATAAATGACTTTTCCTTAGAAATCCCATCTAGGTAGGTTTTCGTTTTTGCTCTCATTTTCATCTTTATTCTCTGCAGGCTCTATCTGAATACACCAATGTCATCATCAGTCCAGGAAACCTTCTTGGGTTTTATTCCTGTCTCCGTGTTCCTGTTCTCATTTCTGGAGGTGCTATTTAGATGAATGTCAGACCTCCTGATTCTTTGACATTTCCATGATTAACTTTTTCCATGTCTTGATCATTTTGCTCTATGTTCTGGGAAACTTCCTCGATTTTATCTTGCAATTCTCTAATTTAGGCTCCTCTGTGTCACTTACATACTTTATCATTTTATGTTTTTTCTTCATGATATGTATTCCTTAATCCCCTTCTCCTATTTCCTGCCAGCCCCCCAAGCACCTCCCCTCTGGTAACCATTTGTTCTCTGTAGTTGAGTATTTCTTGGTTCATCCTTTTTCTACACTCATTTGTTTCTTAAATTCCACATGAGTGAGATCTTATAGCATTTGTCTTTCTCTGACTTATTTCACTCAGCATCATATTCTCTAGCTCCATCTATGTCATTGCAAATGGCAAGATTTCACTTTTTTCACTTTTTATGTATACACACACACGCATGCCTTCTTTATCCACTCACCTTTCAAAGCCTTCCAGTTTGGCTAATGTAAATAATGCTGCAATAAACATAAGGGTGCATGCATCCCTTTCAATTAGTATCTTTGTACTTTTTGGATAAATTCCCAGTAATGGGAATTGGATCATAGGGTGGTTCTATTTATAATTTTTTAATTTTTTGAGGAGCTTCCACGCTGTTTTCCACAGTGGCCACACCAGTTTGCATTCCTACCAACAGTGCATGAGGGTTCCTTTTTCTCTCCATCCTCGCCAACACTTCTTGTGTTTTTTATATTAGCCATTCTGCAGAGTGTGAGGTGGAATCTCACTGTAGTTTTGATTTGCATTTCCCTGACGATGAGTGACGTTGAACATCTTTTCACGTGTCTGTTGGCCATCTGTAGGTCTTCTTTGGAAAAATGTCTGCGCACACCTGTCACTTTTATAAGCCATTTCATTTACTTCCACAACTGCTTTACGTTCCAAGAGCTTTCCGTTCTGTCCCGTTTTCACAACAATCTGTTCTTACTTTATGGATGCAATAATTGCCCAAATTTCTAAGAAAGTGGTTATTAGAATTTTTAAAGTTACCTTTTGTTCTGAAATTAAATTTCCTCCAGTGTCAGGTGGTATGTGCATTTGGTGAAATGCTCCTGAGGTGATTCTGATGCTGCTTATCCACAACTACTTATTGAAATAAGATTTCTCTTGATCATATGGGCACTATTTTCCCCACCGGTTTGAAAGGACTAAAAAACACTGAAACTTGAAATCAGAGAATGAGTGCAAGAATAGGAAGCTGAATGTACAGTAGCCTAACCTCTCACCTTGCTGAGATTCCCTGAAATCCAATGTTTTATCTAGCTTTGAAAAGTAGTGGGAATGGAAATGGAAATGGAAACTAGTAGCTGTTTGAATGTGTTATTTTAAAAAATTTGCTTGATCACTTGCCACTCTCCCTCACTGTGCAGTTAGGTCCAAGAGGACACTAATCATCTTTCTGGTTCACCTTTGAATTCCCAATCCTTTGCAAAATGCCCAACAGAGAAGGCACTTAAATGTTACATGATGAAGTCATCCATTCCCCCATTTGATTCCTGACTCGCTCTATGGACTCACTTTAGGTCCATCTAAAATACTTCACTGATGCACGGCTGTCATTGTTTAAAAGGCATGTTACACCGTCCTGAAGTCGGTCAACGGTTTAAAAGTCCTTTTAACTTCTATGGGTCATATAGCATAGGAGGAAAGTTAACGGAGGAGGAGGGAAATATCTATTCCATTGTAATACTGAGCTGATAGCTTTTACCAGAGTAGTCTTGATGGGGGCTAATCAGAAAATACAAGAGGATGGAAAATGAATGGACAGTGAACAGACAACTGTAGTTGCCTTTTTATTCCCACACCTGTAATTCTTTCAAGGCAGTTCAAAAACCTCTAGCCACTGGCTGTCCTCTTCTAGGTTTGCTCCAGTCTGTCACAATTCCTCTTCAACTTTATCTTGGCTCCTAAGTGTAGAGCAATTAACAAATCAGTATGTGAATCTGTCCACTTAAAAGTTTCCAACAGACTCAGCAAACGTACTTGGGTCTGAAGTATCCACTTTCCAATTTTTCGATTGCTGTCATGGACAACTGAGCTCTAGGTGGGATACAAGGACAGTTTTGAATCCCATATGCCTGTTCAAGCTGATGCCTCTCCCTGAAAAGAACTTTTATGAACAGGCTACCTTAGATCCTACTGGTTGCATGGTTAAATCTCAAGCTCTCTCATGTTTAGCAATACAATCTCCCTCCCTTTCAGTTTGCCTCCAATTGCCAGTCTGAACTCAGCGAAAATGGAGCCTGCTCTCCCTTTGCTCCTAATTTCCTACCCACCTCCCTAGTGCTTTTGTGGACATCTCATCTGAAATGATTGCCTGATTTCTACTGTAGATATGCCCAATCCATCCTTCGTACAGGCCTGGTCTTTCAATAACACTCATAAAATTTTGCAGAATCCTCACTTCCAACTTTGAGCATTTAAAAAAAAAAATTTTTTTTTAAATTTATTTGAGAGACAGAGATTACAAGTAGGCAGAGAGGCAGGCAGAGAGACAGAGGGGGAAGCAGGCTCCCCACTGAGCAGAGATCCCGATTCGGGGCTCCATCCCAGGACCCTGGGATCATGACCGGAGCTGAAGGCAGAGGCTTCAACCCACTGAGCCACCGAGGCGCCCCGAGCATTTTTCTGTAGCTAGTTACAGCACTGGATAAAAATCATGGGCCTTTGGGGCGCCTGGGTGGCTCAGTGGGTTAAGCCTCTGCCTTCAGCTCCGGTCATGATCTCAGGGTCCTGGGATCGAGTCCCGCATCGGGCTCTCTACTCAGTGGGGAGCCTGCTTCCTCCTCTCTCTCTCTCTGCATGCCTCTCTGCCTACTTGTGATCTCTGTCAAATAAATAAAATCTTTAAAAAAAAAAAATCATGGGCCTTTATCCACTTAATCCCTCACCCTTCTAAACTGAAACCAAAACCAGCTTAGTTGGTACAAATGCAAATTTCAAGCAGCTAAGATGTGGGTTTCTGTTAACCATATGTCTAATCTCTTCCCTCATGCAAATGTTCAGTACACTGAAACCTGAAAGATCTCTCTCCCTTCGTGAATACACAGGGGACATACATATGGACTTTAAAACAATTCCCAATTCTATTATAAGATGTAAACATGATTATAATCAAATAATCCATACTTCCTCAGGAAACATTTTTCAGGACTAATCTCTCAAAAAAACAATCAAATTGTCCAAGCCAAAGTCGTGTGTTCCACTTAACCTTTTTAACATCTCACAGGGTGCCGATTTTTGAAAATTCAACCATTACACGCTTGTCGGAAACCAGCTCACATTTAATTGTGACATTTTAAAATTGGACAAGTGTTTTGACATCTGCCCCCCCCCCCATTTAGTCTCTTTAAAGTGACAGGAAAACACCAACCAATTGCAGGCTTAATGGGTTTAATAAGTTTACCCCTTCAGTTCCTATTTGCAGCACCCAATATTCCTTTGAAATACCAGACAGACCCGGCAGCGGCCAGCAGTGCACTTCCAACCTTCAGAGTTCCAAGTTCGGGTTCTCTGAGCACTCGGTGTTGCAGTGGCACTTGTCCAGAACTGGTACCTCCCTTTAGCTGGGGAACTTTAAATGTACCAGTGAAAAAAGCTTTTTCCCCTTCAAGGGGAAGAAAGAAAATCACTCCTCAAAACCCAGCAGATCTGGCTATGAGGTCTTTCCTCCTGTCCCATCTCTTCAGGCTTGTTTTTTTGCAGTGGAGCAAGAGAGACCAAAATCTAACCTGAGTTACAAGAAACAACAGACAGTGATGGCTATAAAGGGAGTGATCGGGAGCAAATGAGATACTCCTTTACCTCCCACATCCAATATATGTGCTTCACAGAAAAACAAAAAACAAAAACAGGACCACAAAATACAACAGCTAGGATTACAAAATCCATTCATCCGAGGGTGGTGGAAGGCAGGATGGGGAACTGGAAGGGTCAATGGCACAGGGACAAAAATAGTATTCCAATCAGTCCAGGCACGGGGGCTGGCAAGTGCTAGAAAAGAGCTACAGAAAAACCTGTGGTCCGTTCAGACTCACCGGTGTTAAAAATCCACACACTGGTGTCAGGAAGATTCTGCCTTAAGCGCACCAGACAAAAATCCCAATTCCTCAGAGAGAAGGGAATACGCAGAGGGCCCTTGGCAGAACGGGTCCTGCCTTCCCTGGTAGAGGAAGGGACAAGGAAAAGAGCTCCTACGGCCTCCTTCCAATCCCACCCATCCCCTCTGGATGGCAGGCGACTCAGTGGCCTGCAGCAGCCTTCAGTTTGGCAGGAGATGGATGTGGCGAAGGGAATTTCTCTGCAGACGTTGAGCTACTCAGTGCGGACTGCAGGTAGACCGTCTTGTGGAAAAGTCTGTTGCTTAAGAAAACCACCAAGGAGAAGAGGCGCAGCTGGAAAAGGCTGAAAGGCAAGAGACCCGACTTGTTAGATCCCCAGTTGATCAAATCTAATCATTTAATTACTTGACAACGTACTTGACTACATTAAACTTAAAATGACATAGGGGTTGGGACGCCTGGGTGGCTCAGTTGGTTAAGCAGCTGCCTTCGGCTCAGGTCATGATCCCAGCGTCCTGGGATCGAGTCCCACATCGGGCTCCTTGCTCGTCAGGGAGCCTGCTTCTCCCTCTGCCTCTGCCTGCCATTCTGTCTGCCTGTGCTCATGCTCTCTCTCCCTCTCTCTCTCTGACAAATAAATAAATAAAATCTTTAAAAAAAAAAAAAAAAGTTTAAAAAATGACATAGGGGAAAACGAGACAACTGAAATTTGATCAAGGAAGCACCATACAGATATTAAACACATGGGTTAACAGGCAGCCGCTAAAAAAGGCGCTGGGTCCAGCTGCTGTTATGAGTGCAATGGAATCACTATTTGAAGTATGAAGGCTCAGAGGAAATGAAGTTACATTAACATTGATTCTGATTGAAGAGGTACTTTATTTTTTAATTAACATATAATGTATTATTTGTTTCAGGAGTACAGGTCTGTGATTCATCAGTCTTACATAATTCACAGCACTCACCATAGCACATACCCTCCCCAATGTCTACCACCCAAGCCACCCTATCCCTCCCATCCCCCTCCCCTCCAGCAACCCTCAGTCTTTTTCCTGAGCTTAAGAGTCCCTTATGGTTTGTATCCCTCTCTGCTTTAATCTTTCATTTCTTCCTCTCTTCCCCTATGATCCTCTCTGTCTTGTTTCTCAAATTCCTCATATCAGTGAGATCATACTATAACCGTCTTTCTTAGTTATTTCGCTTAGCCTAATATCCTCTAGTTCCATCCATGTCGCCGCAAATGGCAAGATTTCATTTTTGATGGCTGCTTAATATTCCAGTGTGTGTGTTTATGTGTATACACACACATATATATACACACACATATATACATACATATACACCACATCCTCTTTATCCATTCTTCTGTTGATGGATATCTAGGCTCTTTCGATAGTTTCTCTATCGTGGACATTGCTGCTATAAACATTGGGGTGCACGTGTCCCTTTAGATCACTACATTTGTATCTTTGGGGTAAATACCCAGTAATGCAATTGCTGGGCCACAGGGTAGCTCTATTTCCAACTTTTTGAGGAACCTCCACGCTGTTTTCCAGAGTGGCTGCACCAGCTTGCATTCCCACCTGGAGAAATACTTTTCTATGGCTGTTTATAAACCTCAAGCTATGTCTGAAGATATCATATACTATATGTGCTTAGTTTTCAAGAGTTTCAAGGGAAAGCCAGTTACACCAGAGACTGCCATTACACTAAGCATTGCTGGGTAGCAAGAGCAAGCAAACACCCTAAACAGATCTGAAATGTCTAATACATGTATCCTCACTGACTTAACCAAAATTCATCAAAGATTAAACTTTTTTTAAAATGGCAAAGCTTTAGAAGTGCTATTATTATTGCTAAAGATTCACTTCATTTTTTACAATTTTTTATTGTTTCTAGAGAGAGAGCATGTATACACAAAGGAACAAATGCTTGAGTGGCAGGGGAAGGTGAGAGGAAAAGGGAGAGGGAATCTGAAGGCTCTGTGCTCAGCATGAGGCCCGATCTCACGACACTGAGATCATGATCTGAACCAAAATCAAAAGTCAGACACTCACCTGGCTGTGCCATCCAAGCACCCCACTAAAGATTTATTTTAAAATACTTTGTTTTGGGGCACCTGGGTGGTTCAGTGGGTTAAGCCTCTGCCTTTGGCTCAGGTCATGATCTCGGGGTCCTGGGATCGAGCCCCACATCGGGCTCTCCACTCAGCAGGGAGCCTGCTTCCTCCCCTCTCTCTCTGCCTGCCTCTCTGCCTACTTGTGATCGCTCCCTCTCTCTCTGTCAAATAAATAAAATCTTTAAAAAAAAAAAACTTTGTTTTGGGGCATGTGGTCGCATATCGGGCTCCCTGCTCAGAAGGGAATCTGCTTCTCCCTCTCCCTTTGCCTCTTCCCTCCAGGCTCATGCTCTTGCTTAAATAAATATTAAGAAATACTTTGTTAAAAAAAAAAAAATACTTTGTTTTACTATCAGTATCAATAAACTCATGCAGCCAGATCACATGATCTACTATGAAAAGTTGGCCATTCTTATAAAAATGGATCTCGCTAGAAGTGCTTACAGTGCCTTATCTTCAGTGAATTGTTGAATTTTAATAATATGTATAACAGCATCATTTTTTAAAATATATGTGCATATATGCCTGGAAAAATTAGGGGATATATTCCAAGTGTTTTTCTCTCATCATAGTGTATATTTACTCTTTCCTACAATGTAAAAGATTTATTTTAAGTCTCATTCCTGTAATAGTGAGATCATAGCCATGATCCTTTACACAGAGACAGCTTACTACACTTTAGCTGATACTGGCTAGTACTTACTATGCTTTGCCAGGGGTCTTTGCTTCATTGGCGCTGATAATGAATAGAGGAAATAGGATAGAGAAGAGGCAGCCACTGTAAACAGAAGAGAAATAATTACCTTCATGACAGCCATGACTTTGGAAAAGAGATTAGAAACCCAGAGTTCCCTTGCCTCCAGAGCTAACATCATGGCTTGATGAAACCATCATCTATCATACACATCTTCAAAAAAATGTTGTTTTCCTAAGCACTGGCTATGGTAAACACTGCCCTGGGAGGCAACATAAAAGAATAAGGCATTTAGTGGGCACCTGGGTGGCTCAGTGGGTTAATTAAGCCTTTACCTTCGGCTCAGATCATGATCTCAGGGTCCTGGGATCAAGCCCCACATTGGGCTCTCTGTTCAGCAGGGAACCTGCTTCCCCCCATACCCGCCTGCCTCTCTGCCTACTTGTGATCTCCGTCTGTCAAATAAATAAATAAAATCTTTTTAAAAAATCATTAAAAAAAAAAAAAAGAATACGGCATTTAGGATTTTGCAGACTAGATTTTAATGCTAACTGACAATTGTCTTGACTATCTGTCAAGGAGAAAAAGGTCTACAGACCTCCTAATGGCCAAATAAGAACAGAAAATGCCTACCGTAAAACCAGGCATACAGAAGATGCTCTCTACACTGAGTATTTTACTAGTCCCCATCATGTCCCTCTCACCAAACTACCTGATAATGTACGAGGACTGCATTGCTGTGAGGAAAGCCAAGGGCAAGCCAAATCCAAAGTAGTAAGGCCAATTCCTTTCTATGTTTGACAACCGCTGGTGCATTTCAATTCCTAAAACAAGACAGCCAATAAAATTAATAAGATTGCTTTCTTCCTCTTATCAAATGACTAAACACAGTAGACAAATTATTTGAGGTTTGAGTTTTAGGTACACGTCTGTCATTTGGAACAGTTAAACATGTAAACTGGAATTGTCCAAATACGATATAAGACTTCTGTGAGAAGTTTTTCAATTCAATAATCACAATTTCAAACCTGCTAAGAATTATGAATTACAACAGCATGCTCTGTCATGATCAGTCTCAAACAAATCAAGGTATCGAATAAAAAGGCAGCCATTCTCTAGAAATCAATTAACCTCTTCCAACCATAGATACCTATACAAAGATGCCAAGGTCTTTAAAATATCCCCCAGAGAATATGAAAGCACTGACACCAAATTAATTTCTCCAATTTAGGAAAATGTATGCTCCTTTATGCCACTATATGACTCGGTTAGAGCTACATCACATTAAGCATCATGAAGGTAATGTTACGTTGCCGTATTCCCGCAGCAAAGTTATGGGTTAAAACCCCCTAAGCCAAGTGTAAATTCCCTCTTGCCAAAGAGCCTACTTCCTTCCAAAGATGGTTTACCAAGGGCCTAAATATTGGGACAGTTCATGAAGTCTGCCTGGCAGCATTTCTAAACTAGACCTCCTACTTCTGAGTTTCTTTATACGGACTCACCTTTATTGAACCAACGATATTCAAAGCAGTACAGTGAGTAGAGGAGGGACATATGCAGAAGACTAACCAGCTGACCAACAAGGTGGATAGGAAAGAGACTCACAAACATCCCCTAAAGAACAAATATGGAAAATCTTAATCCCACAGCTTCAGAGACTGAACACTCTCCACCCGCCACTGTGAGTCATCCCCCCACCTGTATAAACAGCCTCACAGATGCGCCTCAAGTTTCTCAACAGCGGGGGAGTGGAGAATGCCCGTGGGCAGGGCAGAGGACGTAAATTTATATTGCTTATTATTTCACGATTTTTAAATTTTCTAGTTGTTTCTGTGAAAAAGTGATTTAAAAATCATTACCTCCCATCAAGCTTATGTGCCCCAGCATATGGGCAATACCCCAGCTTTGTGGCGCTCCCTTTAGTGAACCGTTTTTCAAAACTTGCCCATGTACCCAGAAGGCCAGTCTCACCTGGATGAGGAAAAGAGCCTGCAGCAAAAGGTTGAAGAGCATGTCAGCAATTATTTTGCTGACACTAGGGAATGGGTGAGGCTTCCTCCCTGACACCTCAAACGCCAGGTCAGCTATGTCCTGCAACAGAGAAAGTAGCTCACCAAAACAAGAATAAGATGGCTTCGCCACCCATCCCCAAAGCTAAGGCCACTGGTTTACCATGAGATCTGCCAGGTGAAAAAGCTCCTGGACATTTGGTAATGAGAGGCTTTTGTGACCTGAGACCTAATTCCATTTTACAAGAGCACAAAGATCAGCAGCGAGAAAGGTTCAGGCTATGAAAGTATTCCATGCACGGCCACTAACCACAAGCTAAAACCTGCCACCCATCAACCCACCACCCATCAACACCATCATGCTGCAGGACCCAGACTCCATTCCACCATGGACCTACTTGAAACCAAATGGCATTTACAACTTTGCTAAGCACAAACAGAGGAAGCACCCAGAGGGCACTGAAAATGGACGTAAGGAAGAATTCCAGCCACGACCAAACATCTCCATGTAGTGATGGATCACCTGGAAAAAGGGGAAAAAAGAGTTGTCAGTTTAACTGAAGAAATGAAAAACAAAAAAGACCAAATACGGAACCCCTAGGTGGTGACTCTCCTCCCTCACCCCCCAGCTATGTTTCTTGCCAGTGCATCACCATACCGACTTCAGGTAATTTTCCTTTTCGGACACACAACAGTCTTCAGCCGCAGCTCGAAGTCAGAGGAGCCATCTGTGCTGCTTACCATTGGTGACCGAGATGTCACAGTGCTCCAACAGCACAGGCTATGCAGAAACTACCTGGGTTTCAATCCCAGCTCTGCCACTTACTAATGGTTTAACCTCAATAACTAATTTCTATTTCCTCATCCATAAAAAAGCTCTCTGTAACAGTACCCACTCAAAGGGTTGTAGAGAGGCTTGAGCTAAAAACATCTAAAGCTCCTGGTACACAGAAGGGTTCAATAAACTGAGAGAGACAGGGATATACCTCCCACCCCCAGCCCAGGCAGATGGCACACAGCAATGCCTATACTTACCAATAATTTGGGCTGTCACCGACTGTAGTACAGGAATAAACACTCGATAGAACAAGAGGAGACTTAACTAAAGGAAAGAAGTAATCAAGTAAACATTAAAAGCTCTTCCTTAAAACTAGCTCCAATTTTCAGTGTCATTACTTTCCAGACAGAGATACCTATCTATCTTATCTATTTATTTATTTGACAGCAAGAGACAGACAGAGAGAGAGAGGGAACACTAGTTGGGGGTGGAGTGGGAGAGAGAGAAGCAGGCTTCCCACCGAGCAGGAAGGCCGATGAGGGGCTCGATCCCAGGATCCTGGGATCATGACCTGAGCCGAAGGCAGATGTCTAACGGCTGAGCCACCCTAAAAATAAAGGTGTAGAGGGACCTAGGTGGCTCAGTCAGTTAAGTGTCTGACTCTTGATTTCGGCTTAGGTTATGATTTCAGGGTCATGGGATCAAACCTGTGTTGAGCTCCGCAATGGGCATGGAGCCTATTTTGAGATTCTCTCTCCCTTTCTCTCTGCCCCACACTTGTGTTCTCTCTCAAAAAGTAAAATAAATAAATTAAAACATGCATATTTAGGGTAATCCCTGACATTTACATACAAGTGTTCTTTGTGTGGGAATAAAATCACCGATGGGGCACAGGATCCTCAGTTACGGTCTTAAGCATGTATCACCATATGAAAGCTAGTTGTCTCGGTTTCAAGACAGGGGTTGAGAACTATTAATAATAGCAACAATCTGAAGATAAGGCACCTGGCATTTAAGGAAAAGAACTTACCCAGAATACTCCACCATTCCAAGCACAGCACTGGAAAATTCTACTAACAATACGTGGCTCACTGGAAAAGATCACATGTATTCAGCTCATAAGGTACACAGGCTGTTCCATAACCTCAGTCACTCCCCACCTTAGACATTTTGTTGATTACCGTTAATCTCCTAGCACCTGTTATTCTTCCAATGTTCTCCTAGTCTCAATGAGAAAAGGCTAAAAATTCTAGAAGCAGACTTTTTTTTTTGTGGTTCTCGATTCACCATTCCGTCTTTTTAAAACGCCATGACATTGAGCAAGCATGATTGCTAGACTCTAGTTTAACTCAATGTGGGGGAAGGGAGGGAGTCTCCTGTAACAATTTTTTGGGAAAAAAACATAAAAAGCAAATAATGGGGTACTGAAACTCCAAGTGACTATACAGGGTCCTAATTCTATACTAAGGACTTCCTGAAGTCCCTCCCCCTTGGACATTTTCCAATATCAGCCCCCACTCCTCACCTCTCTTGCTTCCTTTCTATACTTTGGGCTCTCCTCTGTGCCAGGACACTGCTTGCCCTTCTTCGACGCTGCTCCTCTCTCTTTTGCTGAATCCGAGCATCTAGCTTTGAGATGGTACAAATTCCCCAGATGGAGTCTTTGATTCCCTATAGACAAAGGTATTATTTTTCCTTTCAAACATTTTATTTATTTGAGAGAGAGAGACAGGAAGAGAGGGAATACAAGCAGGGGGAGTGTGAGAGAGAAGCAGGTGTCTGGCTGAGCAGGGAGCCTGATGTGGGGCTCGATCTCAGGACCCTGGGATCTTGATCTGAGCCAAAGGCAGATGGTTAAAGATTGAGCCACTCAAGTGCCCAAGGGTATTATTTTAAAGAGGAAGGATTATGGATCAGAGAAGATTTTCCTAAGTTACATATATTAAAGTGAAATAACAGTGGAGGGACGCCTGGGTGGCTCAGTTGGTTAAGCAGCTGCCTTCGGCTCAGGTCATGATCCCAGCGTCCTGGGATCGAGTCCCACATCGGGCTCCTTGCTCTGCAGGGAGCCTGCTTCTCCCTCTGCCTCTGCCTGCCATTCTGTCTGCCTGTGCTTGCTCTCTCTCCCTCTCTCTCTCTGACAAATAATTAAATAAAATCTTAAAAAAAAAAAAAAGAAAAGAAATAACAGTGGAAACCACTGAACTTATTTTTGCCACGTGGCTTAAGGGAGCCCCGATAGTTTGATGTAACTCAAAATTTACAGCAGTTGTAAGAATAGAACTTCCAAATATCCTTTCTCCAGATTTACCAAGTAATAATAAATGTGGCAAATTTATTTATTTACATACACACACATTTTCCCCATATGAGAAGGTGTATTTTTTTTTTTTAAGATTTTATTTATTTGACAGAGAGAGATCACAAACAAGGGCAGTGGCAGAGGGAGAGGGAGAAATAGGCTCCCAGATGAACAGGGACCCCAATGAAGGGCTCGACCCCAGGACCCTGGGATCATGACCTGAGCCGAAGGCAGATGCTTAACCAACTGAGCCATCCAGGCACCTCCAGAATGTGTATTCCTAGAGGGATATTCTTTTCTATAACCACAAGTTATTGATTCCAGAAATTTAATACTGAAATACTTTAATCCCCAGTCCATATTCCAGTTTCTCCATTTGACCTGACAATGCTCTCTATAGCACGTTTACTCTGCATATGTCAGAAATCAGTTCAGAATCACATGCCACATTTACTGTCATATCTCCTTAGCCTCCTTTAATTAGACACATCTCTTCAGCCTATCTTTCTTCTTCAAGTATAGAGGCTAGTTATTTCATGGTTCCCTCAATTTCCATTTTCTCATGATTAGACCCAGGCTACCCCATTTTTGGCAGGAGTATCAAAGACGGGCTGAGGTGTCCTTCTAAATATTAGATGCAGAGAAAGGCATCTGTCTGCCTTTGCTGGCGATGTTACTTTACATACGCAGTCAAGGTGCTATCCAGCTTCCCCACTGTATGTCTGCAAATTTCTCCTCTTGCAACTAGTAGGCCCTCTGCAGCAGACACTACTGTAACCAGGCAAATATCCTGCTCGTTTAAGTTTCTCTCTCTGAGATTCAGTACCCATTTACAATTCTTGCCCAAACCAAGCCTCAATAACATGGGCACAAAACAGAGGTTTTCGAATCCCTCCACACTTAACACTATCAAAAGTCTGGTTACTGCCCTCCGCTATACTCTTTCCGTATTAATTAAATACCTCTAGTGTGCCCTATACCCTGTACTAAACTCCAGGGATACAAGGACAAATTAAATTTTTTTTTTAAAGATTTTATTTATTTATTTGACAGAGAGAAATCACAAGTAGGCAGAGAGGCAGGCAGAGAGAAAGGAGGAAGCAGGCTCCCTGCTGAGCAGAGAGCCCGATACGGGGCTCGATCCCAGGACCCTGGGTTCATGACCCGAGCCGAAGGCAGAGGCTTTAACCCACTGAGCCACCCAGGTGCCCCACAAGGACAAATTAAATACTGGTTTCTATAAAGGACCAGAGGCTGGACCACAACTGGGGAAAGACAAAGAAATCATCATTGTAAGATGTACAGCTGGAGAATGAGAGCATGCCACGTGAGACAGAAACAACATGGTAGTAGTGCTGGAGGAAAGAATGTCCTTAAAGACTCTTGGGGCGCCTGGGTGGCTCAGTCGTTAAGCGTCTGCCTTCGGCTCGGGTCGTGATCCCAGGGTTCTGGGATCGAGCCCCACGTCAGGCTCTCTGCTCAGCGGGGAGCCTGCTTCCCTTAACTCTCTCTCTGCCTGCCTCTCTGCCTGCTTGTGATCTCTTCTGTCAAATAAATAAATAAAATCTTAAAAAAAAAAAAAAAAAAAGACTCTATGGAGAGAGAGAGGGTTAAGTCTATAAAGACAGTGACAGAGGCACTTCCCCGCCGGTGGAAAAGTTAGTGCTACAAACCCCAGAATTACCTATTGCCCAGTTCCAAAAACTACTTTTTTTTTTTTTTGTGAACTCCATTCACATATTAGGCATCCTCAACAAGCTAGATACCGGTCACACGAAAATGCTCGAGGAACGTGTAACCGACCACGAAAAGTATACAACCAAACAAAAACAACAAAAATAGTTTAAATTATGTGCCACAACAGATTTATGTCCGAAGTAGACCGGTGGCACTGGGATATTCAGTCTCAAAGAGAGTAGGTGGGAAAAAGACATTCTGGATGCGAAGGCCAATCTGGACTCAAGAATGGCATTTTTACCTATTACCAGCTACTACAAATTTTGAAGCTAACCACCAGGATACAGGAAAATGAGAATGGGCCAAGTGGGGACAAACCAACTACTGACAGCAGAAATTGGCACAGTGCGCACCTGATCTTTTTAGCTACAAGCAGAGTTTTGTTTTGCTTTGAACTTCTAAATCTTCCACAAATTGTTTAAACATTTAAGGGAGTGAAGGTCAAATGGCTGAGGGCCTTACATGTGCTAGGACGATGACAGTATCCCCACCTCTAAGATGTTACAGTCTACTAGGGCAGACTAACATTAACAGCACATTGTAGAACTGATCCAGGGTTGAAATTTTGTAGCATCAGAATGGCAAGATGAGGTAAAGGTATTGAAAGTACATCTCGGGCCAGCTGGGTGGCTCAGCTGGTTAAGCATCTGTCTTTGGCTCAGGTCATGATGCCGGGGTCCTGGGATCAAGCCCCCACATCAGGCTCCCTGCTCAACAGAGGGGGTCTGGTTCTCCCTCTGCCCCTCCCCGGCTCGTATTCCCTCTCTGTCTCTCAAATAAATAAAAATCTTAAAAAATAAAATAAAGGGGCGCCTGGGTGGCTCAGTGGGTTAAAGCCTCTGCCTTCAGCTCAGGTCATGATCCCAGGGTTCTAGGATCGAGCCCCACATCGGGCTCTCTGCTTAGTGGGGGGCCTGCTTCCCCCCTCTCTCTCTGCCTGCCTCTGCCTACTGGTGATCTCTGTCAAATAAATAAATAAAATCTTTTTAAAAAGTTAAAATAAAATAAAATAAAAAAGTAGATCTCATTGCACGAAGTGTTTTTGACCCTTCTAAGATACTCCTTCAATTCCCCCTCTTTTATTTGAAAGTAATAAACTTTTGAGCATTCCTATTGAGGAAGGATCCCCCTGCTCCCAGGATACAGCTACAGAGGCTACAACTAGGCCATAAGCCTCAGACACCCACTATGACGGAATTTTCTGCTATTGGTTAATTTGAGTTACTAAGTCCTAAATAGATCTTTATGGGACATTTTCCTAGTGCATCGTCATTTGCACCACGTAGAATGGAGGGAAAGTAGGTTCTGTAATGTAAACAGGAGTAAAGTAGTTCAGGTAATAGCAGTCTATCAATGTTCACTGATTAATTTTGACTAGTGGACCATGGTTATATAAAATAATGCTGGTGAAGGATATAGGGGAACTCTTTTGAACTATTCTGCAACTTTTCTGTAAGTCTCAAATTATTCCAAAATACAAAGCATTTTGAAAAAAAGGCCCTGGAGTCAAACTAACCAAGGTTCTGATACTAGAGACACTCACTAGATAGCTTTCCCAAGCTTCTGGAAGACGCAAGATAAATACTTAATCTCCTGAGTAGTTGTGGATGAGAATGAAAACCTGTAGGTGAGGGACCCAACAAATGTAACAAAAATTCCCCCCGAAAGCCTAAAGGATTTCCTAGTCAGTTCCTGCAACAAAAAGATCAAGAGATGATACACTGAGGTACTCACCCTGGCAAGGTCCTGGAGAAAGGTTTTGACACTGTCAGCCATCTCTTCACCACCCCAACTACCAGCTACACAGAGGAGAGAGAAGCATCTCAGAATCTTTCATCATGAAGGACCTGGAAACGGATGGAGCATAATGGGGCAACAAATAGGTATCTCACAGGTAAGTTACTTCATGTATATGTCTACATAAGGACCTTTTCCACATACTTACATCTCTACAGGGAGTACAGATTTGGGCACTTCCACAGATACTAACCCAGGGAACTAAGTGAAGGTATAGCTATAACTGCTGAAACCTGAAAGCAATACAATTTTTAAGTCACTTCCCACCCTCTCATTTTTACGTGGGGGTAAATGTGCTCTTGAACCAGGAGTCTGCTCTCTGGGCCTGATGTCCCTAACTATCCCTCCTACACATTCCAAATATTTGAGGATTTGGAAATGAATGATAATTACATTTCAGTATCCTCGTAAGCGGTAGTTATACTTGATGTAGAACCTCAAACGCCTGAATGAAAATATAAGAGCAAGACAAAAGTTCTGGCAAAAATTACTAAATATGCACTTCACACACAGGGCCCTCTGGCACACAAGTAAGCTTAAGGTACAATGAGAAACCATCCCACCTAGACTATCAGATAGGCCTCCCCATGTTTTCCAACTTTAAATATATACATATATATATACACACACACACACAATTTTAATAAGCATACCAAAACAGTGGAATATAAACTAGGTCCAAAAAGTTTGTGTATAAACATTCCTTAAAACACTACAGCTTTCTCATTTCAAGTAATTCTCAGGTAAACAAAAAACCCAGCTCCAAAAATTATGACAGAGTTTCACAAGCATCTTGTATAAAACTCCTAATTTCAAAACATAAGCACCTTTCCCCTCACACAATTAACCACTTCAAACTGTACCTTGACCCAACTGGACTACTGCCACCCAGAACCAGAAGAGCAGGGACTAAAGCAGTAGGAAAGCAACTTGCATAATACTGTATGTACCATTTGCTCCTAAGGTCAAAACCCATTACTTCAGATACAGAAGTTTCTAGGGTTCAGAAACTTCTGTGAATACTCCCACTTAAAAACACCTCGGGGTGACAGGGTAACTCACTATCAGGTGACTAGTAACTACTCAATACACCATACTAGTTTCTGAAGATTATCATGGATTCACTCTTAACCAGCTACTGCCTCCTCTGTAAATTAAGGATATTAAAATTCTTCCCAGGTCTTTTGAATAGAAGGTGTTATAACTGAAAAATAGTAACTTCTATATAAACCCAATCCCACTAAAGACTGAGCTAGCTTGGAGTTGGAGGAAGCCAATCACTCCGTCTGGATTTCTCACAGGACCCTGACAAGTTGCTCTGCAGCTCTAGTCCAGGAGAACAGCTGTGTTATCTGAACCGTGGCCACTAACACCTGGCTTCCCAACATACAAGGGACAGGTTACCTACTGACCTAAAGCGGCTGTCTAAGGACAAGTCACTTCAATTCTATACAGAGACCCTAGCAGCCTTCCTTCATGGATACTTGGTGAATTGCCCGGTTTGAAAAAGAGCTGAGGCACGGAGAAAAATAGGACTTGCCACCATTTAAGACCACACAGGGGGAACTTTACTACTGAGCTGGAAGGAAATAAGATGCATCTGGTTCTCAGCACTTTACAGATGGAAGAACGGAGTCTCCGAAGTTAAATGCTTGCCCAAGATGACAGCAAATGAATGGCTACTGCGAACTTCAAAAACCCTGGTGTTCTAACCCTCAGTCGGGACTACTTCTTACTCAAGCTTTGCAATGAGTTTGTTTAACCCGAGCACCCCATGGACAACTTCTCTTGAACCTGGAAATACAGGTGGCCTTTAGATCCCTAATAGTCATCAGAACTCGTGAAGAATCTTCCGAGGCACAATCCTGTCCTTTCATTTCTAAGCCACCCAACCAAAGTCCGGAAAGCAGGAAGCTGTTCTAGCCCACACCAGGTGCAGAAAGGCTGAGCATCCTCGCTTCTCTCGAGGGTTTCACGGGCTGCTTCAAGTCCACGGGTCAGCTGGCACCCGTCTCCGCCGTAGCTCCTTGCCAATTTCGACCGGAAACAGAGTCTCCCCTCGCAACCCAGCCGCGCACGAGGTACTGAGCACGCTCACCTCTGGTCACACGCAGAGCTAAACATAGACGCGCCGCACCTGGGGCAGCGTCTCGCGTGGGGCTGCGTGCTACGTCCCGGATCGGGCCAGAACCTTCCTGCTAGGGGTCCCCTCCCGAGGACCCTGCCTAGAACCACGCACCCCCGCGCTCGGGCCCTCCCTTCCCTCGCACGCCCTCGCCGCCCCTGCCTCGCAAGGCCCCAGCCGCGCGCCGGCCGCGCTGCGCCAGTGGCCTTGGTTCGGCCAGCCTGCACCTACCCGGCCGCTCCACCGCCGCGGCTCCGGCCCGACCGGCCCCCTCGCCCACAGCAGACCCACTGGGCTCCTCTTGGACCCTCCACGCCCGGCCGCCAGGTCCCGCCCGGGCGCTCCCAGGGCCGGGGCCGCTGCGCCCGCACTGGGCATGCCCGGGCCGCACGGGGCCGCTGGGAAGTCGGGCGGGCGCCGAGCCGAGAGGAGCCGAGGCGAAGATCGCCGCGCCGCGCAGCGCTGGGTGGGGTGGAGGGGGCGGGATCGCAGCGGCGGAGGGGGCGGGGCCAGGAGGGGCGGTGGAGCCTGGGAAATGCAGTCCTCCGACCCCGCCCTTCCCACGCTGCGTCCCGAGACGCCCAGGACCGCCTTCCTCATTTAGTCCTGCCCAGGCCCCCGTCCTGTTCTTTGTACTGCCGGTTTACTTCTGCAATTACATGTCCTTCTAAAACCCTAGGAAGTCTAACAGGAGAACAAAATACAGAGATCACCTTGCTTTATCTGGCTGGAGATTTTCTGTAAGCAAAGGGAACTATGCAACGACAGGCTTAAGTCAAGATCATGAAGAACGGGACACGCCGCCGTACAGTTAGGCTGCAGTAGGTGTGCACTCTGACGGCAAAGTGATGGTTGAGATTAAAATTCTAAAAATGAATAGAGGGCGCCTGGGTGGCTCAGTGGGTTAAGCCTCTGCCTTCGGCTCAGATCATGATCTCAGGGTCCTGGGATCGAGGCCCGCATCGGGCTCTCCGCTCAGCGGGGAGCCTGCTTTCTCCTCTCTCTCTCTATGCCTGCCTCTCTGCATACTTGTGATCTCTTTCTCTCTGTTTCAAATAAATAAATAAAATCTTAAAAAAAAAATAAAATAAAAATGAATAGAAATAAAGCCTTTTAATCTCCATCCCCACCAATCCATTTTTAGCCCAGGAATGGCAACTCCTTGGCATCCACATTAAGTCTCCCCTAGAACTTTTTCTTTTCTATTCCCAGGCTCATATATCTCACTTACCAGTTCTTTTCACTTCCTATTTTCCTTTACCTCTGTGTTTAGAACTGCTGGTGCTAGGACCACCTATAGATCAGATTTTTACCACGAGAAGCTGCTTAGAGCAACCTCCTATTTGTGTGACGGGAAGCCCGTGTGTCAAATGATTCACTCAAGGTCATTAGCAGAGCAATGTCCAGGCCTCCTGACTCTTCCAGTTAAGTGAGCTAGGAGTAGTTCACCTCTCCTCCCTGGCCCAACATCCAGCCCCAAGCCAAAATAAACCACCCCCCAACCTTTAGCCTGCAGAAACCTTCCTTTCCCTTAGAGGAAGAGGATTGGTGGAAATGATTAAGATCAAAGAAGAGAATGAAGCATTCAGAATAGAAGCCCTGAAGTAAAGGGCCAACCTAGGATTTATATGTAAACTCCTGGAGAGATTTGGCGGGGGAGGGGGACAGGGGCAAGCCACCCTGGCCCTAAGGCCCTAAGAGGAAACCACCCCTAAAAGGATTTTACACCCCTTGTAGGAGCCCTCCACCCCTATCCCATGTGATAGATGACAAAAACCCAGTTGGATGACAGGCATTGTAAGGGTTAATCAGATTAAAACAGCCCTCCAACAAGCCCATAAAAACCTGTAGACTTAGAAAGCTGATGGCCACCGTCCCAGGACCCCTCCGTCTTCCAGAGCTTGGTGCTATTGCTGTACTATCACTCAATACACTTTGCTTTGCTGCCCACTACTCAGTCTGGTCCACCTCTTCATTCTTCAAAGTGGTGACTGAGAACAGCAGGCACCTAAGGAAAGGAAATCCTGCAACCCTATTGCTTTGTTTACTCCAGCACTGAAGTCATACAAAGAAGAGACATACCTATGTGCTCCTTTTGCTCCTATTCAAGTAAAAATCTTGAACTGTTTATTACAGGGCGTCTGGGTGGCTCAGTTGTTTAAGCAACTACCTTTGTCTCAGGTCATGGTCCCAGAGTCCTGGGATTGAGTCCCACATTGGGCTCCCAGCTCCATGGGAAGTCTGCTTCTCCCTCTGACCTCCCCTCTCATGCTCTCTCTCACTCCGTCTCTCTCTCTCTCTCAAAATAAATAAATAAAAATCTTTTTTAAAAAACTGTTTATTACATAAAACAGCTTTCTTTTTCCCCTTTGGAATTTTATTTTGATTAAAGTAAGCAATCCATCCTCTGAAATTTAGATATCATGTTATAAAGAGATGGAAGTGGTTTAATGGTAGACTGAGTATTGTAACTATCAGTAACAATAGTAGCCATTCTTCTGAACTCTATCCTTTCTCAAAAGTGTGAAGTTAGAATTTAATACACATTAATCCCTAAGTTGCTTGATGGAAGGATATCTTACAAGTCCCAACATGTATAATACAATCTAGAATTTAAAAACAATAATAATTATACTTTGCACTTTTGAAGAGCTCTCACAAACTCACGAAAGGTTAGATGCAACCTATGAGACAAATAGGAGAGGGTGTTATTTTCCTAATTTTACAAATGAGGAAGCTGTATGGCAGAACACTAAACTCGGACAACTTGACTTCCAGTCTAGCTGTGAGCCTTAGTTTCTGTATCTGTAACACAAGGTTGCTAAAATAAATGGTATCTATGTAAAGATTCCTTCTAACTCTATGTACCATGATTTAGTGAAATGGTAACAATATCAGATCTAGAGGCTAGATCTCCCAGTCACCAGTCTTAGAATCTTCTGGAGGAGAGAGATACTGTGATTTATTAAGCATCAAACATGTACCAACCCTTTCAAACTTACTATTTCCCAGCAACCACTTAAGTGAGGTAACTAATAAAATTAAAACAAACAAATAAACAAAACCAAGCCGGTTTGTGGGATTCCCAGTGTGCCATGCCCCTTTCTTCACGATAGACCTGCCTTTGTGAATCACTACAAGGCCTCCTAGTTAAATTTAGGCTGTGTATTATCATCACTAAAGCAGTGTTCCTCAAATTTTAAGGTGAAAAGGAATCACCTAGAGGCCTTGCTAAATAGAGATGGTCATTCCGTCCAACTGAGGTGCAGGCTGGGAGTCTGCATTTCTAAGAAGCTTCTGGGTGATCATGACACCCATTTATCAAGTGCCTGTTATTTACCTACCTATCTTGACTACTTGTTTGGAATATATCCTGTTCTCAACATGCTTCTCTCCAGCTGGAAAATAGATGAAGTAATGCAATGTGATAAAAAGCAAGTCTTGAGGGGCAATGGAGAGTTAGCAAAGAAAGGATGAGGAAGGAATTCTACACCAAGAAAGTACTTTATTTAGAGTGCTGTCATTTGTTCATTAAGGCTGGAACTTAGAACCGGAGGAGAAATGGCAAGAGATATCTTGATACCTATCAAGTGGTTTCTGTTCGCCAGAGTCTTTTCAAATAATAGGATTTAGTGATAAGCAAGACAGACAAGATGTCTGCATTAATGGGGTTGAGTAAATAGACTAATGGTATAAAACAGAATAAGATAATTGTGATAAATGATGGGGGAAAAAAAACAACACTTGGGGCGCCTGGGTGGCTCAGTGGGTTAAAGCCTCTGCCTTCGGCTCAGGTCATGATCTCGGGGTCCTGCGATAGATCCCCACATCGGGCTTTCTGCTCAGCAGGGAGCCTGCTTCCTCCTCTCTCTCTCTCTCTGCCTGCCTCTCTGCCTACTTGTGATCTCTATCTGTCAAATAAATTAAAAAAAAAAAAAAAAGCACAGAAACATCCTCGAGAAGGCTGGCAGGTGGTCTCCTCCTGGCTATGAGAAGGGTACCAAGGGAAGGCATGTTAAGGAGCTGACTTTGTGTTGGGGTCTGAATGCAGAGGAGACAGCCATGTAAGGATCTGGGGTAAGCAAGGGAAACCAAGTACACAGCCCTATGGCAAAAACTTGGGTGGTATGTTCCAGGAACAAAAACAAAACAGTATGGCTGCAAATATGACAAACTCATACTTGGCTTCCTCTTCTTTACCTCCCACATCCCATCAATCATCAAGTACAGTTGACCTTGAACAATGCAGGCATTAAGGCTGCTGCCCTCCCCCACCCCTGCACACAGTCCAAAATCCACCTAAAAACCTTTGATTCCCCCAGAATTTAACCCCTAATAGCCTCCTGTTGACTGGCAATCTTACTAATCACATGAATAGTCTATTAATACATATTTTTGTATGTTATGTGTATTCTATACTGCGTCATAGTAAAGTAAGCTGGAGAAAAGAAAATGCTAAGAATGAAGAGAATGTAATGAAGTACATTGAGTAATGAAGAGAAAATACATTTACAGTAACGTTCTGTATTTATCAAAGAAAATCCACACATAAGTGGACCCACATGGCTCAAGGATCAACCATAGTTTTGATTCTACCCCCTAAAAATCTTTCAAATCCACCCCTGAATGTATCTCTACCACCACCATTGCTTTTCACCTAAATTCTTATAAAAGTGTTCCTGCCTCTGCTCAGTTCCCTCAACCCATTCCCCACATAGCCCATAGAGCTTTTAGAAAATGGAAATCTAATTATTCTTCTTCCTGCCTAAAACCCTTCAGGGGCGCCTATACCCATCAGGACAGAGTCTCAAGTATTTATCTTTATTATGGTTTATAAAGACTCGGGGGACCTGTGCCTACATATCTCTTTTACCACATGTCTCTCTGTACTCTGTATTTCAGTCATAATACCTAAAACACACCAGTGTTTCTCCGTCTTCCCCATTACATGAGGGGAAGACCATTGCTGCTTTGTTCTTTTTCATAATCCCCAATGCCTAGCACAGTGTCTAGCACTGGAGTAGGTACTCAACTATTTGTTGAAAGAACAAGTGAGTCAACAAATAGAAGTTAAAATAAGTGGTTAGATCATAGCTTTCCATGTCAGCCCATGAGCTTTGGACACTATCTTGATGGCAGCAAGGAGCCAGTGAGGAACTTGAAGGAAATGAAATGATCATAGTGGCATTTATGAAAGACCACTCTGGTGACAAGAAGACACATGGATTTTTGAAGTGAACAAAACTAGCAGTAGTGAATGTGGAGGTGGGAGGCTGGTTTCCATTATTCAAGGATGATGAAAGCCTGAGTCTGCAGAAAACAGTTTGGAGACAAGAGAAAAGCACCTTAAGGACTTGGTGATTGGGCCAGGAGGTGGAAAGAAGGGCTCAAGAACGGCTTTTATGTTTCTAGAGGGACTCGACGGATGGGTCAGAAAGGTCATGACCTGAAATTGGAAATGCAGGAGAGGTAGGAATCATGGAGGAAGATAAATTCAGTTTTATGCATGTTGGATTCCCGGTGCCTCCCATACCCACAAGTGGAGATATTTCAGTAGGTAACTGCATCTGGGCTCACAAAAGAGATCTGGGTAACAACCCAGATTTGGGAGTCTTTGGCATGTAGGGAATAGTTGAAGTGATGGAAGCAGAAGAGATCAACTGGGGAAATGCACAGAAATGAAGCAGCACTGGGACGCCCGGCTGGCTCAGTCAGTGGAGCATGTGAGTCTTGGTCTCTTGAGTTGTGAGTTCAAGCCCCATATTGGGTCTTAGAGATTACTTAAAAAATAAAATCTTTTATTTATTTTTATTTTTTAAAAGATTTTATTTATTTATTTCACAGAGAGCGAGATAGTGAGAGAGGAAATACAAGCAGGGGGATTGGGAGAGGGAGAAGCAGACCTCCTGTGGAGCAGGGAGCCTGAAGGCAGGGCTTGATCCCAGGGCCCTGGGATCTGACTTGAGCTGAAGGCAAATGCTTAACAACTGAGCCGCCCAGGTGCCCCTAAAATCTTTTTTTTTTTTTTTTAAGATTTTAATTATTCATTCGAGAGAGAGAGAGAAAGAGGGCAAGCAGGGGGAGAGGCAGGAGAGGGAGAAACAAACTCCCTCCTGAGAAGGAAGCCCTATGCAGGGCTCCATCCTAGGACCTGGAGATCACGACCTTAGCCCCAAGGTGGACGCAGAAGCCCAACCTTACCAACCAGGTGTCCCCAAAATAAATTTTTTAAAAGATTTTATTTATTTAAAAAAAAAAAGATTTAATTTATTTGCTTGTCGGCTGCGGGAGAAAGAGAGAGAGCGTGAGCACGCGCACAAACAGGGGAAGCAGCAGGCAGAGGGAGAAGCAGGCTTCCTGTTGAGCAAGAAGCTTGATGACAGACTCAATCCCAGGACCTTGGGATCATGACCTGAGCCAAAGGCAGATGCTCAACCCAATGAGTCCTCCAGGCATTCCCTGAAAAATAAAATTAAAAAAAGAAAATGAAGCAGCATAAACTAAAACCATGAATATAGTAACTTTTAATTAGTTCTATAAGTCCTTCTAGAAAATTATTGAAACTAGGAGAGGTCCTGGGTACTCCTGAACTTGAAAGTGGTGTCAGAAATAAGGGCGCTCTTATTATACTGTGGTCTCTGTAACTTCAGTTAACCAATGTGAAAATGAAAGGCATACACAGGAATTTCTATAGCGGCACTGTTCCCAACTGCCAAACTCTGGAAACAACCAAAACAGGCATCAACCGTAAATAGATTAAAAAATTTTAGCATATTGGGCGCCTGGGTGGTTCAGTGGGTTAAGCCTATGCCTTTGCCTCAGGTCATGATCTCAGGGTCCTGGGATTGAGTTCCTTATCGGGCTCTCTGCTCGGCGGAGAGCCTGCTTCCCCGGCCCTGTCTGCCTCTCTGCCTACTTGTGATCTCTCTCTCTCTCTGTGTCAAATTAAAAAAAAAATTTTTTTAGCCTATTTATAGAGTACTGTATGAATGAAAATGGATCAATCTCATAAATATTAAATTAGGCAGAAGAACCCAAACTCAAGAGGATGACTACTGTACGGTTCTACTTATCTAAAGGCAAAAAGCAAATAAAGCTAACCAAAGTGATAGAAATCATCTTAATGCTTGTATTTGGGAAGAAGGTGGAGAAGGGATAGGAGGAGGACATCTGGGTTGCTGGTCATATTCTATTTACTGATCTGGGCAGGAGTTACCTGGATGGGTTCACTTAGAAAACTTATTGAGCTCCCCACTTAATTTGTGCTTTTTCTGTATGTATGTTACACTTCAGTTCAAAAATTTTCATTAAAGGGGCGCTTGGGTGGCTCAGTGGGTTAAAGCCTCTGCCTTCGGCTCAGGTCATGATCCCAGGGTCCTGGGATCAAGCCCCGCATCGGGCTCTCTGCTCGGCAGGAAGCCTTCTTTCCCCCCTCTCTCTCTCTGCCTGCCTCTCTGCCTGCTTGTGATCTCTGTCTGTCAAATAAATAAATAAAATCTAAAAAAAATTTTTTTTTCATTAAAGAAGCTTAAATGTGAAAGAGAATCAGGTAATTGGAACTAAAAAAGCCTTTTTTTTTTAAAGCTGGGAGAAAATGGAATGTTTTTTATTTTTATTTATTTATTTTTTAAAGATTTTATTTATTTATTTGACAGGACAGAGAGATCACAAGTAGTGAGAGTGGCAGGCAGAGAGAGGAGGAAGCAGGCTCCCCACTGAGCAGACAGCCCAATGCGGGGCTCCATCCCAGGACCCTGGGATCATGTCCTGAGCTGAAGGCAGAGGCTTTAACCCAGTGAGCCACCCAGGCGCCCCTGAATGTTTTTTATAAGGAGAAAGAGCCAGATACAAAGGAGAGTTGAAGAAACCTGAAGGAGAAGCTATAGAAATCTTTTTTTTTTTTTTAATATAAGATTTTGTTTATTTGAGAGAGTGAGTATGAGCAGTGGGGAGAGGGGGAGAGGGAGAAGTAGACTCCTCACTGAGCAGGGAGCCAAACCTGACCCTGTGACCCTATGGTCATGACCTGAGCTGAAGTCAGGCCCTTAACTGACTGAGCCACCCAGGCGCCCCTAGAGAAAGATTTTTGAAGAGATTTGAGAGATGATAAAATCAAAAGTTCTTGTGGAGCCTTGTCTATTTCTTAAGGCAAGATGTGAGAAATTCCACTAGAAATATACATTCTAAGGAGTCACATGAGAGATTTTGATTCAGTGTATCAGGGACAAAATCCAAAAACTTGCATTTAAACCAGCCCTCCCGCTGTTTGTAACTCAGGAATTGTTGGACTTAACCCAGAGGTGGGGATAAGAGCAGAAAGGGCACAGTACAGGGGATCAGAGGATTTTTGCAGGTTTCTTGGTTTGCTGCTTTACCTTTAGTCAGGAGAGATTTGTATCTTTTGCTTGTTTGTTTTTAGTGTCCCCAGGTCATACACCATGTAAACCTCTGGGCAAGGGTTTTTGTTTTTGTTTTTAAAGAGTTGCTGAGTTTTTTGGTTTTTTTTTTTTTTTTCTTTTTAAAAAATTTTGTTTATTTATTTGACAGTTGGGGCACCTGGGTGGCTCAGTGGGTTAAAGCCTCTGCCTTTGGGTCAGGTCATGATCCCGGGGTCCTAGAATCAAGCCCTGCAGCAGGCTCTCTGCTTAGCAGGGAGCCTGCTTCCCACACACTCTCTCTCTCTGCCTGCCTCTCTGCCTACTTGTGATCTCTGTCTGTCAAATAAATAAATAAAATCTATTTATTTGACAGAGGCAAAGAGCACAAGCAGGCAGACCAGCAGACAGAGGGAGAGGGAGAGGGAGGAGCAGGTTCCCCACTGAGCAGAGAGCTGGACTTGGGGCTCGATCCAATGACACTGGGATCATGACCCAGATCCTTAACTAACTGAGCCGCCCAGGCGTCCCACCCTTGGGCAAGGTTATTCCATTTCTGTGAGCTTCAGATGCCTCATCTGTAATGATATTATCTACTGCAGAGTAATTAAGAATTGAATCAAATTATGTGGAAGGGAGAATTCCTCTTCTGGCCAAGATGTAGTAACAGGAACCCTCCCATATGAAACCATTACAGAAATAGACAGTATACACACAACAATGGTTTTCTGATATTGGACATCAGGCAAAGCAGGACAGTAATCCCTGAGAGCGAGGGAAACGAATGAGATGAGCCTACCATTGATTAATCTTACTAGATGAATGCTGTAACAACACAGAGACTAGAAACTCGGTTGAACCCAGCGGTCTCCCTGAGCTGGAGTTGGGGGTCCTGGGAGGCGGGTGACTAGAGTTCACAGGGCAGAGCTCTAGAGAGGGAAGAGAACAGAGAGAGGGGCAGAGGCTCTAGGGAGTTGTAGAGACGCTCCTCCCGGGTTCAGCTGAACACACACCAGCCCATAAATAGGAGAAAAAGCTTCCTGAAAGGACTTAAGGAAGTAATCCCTGAACCTCACAAAAAGCCAGGAATACTTTGTTCTCACCAGCCAGAGGGGAAAGAACTTGATAATTATTTTATTTTATTTTATTTTATTTCAGTGTTCCAAGATTCATTGTTGATAATTAAAGGACATAAGGTAGAACAATGCCTGGAAAGATATTGTCTCAGCAGTGGGGAAAAACAAGCCCTTCCTAAAGGCTGCGTTAGTCCCACTTAACAAAGTTTAAAAGTGATCCTCATCCTTAAAAGTACCAATGTGTCCCAAGTAAGTTTACTCTGTCCCAGAAAAAAGCTAAAGAGTATGTACAGGAATAGAAAAATATCCAACTCCCTACAAGAAAACATTCACAGTGCTTGATATTTATAAAAAATGACCAGGCATGGATGCCTGGATGGCTCAGTCGGTTAAGCGTCTGCCTTCTGTTCAGGTCATGGTCCCAAGGTCCTGGGATCAAGCCCCACATTGGGCTCCTTGTTCAGTAGGGAGACTTCTTCTCCCTCCGCTTGCCTCTCCCTCTGCCTGATGTCCCCCCTGCCTGCTTGTGCTCTCTCTCTCTCTGACAAATAAATAAATAAAATCTTAAAAAAAAAAAAAAAGACCAGGCATGCCAAGATGGAGGAAAATATAATGCATCTTGAGGAGAATAACCAATCAATAGCAACAGATCCGTAAATGACACAAATGATAGAATAAATAAGAACACCAAAAAGAGATATTGTGATTGTATTCCATATATTCAGAAAGGTAGTGTGGACACCAGGGTGGTCCAGTCGGTTAAGCATCTGACCCTTGATTTCAGCTCAGGTCATGATCTCGAGGTCAAGATATCAAGCTCCCCATTGGGCTCCCTGTTCAGCAAGAAGTCTGCTTGGGAATCTCTCTCTCCTTCTGCCCCTCCCCCTGCTCACTCACACACACTCTTTCTCAAATAAATAAATAAATAAAATCTTAAAAAAACAAAACAAAACAGAAGGTAGAGAAGAAACTGAGCAAGTTAAGTAGATGCACGAACATATTAAAAAAGAACCAGATCAGGGGCACCTGGGTGGCTCAGTGGGTTAAGCCTCTGCCTTCAGCTCGGGTCATGATCTCAGGGTCCTGGGATCGAGTCCCGCATCGGGCTCTCTGCTCTGCGAGGAGCCTGCTTCCTCTTCTCTCTCTCTCTGCTTGCCTCTCTGCCCACTTGTGATCTCCCTCTGTCAAATAAATAAAATCTTTAAAAAAAAAAAAAAAAAGAACCAGATCAAACTTCTAGAGATTTAAACTGCAATGTCTGAGAGGAAAAATACATTTTATAGGATTACACAGCAGATTAGGCACTACAAAAGAAAAAATGATGAGTTTAAAGACACAAGAATAGAAAATGTCCAGGGGCACGTGGGTGGCTCAATCCACTGAGCATCTGCCTTTGGCTCAGGTGGTGATCCCTGGGTTCTGGGATTGAGCCCTGCATCAGGCTCCCTGCTCAGCAGGAAGCCTCCTTCTCCCTCCCCCACTTCCCCTGCTTGTGTTCCCTCTCTCGCTGTGTCCCTCTCTGTCAAATAAATAAATAAAATCTTATTTTAAAAAAATAGAGAATGTCCAAAATGAAACAGAGAGAAAATGTGAATCAGTGGGCCAGGGGACATGTTCAAGGGATCTAAAGAGTATTAAAGGAGACTGAAGTGAGGAGGGGAAGAACGGCTGAAAATGTCCACATTTGATGAGAACTATAAACATGCAGATCTAAGACAATCACAAGAAACAGGAAGAGCACTATGTACACCAAGGCGCATCATAATCCAATTGCTTAAAACCAGTGATAAAGGGACGCCTGGGTGGCTCAGTTGGTTAAGCAGCTGCCTTTGGCTCAGGTCATGGTCCCAGCGTCCTGGGATCGAGTCCCACATCGGGTTCCTTGCTCCTCAGGGAGCCTGCTTCTCCCTCTGCCTCTGCCTGCCATTCTGTCTGCCTGTGCTCGCTCTCTCTCCCCTCTCTCTCTCTGACAAATAAATAAATAAAAAAAAAATCTAAAAAAAAAAAAAAAAAAAACCAGTGATAAAGAGAAAGTCTTAAAGGCTGTCAGAGAGAAGAGAAATATTATGTTTAGAGGATCAAAAATAAGAATGACAGAAACAATGCAAGCCATATGAGAATGGAACAACATCTTTAACATATTCAAAGGAAATAGTTGTCAAACTGAAATTCTATGCCCAGCAAAATACTTTTTTTAATTTTTATTTATTTATTTTTAAGTGTTTTGTTTTGTTTTTGTGTTTTGTTTTGTTTTTTTTGTTTGTTTGTTTTGTTTTGAGAGAGAGAGAGAGAGCACGAGGAGCGGGAGGGTCAGAGGGAGAAGCAGACTCCCCGCCAAGCAGGGAGCCCGATGCGGGACTCGATCCTGGGACTCCAGGATCATGACCCAAGCCAAAGGCAGCCGCTTAACCGACTGAGCCCCCCAGGTTTCCCCAGCAAAATACTTTTTGAAATAAACGTGATATAAAAGAAATGATACAGGGACTCAAAAAAATACAGGTACAAAAATGTTCAGAGCAGCACTATTCAAGATAGTCAAAAGGTGGAAACAGATTAAACGTGCATGAATGGATGAATAGATAAAGTGTGATATATACATACAATGTATTCAGTCATAAGACAGAATGAAGTATGGATACGTGTTAAACTGGATGAACTTCAAAAGCATTATGTTAAGTGAAAAAAGATAGTTACAACAGGTCACATATTGCAATAATTCCCTTTATATGAAATATCCATAAAGACAGAATGCAGATTGGTGGTTGCCAGGAGCTGGAGAAAGGAAGAATGAGGAGAAGCTACTTAATGGGTATAGTCTTTTATTTTGGAGAGATGAAAATGCTTTGGAGCTATATAGAGGTAGTAGTCATGCTACATTGTGAATGTACACTTAATTGTATGTCACTTAACTGTTTGTTTTAAAATTATTTTTATGCTATGGAAATTTCACCCCAATACATTTTTTTGTTTTTTTTTTTTTTAAAGATTTTATTTATTTATTTGACAGACAGAGATCACAAATAGGCAGAGAGGCAGGCAGAGAGAGAGGAGGAAGCAGGCTCCCCGCTGAGCAGAGAGCCCGATGTGGGGCTCGATCCCAGGACCCTGGGATCATGACCTGAGCCGAAGGCAGAGGCCTAACCCACTGAGCCACCCAGGTGCCCCCCCAATACATTTTTTTAAAGGTGAAATAAAGACTTTTTCCAGAGACGGAATAGGTATAAGATTGATCACCAGAAGACCTGCACTCAAGAAATATTAAAGGAAGTTCTTTTTTTTTTAAGATTTTATTTATTTGACAGACAGAGATCACAAGTAGGCAGAGTGAGGAGGAAGCAGGCTCCCTGCTGAGCGAAGAGCCTGATGTAGGGCTCGATCCCAGGATCCTGGAATCATGACCTAAGCTGAAGGCAGATGCTTTAACCCACTGAGCCACCCAGGCACCTCTAAAGGAAGTTCTTTAAGAAGAAGGAAAACTACACCAGATAGAAACTCAGATTTACACAGAGGAATGAAGAGCTCTAAGAATGGCATATATGTGTACAAAAGATTGAACACAATTTTTTTAGCTCTCTTTCAAAAATAATGAACTGTTTAAAGCAAAAATAATAATATAATGGAGGTTCACACCTTGCGTAGAAGCAAAATGTATAACAATATTATAAAGCCCAGGAAAAGATGAATGAACACATATTTTTTAAAGCTTCTTAAAATATACATAAATACAATATTACTTAAAGGTTGAATGTGGTAAGTTAAAGATGTAGACTAGAAACCCTAAAACAACCTGTAAAATCAGGAATAAGAATTATAGTTAACAAGCCAACAAAGGATATAAGATGGAATCATTAAAGAGATTCAATTAATTGAAAGGAAGGTACAAGGAGGGGGTAGAGAGAGATGAGACAAATAAAAAATAAGATGTTAGATTAAAATCTAGTCATATCAATAATTCCATTAAATGTAAATGGTCTAAACACCCCCAATTAAACGTGTGAATCTAATGAAAAAAATGCCTCTTTGGCCATCGTTGGAATCTGGTATTCTAGGAGTCTTGGCCACAGGGTCCATAGATAGGTAGTAAGAAGGAGTCCAAATTCAGATAGCAAAAATCGTCTGCACAAATAAGTCAGTGAATATGTATTTCAGCCATTGAAATATGTTATGAATAAAAGATTATAATGTCCTGTCAGGCAGCAACTTACAAATGAAACAGTAGAAACTTTATTCATTTGAACAAAATAAATTCTTTTTTAAAAAGATTTTATTTATTTGCAGGAGAGAGAGAACGACTGGAGAGGGGAGAGGAGCAGAGGGACCCCTGGGTGGTTCAGTTAAGGGTCTGCCTTCAGCTCAGGTCATGATCCCAGGGTCTTGGGATTGAGTTCTGGGTTGAGCTCCTTGCTCAGCAGGGAGCCTGCTTCTCCCTCTGCCTGCTGCTCCCTCTGCTTGGGCTCTCTCTCTCTCTCTGACAAATAAATAAATAAAATCTTAAAAATAAATAAATAAACAGGGACACCTCGATGGCTCAGTTGGTTAAGCATTGCCTTCAGTTCAGGTCATGATCTCAGGGTGCTAGGATCGAGTCCCACATCAGGACTCGATCTGGAGAGTTTGCGTCTCCCTCTCCCTCTGCTGCTCCCCCTGCTTGTACTCTCTCTCTGACAAATTAATAAAATCTTTGAAAAAATATAAATAAATAAACTGCTAAGGAATTTTCGCTTTCATTTTTTCTTTTTTTTTTTTTTAGATCAGTTACAGCTAATTGAGTTCATCGTACTTCTCAGTCCACTGCCATCACTGGTCTGGACAAGGGCTTGCTTGTTTGTTTACATTTCTGCATTCCCCTGTATCACCAACCTCTACTCCCCTCTCACCATCCTTTCCTACACGGATGTTCTGTGTGTTTGATATCATTTTATTTGACTATGTTCTTGTAAAACCTGAATCACCTTATATGTCCATAATTTTAATTTACAGAAATGATGTGCGATGGATGGCAGCCTGCTTCTAATTTTTTTTTTCACTCAGCATTGTTTTTGAGGATTGCACCAAGGTGATATGTACATCTGATTCTTTTTTTTTAACTAATTTTTTTTCAGATTTTATTTACTTATTGGACAGAGAGAGAGAGAGACAGTGAAAGAGAGAACACAAGCAGGGGGAATGGACGAGGGTGAAACAGGCTCCTCACCAAGCAGGGAGCCCAATGCGGGGCTCGATCCCAGGATGCTGGGATCATGACCCAAGCCGAAGGCAGACACTCAGCAACTGAGCCACCCAGGTGCCCCATGGATGTCTGATTCTTTACCTGTCGGTGCCTAAGGAGACAGTTTTGTCTTGACTTTTTCCTATAGCCCCAGAGGAACCGTTAGAACATGGCTTGTAAAGTCAGATATCTAGAAGCCCCCAGAAGCCGACTGAGCAGTAAGGATGGGGTAGAGGAAGTTTTTACTTGGCCCTGGGGAGTTGCTGCTCTCTGGTGGCAATGCAGAAAATGTTGCTAGATGATAAAATTCTTCAAGAGCCCAGAAATAAGAATTTCCATGTGAAATCTTCTGATTTTTTAAATTTCGGAAAAACTGAAAGATTCAGCCACACACTGCCATTTCTTTACTTTTACATTAAAACATCTGGATCAGGGGCGCCTGGCTGGCTCAGTGTTAATACCGGGGACTTGACTGCAGACAAGACTGAGTAAGAATCATGATACAACAGTCTAGGACTAGTGAAAAAAGCAAGGCGAGAATGTGAGAGGAAGGATTTAGAGAATTAAAAAAATATGTAACAACTATATTGAGATATAATTCCCACCTTATACAGTCCGCCCGCTTACAGTGTACAATTCAGTGGCTTTTAGCATAGTTTTTGCAACCATCGTCACAATAGATTTTATTTTATTTTATTTTAAGATTTTATTTAAAAAAAAAAGATTTTATTTATTCATTTGACAGACAGAGATCACAAGTAGGCAGAGAGGCAGGCAGAGAGAGAAGGGGAAGCAGACTCCCTGCTGTGCAGAGTGTCCGACCCCTATGCGGGGCTCCATCCCAGGACCCTGAGATCATGACCTGAGCCAAGGCAGAGGCTTTAACCCACTGAGCCACCCAGGTGCCCCCATCACAATCGATTTTTTTTTTAAAGATTTTTATTTACTTATTTGACAGACAAGAGATTACAAGTAGGCAGAGGAGATAGGCAGAGAGAGAGGAAGCAGGCTCCCCGTCTAGCAGAGAGCCTGATGTGGGTGGGGCTCGATCCCAGGACCCTGGGACCATGACCTGAGCCAAAGGCAGAGGCTTTAATCCACTGAGCCACCCAGGCGCCCCCATCACAATCGATTTTAAAACATTTTCACGACCTGTAAACATTAGCAGTCTTCCCCATTTTCCCCCAGTTCCCACCCCAGCCCACCTCCACTAGGCAGATCCAGATGCACTTTCTGTCTCTACATAGGTTTACCTATTCTCTTTGCCTGTGTTGGAAGCGAAAGCTTTTCCTCTACCAAGTTCAATTCAGTAATGGGGGCCTTTGAAATAACAACAGATAGACGGAACAGAAGAAAACAAGTTTTATATGTAGGCATGCAGGACCATTCAGCTGAAGAGGGTCTCTGAACAGCTAAAGATAGGGGTTTGTGTATCAATTTAATAGGGGAGAGGTATGGGGGGAGGCAAAGGGTTTCTATGGGAAGAACAAATGGTGCGGTTTTTTGTTTGTTCTCGGGAAAGACAAATGGGCTTTTAGGGAAGCAAAGGGCAAGTATGACAGTTTGTAATAACCTTTGTTTATGCAATTTCGCTTCCCCTTGTGAGTGGCCCATCTTCTTCCTAGAAGTGAAGCACCCCAGGGGGATATTTATGGCAGTTTCACTCTTGGAAGTCTTTTTCTTTTAGTTAGATAAGGGAACCTTTGAAAAGGCTTCTTTCTGCATCTGCTGTATCTCAAAGTCTTTAGTTTAAAATAATCTTTAAATGAACTCTTTAAAATATCTTTAAAATAACTTTAAATGAACTTCAAGTCTTGAAGTGGGTCTCCGTAACCATGCTGTTTCGTATAAATGGAATCATAATATGTGATCCGTTTGGACTGTTTTTTTTTTTTTTTTTCTTATTTGGCAAAATGTTTTCAGGTCCACCTATGTTGTCACAAGGAAATAGAAGTGCATAATTTCTTTTGATTGGCAACTAATGTGATTCAAAAGAATTACAGTGCACAAACCATCATTAAAGCTTTCCACCAAAGGGTTGATGGGAAATTCATGTGACGTACAATTGAGCCATTTGCTTGGACAGTCTAGGACTGTCCCAGTTAAGTAATGCCAACAAGGACAGTGAAATTGCAGTCTTGTGATGCTAACTGGTAAGGGAAGGTTTTGGTTCTCTGTGCTCAGGCTGAGTATAGGAGTAGAGGGTTTTGGTTCTTAGTACTTAGCTCATAGGGATAATGCAAGTAAAGTACTTAAAACGGTGCCTGACTCAGTACTCAGTAAATGTAAGCTCTTAAGATCCCTAGACAAATTTGTTTTGAGGTGATTGTTATGCGGGAATAATGGGTCCGTGATTAAAGGAGCGAGACTGATACAAAGCAAAGGTCAAGCAAAGGTTTATTTCGCACCAAGCATCAAGAATCAAACTGGCCGGCCAGGGCCGCACCTCTTACAGAGAGGGTGACCCCGCTCTCCTTTACGGAC
This sequence comes from Enhydra lutris kenyoni, assembly GCF_002288905.1. Taxonomy (NCBI): domain Eukaryota; kingdom Metazoa; phylum Chordata; class Mammalia; order Carnivora; family Mustelidae; genus Enhydra; species Enhydra lutris. The sequence goes on from NW_019154118.1 coordinate 9,409,835, forward strand.
TGGCTTTTAAGGGCAAAGGCCATGCGGTGGGGCCTGGCCACGCACAGGTGGCCAATGAAATTGTAACACACAGAGAAAACTGCACAGTGTTGCTAGGTGACCAACTGAATTACAATATCACCTTGGTTAAGATTGGCGCCCAAAAGGCTCCCAAAGGGTGGGGCCCATACTCCTTGGAATCTAGGGAAACAGTATGCAACCCCCCACTGATCTGATGTCTCCACCTGGCCTGACCCATCCTTGTATCTGTGCTTTGTTACCTGAGGCTGGTTTCCCGGACTTGTTTTTAAGTAAGTCTCCTGGGGGAAGGGGAGCAGGGACAGTTTAAAGGTTAAACAACAAAGTTGTTGTTTTATTGTTTAATCTCCATGGAAGCCTCTGGCTAAAATAAAAATATAAAATAGGTCCTTAGGGGCTCCTGGGTGGCTCAGTGGGTTGGGCTGCTGCCTTCGGCTCAGGTCCTGATCTCGGGGTCCTGAGATCGAGTCCCGCATGGGGCTCTCTGCTCAGCAGGGAGCCTGCTTCCCTCTCTCTCTCTCTCTGCCTGCCTCTCTGTCTACTTGTGACCTCTCTCTATCAAATAAATAAATAAAATCTTAAAAAAAAATAAAATAAAATAGGTCCTTACAGTGATTACCAGAGGAATTGCTAAAAAATAAAGAATGTTATGATGAAATCTTTAGAATAGTAAATGCTTACCCTCTCAGTTTGCTGGGAAGTTTTGTGATGCACTGGGAAAAGGCCCAACCAGAAACAGAAAGACAAAAGTGTTTAAAAGGACAAACTTTGGGGCTCCTGGCTGGCTCAGTCAGTAGAACATGTGACCCTTGATCTCTGGGTTGTGAGTTCAACTCCCACCTTGGGAGAAGAGCTTACTTTCATTTTTATTTATTTATTAATTTATTTATTAAGATTTTATTTATTTGTTTGACAGAGAAAGACATAATGAGAGAGGGAACACAAGCAGGGGGAGCAGGAGAGGGAGAAGCAGGCTTCCTGCTGAGCAGGGACCCGGATATGGGCTCAATCCCAGGAGTCTGGGATCATGTCTTGAGCCAAAGGTAGACGCTTAACGACTGAGCCACCCAGGCACCCCAAGCTAACTTTTAAAAAAGAAAAAAAAGACAAATTAAAAAAAAAAAAAGACAAATTTCTTCCACAGATTAAAAAACAACAACATACGCTCAAAATTTAACCAGTTATTAATGTGGGACTCAGTAGAACAGTACAACCAGTTTAAAGGAGAAGGCAAAGAAACGCAAATTTATATGGAGTAAAGGAATGTCAAAATGAATTTACAAATGGATGATAAGCTGACTTTTTTTCCCAAGGTTCAGAGAGGTGGGAAGCAAATTGAACCTCTACTTGACAGAGTCAATTTGCACGTCTATACGAATGAATTGTTTTGCATTTCTAGGAGTTATTTGCAATTTACAAAATTGCAAAGTAGCTCAAGGACAATGAGGGGTTCAGAGCATGCCATCCTAAAATGAGCTGCTTTGCTCTACTGATTATTTTGAGCTGAAGAAGCTTGAGAAATTGCAGATACAGGAAACGCGCTCTGAACTCTGCCTTCTACCTAAAAGCTGGTCAAAACATTTCCCATAAGAAAGGTGCCCTCCCTTACCAGCAAGACTTCTTGTCACCACAGACTGGAGCGGATGTTGAAATGGATGGTTACACACAGATTTACCAAAATAACCCTGATCTTATAGTAGTTTCCTCCACATATTTCCTAGTGACTTTCCCACAACTTACTGCCCCTACATCAAACCCCTTTATCTTTCCACTTCTTCACAAATTTATCATTTCTGTATTTAAAAAGTATATTCCTGACTGCTTCCTCTGGTCTTCATTTTCCTCATGAAGACTTCCATGGGTGCACAAAAGATTATTAAATAAAATGTGTATGATTTTCTCCTGTTATTGGTCATTTAATTCACAGGCACAGATACAGAACCTAACAGTTTTCCTCCCCTACAGCAATGAAACTCTGAAGACAGAAAATCCATAAGAGTGTGTTCTAAATGTGGCTGGTTTTCCATTGGAGACACCCAGTAAATCTCTTATTCTTTTTTTTTAAATATTTTTAAAAGATTTTATTTATTTATTTATTTGACAGAGATCACAAGCAGGCAGAGAGGCAGGCAGAGAGAGAGGAGGAAGCAGGCTCCCCGCGGAGCAGAGAGCCCGATGTAGGGCTCGATCCCAGGACCCTGGGATCATGACCTGAGCCGAAGGCAGAGGCTTCAACCCATTGAGCCACCCAGGCGCCCCAAATCTCTTATTCTTAGGCAAGGTGACAGGAATGACGTTTATTTCTGAAAGAGGACAGCTACCTCTGTGTTGACACCAGTCTATACTTTTTTTTTTTAAAGATTTTATTTATGTGACACAGAGAGAGACAGAGCAGGAATACAAGCAGGGAGGGTGGGAGAGGGAGAAACAGGTTTCCCACTGAGCAGGGAGCCAGATGCGAGGCTTGATCCCAGGGTCGTGGGATCATGACCTGAGCCAAAGGCAGACTCTTAATGACTGAGCCAGCCAGGAGCCCCTTCACAGTCTATACTTTCTAATTGACTAAGTTCTTCTTTCCAGCTTATTTCTTAATTCAGGAATGACCTTGTGTGCAAAGCATCCCATGATGGGGACCCAGACTACCCCCTCAAGCAGTAACAACTGCCCTGACGCCAGCAAGACCCCATGTGACTGCCCCCAAGACAATGATCAACCTGACCTTCACTGCCCACCTGCATGTACCCACTGACTTTTGTCCCACATTTTCCTTATATAAACCTGGATGTATTTTCAGCACTTTGGAGACAGTCTTTGTGACATGAGCCTGCTGTTTTCCAGGCGTTGGCCTCACTGTGTGGATGTCTCAGCTGTCAGTGGTCGACCCTTTCTCACCCCTGTACCTGGCTACATTATTGTTAGCATTTCAGAAATGATGACATTGAAGCGAAAGCAAAATAAGTTGCCTGGGGACAATACAGTGTAATGTTAAGGGTAATGTCAGAGACTTCCCTCTCAATGAATGCTTAGGAAAGTAGTCTTTTTTACACACACACACACACACACACACACACCTGCTTCACCTTGATGACCCTCAAGAATTAAAGAAACAATACAACTATGGCAGAGTTAAAAATAAAGGTCTGGGCAGAATTTGCTGAGCCCAAGAATTAGATCAAACTTTGAAGAATCCCTCCTTGGTTAACTAGAGATTCAGCCAAGAGGGCTGCCTTTGTTTGATTTTTCCTGTTAAGCTACAAGAGCTATTAGAATCCAGCAATTTTCTAAGACCTAGGTGTTTCTTTTTTTTTTTTTTTTTCAGTTTTTAAAACAGCTTATTGAGGTATAATTCACATAGCATACATTTCCCCCATTTAAAGTGGATAACTCAATGATTTATAATATATCACATAATTGTACAGCCATCACCACTATCTAATTTTAGAATTTTTTTTGGCCCCCAAAATGAACCATATCCATTAGCTGTTTCTCCCTGTTCCTACTAATCTTTTCTTTTCTCTTCTTCCCTAAGATTTTATTTATATATTTGACAGAGAGAGATAGAGAGGGAGAGAGTACAAAAGGGGGTAGTGGGAGAGGGAGAAGCAGACTCCCTGCTGTGCAGGAGGCCCTGTGCAGGAGGCCCTGTACAGGGCTCAATCCCGGGACCCTGGAATCATGACCTGAGCTGGAGGCAGACGCTTCACCATCTGAGCCACCCAGGCGCCCCAAAACACTAATCTTTCTATCTCTGTAGATGTCTATGCTGGATGTTTCATATAAACGGAATCATACAATAGGTAGCTTTTTGTGTCTGGCTTCTTTCACTTAACAGTGTTTTCAAGGTTCATTCACATTAGAGCATGTGTAGTATTTCATTCCTTTGTAGCTGAATAATATTCTATTGTGTGGATATACCACATTTTGTTGACCAGTTCACCAGTTGATGGACTTTTAGTGCTTGTTTCCATTTTAGGCTATTACGAATAATGCTGCTATGAGCTTTCCTGCACAAGTTTTTACGGATATATGTTTTTATTTCTCCTGGGTACATACCTAGGAGTGGAACTGCTGGAGCATATGATAACTATGTTTGTTTGTTTGTTTGGTTGTTTTTTAAGATTTTATTTATTTATTTGAGAGAGAGAGAGAATGAGCATGAGAGGAGAGAGGTCAGCGGGAGAAGCAGACTCCCTGCTGAGCAGGTAGCCCGATGTTGGACTCGATCCCGGGGCTCTAGGATCATGACCTGAGCCGAAGGCAGTCACTTAATCAACTGAGCCAGCCAGGCGCCCCGGGTTTTTTAATTGTAGTAAAATGCATGTAACATACGATTTATCATGTCAACCTTTTTTTCAGTACAATTTGGTAGTGTTAAGTATATTCACACTGCTGTGCAGCCAATCTTCAGAACTTTTTCTTGTAAACTGAAACTTTATACTCATTAAATAACAACTTCCCATTTCCTTCTCCCTCCAGCCCCTGATAACCACCATTTTACTTTCTGTTTCTGTGAATTTACTCTAGATACCTATAAATGGAATCATACGGTACTTGTCTTTTTGTGACTGGTTTATTTCATTCAGCAAATGTCTTCAACATGTAACCATGTGTGAAAATTAATGAAAGGAAGACGTGTTTATAACCATGAATATACAGCCAACACTTTCTGGTAATTAAGAGTATGAACTTTACTTTCTTTCTTTTTTTTTTTTTTAAAGATTTTATTTATTTATTTGACAGACAGAGATCACAAGTAGGCAGAGAGGCAGGCAGAGAGAGAGAGAGGAGGAAGCAGGCTCCCTGCAGAGCAGAGAGCCCGATGTGGGGCTCGATCCCAGGACCCTGGGACCATGACCCGAGCCAAAGGCAGAGGCTTTAACCCACTGAGCCACCCAGGCGCCCCGAACTTTACTTTCAAATGGACCTGAAGTTACTTTGTATAAGTTATCCAAGCTCTTTGAACCTCAGTTTCCCCATCTATAAAATGGAAAATAAAAAAATAGTATCTACTTCATAGTAGGTGTGTGAAGGTTAAATGAGATAATATAAGTAAAGCAAACAGTATAGTGCCTGGCATATGGTAGTTGCCCAAAACTGTTGATTTCTTTCTTTTTATTACCCTCAGATACCGTATTTACTCACCCCTTTGCTTACTTTCAAATAATACACCAGTGTGCTATTTATTATATAATTGGAGGCATCACCGAGTTGTGGTTAAAAAAGTTCAGATTCTAAAATTTAAATGTCAGTGTTTATATGTCTACTTTGCCAATTACATGTTGTATGACTCTGAGTATCTGTAAAATTAAAATAAAAGATAACTAATAAAAAAAAAAAAAAAAAAGAAAGGAAACCTTGTTTAGAAAGGAGTTGGCAGGCCAGCAGGGGGAGCTCTCATGCCCTGTCACTCATTGTTTATTGCAGACCCACAGGAAGAGATGGACTTTGCCCATTGATGCTACTTCACTTATCCCAGCAGAAGGATGGCAAGCTTTCCTCCTTCCCCAGCAACAGCCTGGCTAAAGAGAGAGAGAGTCACAGCGCAGCCAATGAAAAGCAGCTCTATTTCAGTCTTCCAGGTTACTCTAATGGACTTTTTGTTTAGAGCAACACTTCCAACTCCCCCCTTTCTTCTATAAGAGCCTTCCTCCCCTTTGTTCTGCAGACTTGCCTATGGTTTTGCCAGAGCTTGCTCATCCCAGGTGTCTATTCTCTGATATTCGTGAATAAACCCATTTTTTTTTTTACTGGTAAAATGACTGACAGTTTTATATTTAAGGTTAACACATATAAGGTTATATAGCATATGTCAGAATTTCTTTCCCTTTTAAGGCTCAGAAAATTTCCATTGTATGTATATTCCATATTTTGTATATCCATTCATCCATTGGTGGATATTTGTGTTGTTTCCACCTCTTGTCTGTTGTGAATAATGTTGCTATGAACACGAGTGCGTTAGGAAGGAAAAAAAATTTCTCTACTCTCTCAAGTTCTGTACCTGGAGGCTGTGGATTAAATGGACAAAAGATAGATTAACTGGAGAAAATGTACTTAGTTCATGTGCATAAGAGATCACAGAAAAGAGTGAAAATCAAGGAAGCATTTAATTTGGGGAACTTACATAGTCTCTTAACAAAGGAAACTTTTAACAAAGTTTTAAGGGACAATACATTGTCGGGAAGTAACTAGGAAATATAGAGAGGAACTAGTGGAAGATAAGGGCTATTTTAGTAAGATCTATTTATGCAAGCCCATCTTGGTGTGATTTCTCAGAAATCTTCAAAGGTAAGAGTTTCTTTTCTATCACTGGTATTGGGGAGGAGCACTTTCCTCAGAGAGAAATTTATGCCCTGCTTTTAGGCACTGAAGGTAAATAAGTTTTTGTTCATTTTTAGGAATTTCCATTTTTTTTGAACTGATAAATGCAGAGAGAAAATTCACCATAGTAAAATTTAAAGTAAATTATATTTAAAAAATAATTCTCTACAACAACATAAGATAACCCAGTAACAACAAAAAAGTATATTTTATTTATTGTTATTTTTTAATATTTTATTTATTTATTTTTAAGATTTTATTTACGTATTTGTCAGAGAGAGAGAACATAAGCAGGTAGAGCAGCAGGCAGAGAGAGAAGCAGGCTCCTCACTGAGCAAGGAGTCTGATGCAGGACTTGATCCCAGGACTCTGGAAATCATGACCCGAGGTGAAGGCAGATGTTTGAGTGATGAACCACTCAGGCATCCCAAGATTTTATTTTATTTTTTTTTCCAAGATTTTACTTTTATGTAATCTCTACACCTAAGTGGGGCTTGCATAAATAGTCCCCAAGTCACTACCAACCGAGCCATCCAGGTGCCCCCTCTCCCTGCAAAATGTGTATATATATATATATATTTTTTTTTTTAAAAGATTTTATTTATTTATTTGACATACCAGAGATCACAAGTAGGCAGAGAGGCAGGCAGAGAGGGGGGTGGGGAAGCAGGCTCCCTGCCGAGCAGAGAGCCCGATGCGGGACTTGATCCTAGGACTCTGGGATCATGACCTGAGCCAAAGGCAGAGGCTTTAACCGTCTGAGCCACCCAGGCGCCCCAAAATGTATATTTTTAAAATGAAATAAGTATTTTGATTTTGGAACTGTAAATCATTTTTTCTTATTTTCTTTATTTCTGACTTTTTAAAAAAAGATTTTACTTATTTATTTAACAGACAAAGATCACAGGTAGGCAGAGAGACAGGCAGAGAGAGAGGGGAAACAGGCTCCCCAAGGAGCAGAGAGCCCAACGTGGAACTCGATCCCAGGACCCTGAGATCATGACCCGAGCTGAAGGCAGAGGCTTTAACCCCCTGAGCCACCCAGGCGCCCCTATTTCTGAATTTTATATTAAAATGAATTTCTTTATATTTGAGAGAAAATACACTTTGATTAAAAAAACAAAACAAGGGGTGCCTGGGTGGCTCAGTCGTTAAGCATCTGCCTTTGGCTCAGGTCCATTCTAGGGTCCTGGAATAGAGCCTCGTGTAGGGCACCTTGCTCAGCGGGAAGCCTACTTCTCCCTCTCCCACTCCCCATGCTTGTGTTCCCTCTCTTGCTGTGTCTCTCTCTGTCAAATAAATAAACAAAATTAAAAAAAAAGTTTCTTAAATTAAAAAAAAAAACACAAAACAAACAAAACAAAACAAAAAAATATGGCGTGACCTAAGATAGTCAAGCCAAGGAGGAACACCATAAGGAGAAAAGCAGATTTCCAGGCAAGATATCCAACTGAAGATAGAGCAAAGCATGTTTTGCATTTTGTCATTTTCCCAGCTTGACAAAGAGCCCAGATGTATTAGTATATTTACATACTAACTTGATCTTCACAATGCCATGTCTATTCATTCTCCAAAGTAGGCCACACAATGGACTTGAACTAGTGCCAGTCACCTCTCTCTCTAGATTTAGGGAAGAGAGAATTGGTGAGAAGGCAATGGGAATTGGTCCAAGGTCCAGACTGGAGACATCAGAGAGTAACAAGATCTGTCCTCTGACATTCCCTGGGCTGAGACCGTTGTTTTTGTCCTGGAGGCATAATGGTCTCCCTTTCTCTTTGGGTAGACAGTCACTGCCTATGGGAATGTAGCAGCTCTGCTTAGTAACCATGGGGACCTTATTGGCATGGCAACCTGGCAGCCAGTGAAAGTCAGCAAAGGGTGGAGGGATGGAAGTGGTGGGAGGTAGTCCTGTGGAAGAGGGGAGGAGGAAGCAGCCTTCCTTCATGCTGAGGAAGGAAAAGGGGGAGGAAAGATGCCCAGCTCTCTGACCAGCCTCAAGGACAAGCCCCTGATCAAATGCAAAGCTCATTTTATCATCCAGCTCAGGGGGTTAGGGGTAGAACTCTATGCCAAACTGGACACCAGGAGCTAGACCTCTTGATGTTTCTCTGGACTAGAGTGTGCCTCAGCAGCACCAAGAAAGGAACAGGGGCTGGAAGACACAGAGTAAACCATCCCACAACATGTGGGCAAATTCTGACATGAAGTTTTGATTGGAGGCAAAATACCACACTGAGCTTTGGTAGGGCTCTGAGAGTCCAAGCACCTTTCGTTAAAGATGTCTGGGGGTGAGGAAATTTCCAAGCAGCATCTAAGGTAATGCGACCAGGCTAATGAAGGCAAAGAAGGCAGTAATGGGGTGCCTGGGTGGCTCAGTGGGTTAAGCCTCTGCCTTCGGCTCAGGTCATGATCTCAGGGTCCTGGGATTGAGCCCCGCATCGGGCTCTCTGCTCAGCGGGGAGCCTGCTTCCCCCCCCCAACCCCCGCCTGACTCTCTGCCTACTTGTGATTTCTCTGTCAGATAAATAAATAAAATCTTAAAAAAAAAAAAAGAAGGAAGGCAGTAAAAACAAAAACCAAACAAGATCCACTGGGAAGGAAGAATTTCTGAAGTAGAAGGAGAGACCCTGCCCCTCCTTTTTCTGGGCTTAGCTAGAATCCCTATTGGTCCTGGTTTCTCTGATGGACAGGGTGTGAACTGGGGCTATCCTGGGCTTAGGAGTCTGATGGCCCAGGGGTAGACTCAGCCATGTGTTTCACCTACCTGTATCAGCCTCAAACAAATTACTGTTTCTCAGAATCTGTTTCCTCTCCTCCCAAGACAGAGGGTAATGGTACCTACTTTTTAGGATGTTGTGAAAATCAAATAATATTTTTTTTAAAAAAGGGTTTAATTAAAAAGTAATATTAGAGCTCCTTGCCTGAAAAGCACCCGAAAAATAGTCACAAGTCCTGTTACTCTGTTGGCTGTTTAGAATGGCTCTGTTTGGTTCCGTAGCATCACCTAAGATCTGAACAAGGTTTTCTCTAATGCATCAGCTTTTTAAAAATAACAGCTTTGGGGCACCTGGGTGGCTCAGTCATTGGTCATCTGCCTTGGGCTCCGGTCATGGTCCCAAGCTCCTGGAATCGATCCCCCAATCGGGCTCCCTGCTCAGCGGGAAGCCTGCTTCTCCCTCTCCCACCCCATCCTGCTTGTGTTCCCTCTCTCACTGTCTCTCTCTGTCAAATAAAAACAAAGCAAAACAAAACAAAAACAGTTTTATTGAGATAGAATCACATGTCATAAAAGGCTCCCTTTTAAAGTATATAATTCAATGGATTTCAGTACAGTCAGAGACTTGTACAACCATCACATTACCTAATTTTAGTACCTTTTCATCTCCCCAGATGAGAATAAAGAAACTACACACCCATCAGCAATTACTCACCACTCACCATTCCCCTTCCATACGGCCCCTGGAAACCAGTCCTCTAGTCTCCTTCTCTGTGGATTTATCGAGAAATTTTTTTTTTCAGACATTTTATATACATGACATCATGCCATTTATGGCTTTCTATGTCTGACCTCCTTCATTTAGCATAATGTTTCCAAGGTTCATCAATGTTACAGTCTGTGTCAGTACTCTTCCTTTTTATGGCTGACTAATATTCCATGGTATGGAGAGACCACAATTTGTGTATCCTTCATCTTCAGATGGTCATCCGGGTGGTTCCCGCTGTCTTGGCTCTTACAAACATTCATGTACAAGTTTTTGTGTGTATGTACTGATTAAGTTTTAGTTTATGGTTTATCAGGCCCCCTGGCCTACTATGATGGGATAAACCAATGGTAAATATGAAAGAGAGGCTGATGTCATTACTTCTTTTAAATTTTTCTCTTGACTATACCTTCCTTTACGCCTATTCTCCTTACTCTTACACTCATCTTTCCTTGTAGAGTGGTCTAATCAGTCTTTTGCAAATATCCAGGTAAGGAATTCTGAGATGCTTATGGAAGATATTTTTCACCCCCGCAAAAGATATTCCATAAGTGTGGAAAGGAGAGAGAGAGAGAGAGATTGGAGCAATGATATATAGGCCAGCCTTAGTCCTCAAGGGCAATTAAAAATATCATTTAGAAACATTGGTTTTAACTTTTCTTACTGAGAAAAGCTATACAAAAGTATGCAAATCAATTAATTATCATACATAGGCCCACGGGCGAGCGCGCGCGCGCGCGCGCTCTCTCACACACACACACACACACACACACCCATCATTTACAATTTGCTTATCTCCACCAAAGTAAGGGTAGAGGTAGGGTTGCCAGATAAAATATGGAGATACAGGGCATCCAGTTAAATTTGAATTTCAGGCAAACAATGAATAGATTTATAGTACAAGTCTATTTTATGCAATATTTGTGACATACTTCTTTAAAAAAACACTATTCGTTATTTATTTGAAACTCAAATTTAACTGGGTATCTTATATTTTGTTAGGTAAATTTGGCAATGATAGAAGGGAGTATTCAAGAACATCCATTTGGTATAAATCAACCTTATGACTCAGTAGCAACTGAAGCTGGGTTAGAGGAAATCCCTGAATAAAACGCAATTTGGAGTTAGTATGTAGATTTAATTCAGTTGGCTCTCTCCTTAGGGTTTGTATAACTAAGCGTTGTGCCATCTTGTTTTCTCCCAATACCTATGTGAAATACTTAGGAGTCTACAAATGGATACACAAATGGAGGGAATTTAAAGACATCCCAAGATCCCTCTGAATTTGGAGTCAATTTAAATAAAATGTTGTGATTGGTTTTGGAAGGAAAACAGAGTTTAGGTTGATTACATTTAAGAGAAGGAAAAGATCTTACTTGAAACTCTTTCTATTGTAGATGAGCAAACAGAGGGCAGAAAACTAAGTACGGGGCACCTGGGTGGCTCAGTGGGTTAAGCCTCTGCCTTCAGCTCGGGTCATGGTCTCAGGGTCCTGGGATCAAGCCCCACATTGGGCTCTCTGCTTGGTGGGGAGCCTGCTTCCCCACCTCTCTCTGCCTGCCTCTCTGCCTACTTGTGATCTCTCTCTCTCTGTCAAATAAATAAATAAAATCTTTATAAAAAAAAAAAAAAAAGAAAACCTAAGTACTTCTCCCTGAGTCACTGGAGCTAGCTAATGGTTAAGTTGACACTAAAATCCCAAACACCTGACTCCTAGTTTATGCTAGGTGTTTCCCAACATCACACACCCTTCTGCTTTTCCTCCCTCCCTTTTAATTTTCTTCTCTTGTAATGTGGTCCAGATAATCAGCTCAGCCATAATCATATAGTTATATGAAACACTAGACTGAGAGTTTTTCCTAGATCTTGCAAGTATAGAGAGCTGGATTATTTAATATGGATTAAATACTTTTCTGTTCTAAACAAAGTTTACAAAAGGATTAAAGAATAATCATCATTAGATTATGGGGTAATCTTTTCTCTTCTGATAGGTAACGAGTGAGCTTCCTTTGATGTATACATTCTCCATTTCCTTCATGTCCACTGGACCCAATGAACAAACACATTCTTAACCTGGAAAGATTCTGGATTTTTCTTAATATGCAAACCTACAAAATCAACAGATTTTGGATGATTATAGATTGTCATACATGATTGTAGATTGTAAATAAAACTTCTTTATTTACATTTGCCCTATATCTAACTGCACTGTGCATTTCTAAGTCAGTATTTGCATCATTGATTTCTTCCCACGCATCCCAGGGGTCTGATCTATATCCAACACTGGGTTTTTCCTCTGACAGCTCCCCAAGACCCAGCAGCGATGCCATGTCATGTCAAGAATTTTGCAGGATGTCATTTGGTCTGTATATTTGTGGGGAGCCCTCTTGCTCATCACCAACCATAACTCTTCTTTGGGGTTTGGTGTTCAACACTGTGAAGCTCTCACCTTGTAGGATGTGACAACTAGAAGAGACTGGTTTATTTAAATCCTGGCGACAATGACTTGGTGGAAAAAGCCTAACTGCTGAAAGTGAGACTTTGGGGGTTCTTTGCTCCTTATTTCTACAGGGTGGGAAAATGCTGTCGTGACTCAGAGCCAAGTCTTAAGGAGGACAGCTGTGGCCTGGGGCAGAATTTGCTGAGCGTGGAGGGCTGGGCTGGGCGGGGCTGGGCGGGGCTGGGCGGGGGGCGGGGGAGCGGTTTGCGGGTGAAGTGATTTTTATGTGGCCAGACGAGTATAGTGAAATAACAGTGTTAATTGGCATTTTCATTTCCTCAAGTTCATTTCTGAATCATCACATTTCTGAATACCAGGGCATCCAGGGTAGCATAAAATAGAGATTATCTGACATAGAGGGCAGGGGGAGTCAGTCCTCAAAGGTTTATATATAAACGAGTCCCAAGTCTGCTTGACCTGGTGGATGCATGAAGAACCAAAAATTGATCTAAAAGTGAACTTCTGAACCGGAACCATCTCGTGAGTGGCCTCCCATCATGACACTGTGGTTGAGTAGTAGGAGTCAAGAGAAGGACACAATAGCCTATTCTGTCCACATTCACCCGGGCACATGCTGATTCATGCTGATTAATCACTCGGTAGCTACAGAGAGGGGAAGATGAACGACCTTTCTTTTTGACCACCGTAGATCTAAAAGCTTCCCCCACACCGGGGACGTCATTTTCCTTTTCCAATTAAAATCTGTGGGTTCTCCTTTCCTGAAATTGCCAAGTATTTTCTTTATAGAAAAAAAAATTGTCTTATTTCCACTAAAGGGAATTTCCAATATCTTAAGGGATCTCATTCTTTAATATTTGCCAGCTAGTTCATGTATTTTGTCATTTTTCATCAGGTAACAGAGGCTACTATTCTGGAATTTGTAATTATTCTTGGGATTGATTTATTGTCAATTTTTATAGTGCTGCTTATTCTTTTTGAAAGTAATGTGCTCTTGTTCCTGGGGCTTGTGCTTTGTGGTGGAGAGTAATTACCTACCGACTAGATGGGTATGAATACATTCTGAATCTTGGGGAATATTCCACTTCCCTTGTGGAAACAAATCAGGGAGTTTAATCAACCCTGGAGATTGAGGATGGAGATGAATATGGGCTGGAATTGAATGTTGGTGTCTGAGAGCTACCAGTGATGGAAAAAATCAAGCAGCCTTAAAATGTTAGCAGCTATGAGCTCATCTTTATTTGCTGGGCTGTGATTGACGTAGGTTTTCAAAAAAGACTCAGCAGCTCATTTCCAGAATGCCATGGAAAACTGGCTTCTTCCAGAAGGGTCCTTCTAAGGAAAATCAAGTAGAACGAGCACAGTCCATATCGTGCTATCACTGAATTTCTAACGATAACAAGCTGTTTCTAGCCTTGAAAGCCATTAAAAGCACAAAACCCAAAAAACAAAAAGGACAGGTCAGGTTGCTCCTCACAGGAGGTATCTAACATCACCCAGGGATACTGGTTTCTGAATCAGGTGGGAGGTTAGATTAGATGACCTTTAAGTGCTCTATATCTTCCCAGATTCTTTGATTATATCATGTAGATTAGGGACTAAAATAAGTTCAGTTCAGGAACTAAAATCAGCCCCTAGAATGGTCCTAGTGTGATTTTAGCAAAAATTTTTATGCTGTATTTCCCACGGCCAGCAGTTTGAATCTATGACCAGACTCAGTTTTTCTTTTCTTTTTTTAAAAAATATTTTATTTATTTATTTGACAGAAAGAGAGAGAGATCACAAGTAGGCAGGCATGGGGGAGGGGAAGCAGGCTCCCTGCTGAGCAGAGAGCCCGATGTGGGGCTCGATCCCAGGACCCTGAGCTCATGACCTGAGCTGAAGGCAGAGACTTAAGCCACTGAGCCACCCAGGTGCCCCCAGCCTCAGTTTTTCTTAAAAGGCACATGTATGCCTTTCCAAATAACCCAAGCTTTGGTTCTGCTGGTTCTCTCTGTGGGAAACGTCGCCCTGTGCTAGCAGACTGTCCACTCACCCCTTAAAGACCTATGTCTAGGGTAGCGGTGCTCAACTCAGGTGATTTTGTGATTTTCTCCTCCAGGTGTCGGTCACTTGATGAAATACAGAGGCATTTTTGGTTGTTACAACTGGGGGGATGCTACTGGCATCTAGTGGTCAGAGAAGCCGCTAAGCACCCTGCAACACGCAGGACAGCCTCCAACAGAGTTCACCCAAACTCAACAGGCCTGGGCTGGAGAAAACCTGCCCCAAGGTTTTCAGGCAACCCCCCTGCTCTTTTCCCCACCATCACATAGCAGTCATAGAACTCTGTTTAAAATACTTTATATCTGGGGCGCTTGGGTGGCTCAGTGGGTTGGGGCCTCTGCCTTCGGCTCGGGTCATGGTCTCGGGGTCCTGGGATCGAGCCCCGCATCGGGCTCTCTGCTCTGCGGGGAGCCTGCTTCCCTCTCTCTCTGCCTGCCTCTCTGCCTACTTGTGATCTCTCTCTGTCAAGTAAATAAATAAAATCTTTAAAAAAAAATAAATAAATAAAATACTTTATATCTGGGGCGCCTGGGTGGCTCAGCCTGTTAAATGTCTGCCTTGCGCTCGGGTCATGATCCCGAGTCCCAAGTCCGGGTGGGGCTCCCTGCTCAGTGGGGAGTCTGCTTTTCCCTCTCCCTCTGCTGCTCCCCGCACTGGTGCTCATGTTCCTGGGCGTGCTTGCGCCTGCTCTCTCTCTCTCTCCTTCTCTCTCAAATAAATAAATACAGTCTTTTAAAACCCCCACTTTATATCTTCTTTAAAGCACTGATCACTTTATCTAATGGGAGTGTCCTTTGTTTGGAAACTCTCTTAGGCTCTAAAAGCTCTTAGGATGCATCAGTGTAATTGAACTTCCTCGGACTGGAGATGTGGGGAGGTGGGGATAGCTCTACCTACCCAGCCCAAGGAAGATTTTGGAAACTTTTATGTAACATATAAGCAGCACTTCATGAACAACTAGTAGTTGCTAGGTCCTGTGCCAAAGCTTTACATGGATGGCACATAGGAGGTTTTATTTATTTATTTATTTGACACAGAGAGAGACACAGCGAGAGACGGAACATAAGCAGGGGGAGTGGGAGAGGGAGAAGCAGGCTTCCCTCTGAGCAGGGAGCCCAATTCGGGGCTCGATCTCAGGACCCTGGGCTCATGCCCTGAGCCAAAGGCAGACGCTCAATGACTGAGACACCCAGGCACTCCAGGAGTTTTAAATATGAGGTGAATGTTGAATTATCTTATATAATTCTTCTAGGATCCTGTATTAGTTTCCTTTTTTTTTAAAAAAGATTTTATTTATTTACTTGACAGAGATTACAAGTAGGCAGAGAGACAGGTGGGGGGGCGGTAAGCAGGCTCCCGCTGAGCAGAGAGCCCGATACAGGGCTCGATCCCAGGATCCTGAGATCATGATCTGAGCCGAAGGCAGAGGCTTTAACCCACTGAGCCACCCAGGTGTGCCCCTGTATTAGTTTCTTGAGACCACTTTAACAATGTCACCAAGTCCCTGGATTTCGGGCCCACCCTCAGCCAGTATAATCTCATCTTAGCTAATTACATCTGCAAAGACCCTATTTCCAAGTAAGGTCATATTCTAAAGTTTGGGGTTGCTAGGGTCTGAATTTTTGTGTCCTAAAATTCACAGATTGGAAACCTAACGGCCAGTGTCGTGGTACTCAGCGGTGGGACCTTTGGGAAACCTCACGGACGAAGCGAAGCACTCATGAATGGGATCTGTGTTTTATAAAAGTGGCCCAAAGCCCTAGCCCCTTCTACTTTGTCGGAAAGTGGCCATCTGGAACCCAGAAGAGAACTTTCCCTGGAAACCCTGCCATGCTGGCACCATGGTCTATGACTTCCAGCCTCCATAACCACTAAAAACCAATTTCTGTTGTATATAAGCCACCCAGACTGTGGTACGTGGTTATACCAGCCTCAATGGACTAAGACATGAGTGGACATGAGTTTTGGGGGACACTATCCAAACCACTACAGTCTGTCCTCTGGTCCTCTCTTGCAAAACACATTCATTCCGTCCCAACATTCCCAAGTCTTAACCCATTTCAACATGAACTAGATCTCAGCAAAATATCATCCACTCAGAAAGTTTCAAATGTGATCATCTAAATCAGATATAGGTGAGATGGTGGGTGTGGTAACCCCTGGGGCAAATTAGCCCTCCCTCTATGGACCAGTGGAACTGGTTGTCTTCTAAAATACAAGGGTAGGACAGACAGAAGATAGACATTCCCACTTGGAAAGGGAGGAAGTGGAAGGAGGAAAAGGACCAGTGGTTTAAAGCAAGCCTGAAACCCAGCACGGCAAATTCCATGAGATTTCCAGGCCTGAGAATGATCCCCTGTGCCTCAGGGCACCATCATCCAGGCCCAGAGTGGGCACCCTGCCTTCAGAGTCGTTCTTCCTTCTTCTTGGAGGATGCCAGGTGTTCACGGCCGAGTGCCTCTCCCTGTCAGTCTGTTTCCTGACTGTGGATTTCAGAAGTCAAACAGTTTTCCTTCAATGCATCCCATCCCCTATCCTTTCCGCCCAGGTTGGCAGTGTTTCTATTGGATGAAATTCTCAGATACTTTACATGCAACATAATGTGTAGGAGGGGAGGGGGTCCAGGCCTCCATTCCTCATTGCTTTTTACCCTAAGCAGCAAGGAGATGCCAGGCCACATTTTTCACCCTTGAAAAATCTCCTCAGCTAGGGGCACCTGGGTGGCTCAGTTAAGCATCTGACTCTTTTTTTTTTTTTTTTAAGATTTTATTTATTTATTTGCCAGAGAGAGCACAAACAGAGGAAATGACAGGCAGAGGGAGAGAAAGAAGCAGGTTCCCGGTTGAGCAGAGAGCCCAATGCGGGACTCGATCCCAGGACCCTGGGACCATGATCTGAGCTGAAGGCAGAAGCTTAACCCTCTGAGCCACCCAGGTGCCTCAAGCATCTGGCTCTTGATTTGGGCTCTGGTCATGATCTCAGGGTCCTGGGATCAAGCCCTGAGTTGGGGGTTCCTGCTCAGCGGGGGCTCTGAGATTCTCTCTCTCCTTCTCCCTCTGGCCCTCCCCTGTTCATGCACTCACTTTCTCTCTCTCTCTCTCTCTCTAAGATAAATAAATACATCTTAAAAAAATAAACAGAATGTGGTATATCCACACCATGGAATATCATTCCATCTTTTTTTTTTTTTTAAAGATTTTATTTATTTATTTGACAGACAGAGATCACAAGTAGGCAGAGAGGCAGGCAGAGAGAGCGGAGGAAGTAGGCTCCCCGCTGAGCAAAGAGCCCGATGTGGGGCTCGATCCCAGGACTCTGAGATCATGACCTGAGCCAAAGGCAGAGGCTTTAACCCACTGAGCCACCCAGGCGCCCCGGAACATCATTCCATCTTAAAAAAGAATGGAATTCTGACCCATGCTACAACAAGGATGAAACTTCAAAGCATATACTGAGTGAAATAACCCAGACACACAAGGACAAACTTAGAACAGTCAGATTCATAGAGACAGAAAGTAGAATGGTGGTTTCAGGGTGTGCAGGGACGAAGGAATGGAGATTTATTGTTTAATTTATACAGAGTTTCAGTTTGGGATGAAAGAGGTGATGGTGGCAATAATAATGTGAATGTACTTAATGTCACTGGATTGTACATTTGAAAATGGTTAAAATGCTAAATTTTATCTTGTGTGTATTTTACCGCAATGAAATGAAAAAAATGTTTTTATGGAGGAATAACCTTGCTCGTGTTTTAGGACATTCGCATTCCAGAAGACTAGAATATCAATCATCAACTTCTAGTTCCTCCAAGTCCTCACAAAAATAAGAACAACAGAATTCCCTTATTGAATACTTACTATACGTCGGGCATTATGCTCAGCATTTTGTGGGCATTATTTTATTTAATCTGCACAGCCACCTTGTAGGAGATATTGGAATCCCCCCTTTACAGATGAGGACATTGAGGCTGAAAGCTGGCAAGTAACTTGTGCAAGGTCCCTAGCTGATACATGGGACACTGGGGTTTGACCCTAAATTTTCTGCAAAGCCCAAGCTATTTATCACTTTGCTGTGCTTCCTTGAAAGCCTCTCTCAAACCTGTGAGTCCCATGCTTTTGAAGATCAGGACAGAGGTGGCCTCTGGTACAGTGTCCCCAAGCTTCTCCTAAAAAGGATACTGGCCAAGACTGTAGTGGCTTCTACTGTGCCTGAAAGAAAGTACTTTACATATAGTAACTCTAATCCTACGACAGGCATCGGAGGTGGGTGCTATTTATTTAACCTCGTTTTACTGAAGAAGAAATGAGGCACAAGAAGGTTAACTAGCCTAAGTCACAAAACTGGGTAACATCCCAACAAAGTAGACTCCAGGGTCCCCATTTAAAAAAAAAATTTTTTTTTTCAGGATTTTACTTATTTGTTTGTCAGAGAGAGAGAGAGAGAGAGAGAGCACACAAGCAGGGAGAGAGGCAGGCAGAGGGAGAAGGCTCCCCGTTGAGCAGGAAGCCTGATGTGGGACTTGATCCCAGGACCCCAGGATCATGATCTGAGCTGAAGGCAGACCCTTAACCGACTGAGCCATCCAGGCACCCAAACCCATCTTTTTTTTTTTTTTTAATATTTATTTATCCTAGAGAGAGAGAGAGAGAGAGAGAGAGAGAGAGAGAGTGGGGGAAGGGCAGAAGGAGAGGGAGAGAGAGAGAATCTCAAGCAGACTCCACACCCATCGAGGAGCCCAACCCAGGGCTCGATCCCATGACCCTGAGATCGTGACCTGAGCCGAAATCAAGAATCTCACCCTTAACTGACTGAGCCACTCAGGCATCCCGAATCATGGGCCTTTGAACCAGCCCCCACTCTATCTGGTTGATGCCCCCTGGAGGGCAAAGTGACCAACTCTTGCTCTCCTCTGAAAGGGACCTTATTCCCTTGTTCCACCTTTGTCTCATGATTGAAATGTCTGTGGGATGAAGGCATAAATGAGCAAAAAAGGGCTCCAGCTCCTTTCAGCTGAAGCTCTCAGCTTCGTCCAGAGGTCCTTCTCCACATCTCTGCCAGTTTATCTGACTTCATCTCTAACTTGACCAAAGTGTTTGGGTTCTCCAAGTTTGCTTCCATTGATACCCACAAATCTTGTGCTTTCAGTCGTCTGCTTTGGTGAATTATTAGACTTTGTACTGACAGCACTTGTAAACACAGACTTATGCATAGTGGACAAGATAAATGAATGAGGAGACAATTTTCATAAGACCCCAGGGCCTTCCTTATAATCCCCTGGTGGATTATTCTCTACTACCTCAAGTCCTCCTGTGCCAGAAACCTCACTCAGCTTTATCAGCCTGGATCCAGCTCTCATCCTGAATCTTTGGGCAGTAAATGCCGTTATCACTTTTGGCTGGAGGTCTGAGCTGGGTTTGGGCTGCCAGGCATCCCTCAGCTTGCTGACCTCGGTCCCCAGTAGAGTGGAATGAGTCAGAACCCCCAAAAGGCCAGGGGAGTCTTCGGTGTATTGGATGGCATCCGCCTGCCCATCCACTCAGCCACCTGCCTATGTTTTTATGGAGAATCTACAGTGTCAGGCGCTGTGAGGTATCCTTATTGGGAGATACAGCAAGCACAGATCTTGGAGCTGCTGAATATTCATGAGGGCAGAAGAAAGTCCAATGTTAGAGGGGGGAGAAATAGTAAGTCATGAATATTAATAAAGGCAGGCCACATGCTGCAAGGAAGGCTCTGAATGCTAACGAGTAGATGACGTCGGGCCCGGCGCGTGCCAGCGGGCGGGTGCCCGAGCGCGGGCGCGCCCCCGAGGGCCCGGACACGAGCGCGGGGAGGGGGCGGAGGGGGCGGGGTGGAGGAGGGGAGCGGAGCCGGGCGCCGGCCGAGCTGCGGGGGGAGCGCTCGCTGGCTCGCCGCTGCCGCCGCCGCCGCCGCGCTGTGCTCCGGCCGCTCCCCGCGGCCGTGGATGGGGGTGTCCCGCTGAGCCCCGCGATATCCGCCTCCCTCCGCCAGGACCCGCACAGGTGCCGTCGCGGGGGGCGACCTTAGCCCGACCGACCCACTGCCATGGGTGGGGGTTGGACGGACGGGGGTGGTGAAGGAGAGGCCCCGTGACTGTGGCTTCTCCGCCAGCAGGTCCCGGGGCGCCGCAGCCCTGCGCCCCCATCCCGTCCCATCCTGGAATTGGAACGGAAGGGCCCCGAGGCCGTCGCCCTCCTGCCCAGCCCTTCAAGGGAGCGTAGCGCCCGGGCCGGGAGCTGTGGGATGATGGGCACTTCAAGCATCATCAGATCAGAGCCTGGGCCCCCCAGCCAGGCCTGGCGTGCGTGTGCGTGCGAGTGTGTGTGTGTGTGTGTGAGAGAGAGAGAGAGAAAGAGAGAGAAAGAGAGAGAGAGAGAGAGATTGAGAGAGAAGGGAGGCGCGGCGCGGGCTGGGGGCTGGGGGAACCGGGAACGCTGCCCGATGGTGTGGGGCAGTGGGACTGTACCTGCTCCCTGGACCGTTATCCGGCCCGGCTACTCTTAAAACGCCCCCGAGTCATCTATGCCCCTAAGAGCCTGACCCCGCACCCGCCCGTGCCCCTCCCTGGGGTGTCGAGCCCGTCCTCAGGACCATGCATTCCTGCAGTGTCAGAACCGCTGGCAGCTGCCGCAGACGCTGCGGGAGCGATTGTTTTACTACCGAACAGGTCGGAGAAAGGACGAGAGAGGGTGGTGGTGGTTGGGGGGAGCGCTGCCCTCCGGTGGGCCCAGGGCCTCTGGGGCTCAGGGGCGCGAGGCTTGACAGAGCCCCAGGACGGGCGTGTTATCCCAGCCCTCTCTTCTTTTTTGCCTATCCCTTCCCTTGTCGCCGCTGGACACCAGCGGAGCTCCCTGCCACTCCCGTGTCCCGCTCTTGTTTGGCCAAAGGGCCGTGGAGTCTGTGTGCGGCCTGCGCGGGCTGAGCCCAGCTTTCTTGGAGCGCCAGCCATTGTGCTGTTTGGAGAAGCCTTTCTTTACCCCAACAGACCCGGGCGGGGTGGGGAGGAGGGGGATGTGAAATGAGGGTGAATGGAGCAGCAGGAGGAGGAGGAGGAAGAGGGGGGAAGCAGAACGCAAAGGGGTTGCTGACTTCTATGCAACAAAATACATTCGTTGTGGGAAGCTGGCACTATCCTGTATCCTGGCTGGTTTTGCTGAGTAGCAGTGGGACAGCCGCTGTGAATCAGTGCAGGGCAGATTTTAGGGATGAGGTGGGTAAGGGGCTAGAAATAACTGATCTATGGGGTAGGTAATAGGAAGAAGGGGGAGATGGGCTGGGGCCTCTGTGGAGGTGCAGGGGCCCAGCGGGGGGGAGGGGGGGAGGCAATGGTGAATTCTCTGCTCCTGCTTCTCTCTGTTCAGCTCAGCAAAGCAGGGAGTGAAAATTTGTGACTGCAGCCCCAAGCTGCATCTTTATGCTGCAAGGGGAGAGGCTTCTGTGTTTCCTACCGTCTCTCTGTGATGCTTGGAACTGTCTTTTCTTTTCCAAATTACACCATCTATCGGGAGCCAAAATAAATGGAGTAGATTATAGGACATAATCAAAGTCTAGTCCTGCGCGCTGTTATTGGATAGAGTGAAAAAGACAAGGTGACCCTTCCGCGGTTCCCTTTTTCTGCCATTCTTCCTGCCTTAAAAAAAAAATCATTTGGGAAGTGTAGAGACAGAGGATAAGCTCTGAATTGCATTAACCCTAGCTTTTCAGGGAGGAGGCCTCTGAGATGAGCTGGGAGTGAACACAGGGGAGAGCTTGTCAGGATGCAAGAGTAGGACATTTCAGTGGGAGTGCAAAGGTACCTCACCAAGGGAGAAGAGCAAGAGAAAGTGAGCTAAAGGAAGGACAGAAGGGGCACGGGTTCCAGAAGGGTGGCCAGTGCCCACCCAGAGGCCCCTCCTTGAGCCAGGCTCTCATGGCCTCTGCCGCAGCCTGGGGTCTTTCTACAAATACCGGGCTCAGCTTGGGTGTTGAGCGACTTCCAATTTCCAGTGCAGGCTTTCAGTTTTTGTTTCATCCCCAGGTCCCCGGGTAGTCATTCACGCAGAGCTTCTTGGCTCCTGGGCGTGAATCGATGCGCAGAAATCAGGATATGACCATGTTTCAGAACTCTAGGGCTGTGCTATCCCGTTCTTGTTTTATAATCATCTAGGTGAATCCATTTCCTCCAGAGGCTGCCTGGGCTGAGGATAGGTGCTTTCAGCATAATCCTCCTGTTGCCAACACCCCAAACTCAGTCTCTGTCTTAGATTCTGGTTGGATCGTTCCCTTGTTGCTGGTTAATAGTATGGACGGTGCTGTTTCAAACTAGCCCCCCCGTTGGTATCACTTACTTTTTCCCACTCCCCCTTCTCTCTTAGAGAAGAGTACAGATTTAAAGGAAATGTACATATATGGAACATAAGGCAGTTAGCTTTCATGTCTCCCTGAAATGGGGCCTGTGTTCCAAGAACCTTTGACCAAATAAATAAAAAAAGAGGTGATAAAATTTATTCAGCAATGGTTCTCCCATTTGATCAACACGTGGAGCATTGCACATAGACTGTCGCAGCAGGGGGAGTTTTTATTTTATCTTATTTTTTTATTTTTTACTTGAACCACCCTCCCCCTACCTTTCCGTGAAACTGAGTTATCCTTATTTTCCTAAAATCGTTGACATCTATTGGACACCACATATGTCATACATTGTGCTTAGCACTTTCAAAGATTATTGTCATTACTCTACAAAATAACATTCAATTTAAATGCCATTTTATTTTATTTTTTAAAAAATATTTATTTACTTATTTATTTGAGAGAGAATGAGAGCATGAGCAGGGGGGAGGAGCAGAGGGAGAGGGAGAGAGAGAATCTTAAGCAGACTCCACACTGAGCATGGGGCCTGATGCGAGGCTCCATCTCGTGACCCTGAGATCATGATCTGAGCCCAAACCGAGAGTGGGATGTTTAACGGGCTGAGCCATACAGGCACCCCTAAATGTTATTTAAACCCCATTTTACGGATGAGGAGACTGAGGCACAAGTTTATCAGAGGCTGATAATTTGTCCAGGTCTCATACCTAAGAAGTGATAGGATCAAAAGGGGAACCTGGAGTCCAGGCTCTTAACCGTCACAGAGTTCTGCTCTAGTCCTCAACAAATCCCTCATCTGTTGTTGTTTGCTTTTGTTTTTGTTTTTAATTTAATTCAATTTATTTGACAGAGAGCGAGAGAGGGAATACAAGCGGGGGGAGGGGGAGGGGGTGAAGCAGGCTTCCTGCCAAGCTGGGAGCTTGATGCGGGGCTCGATCCTAACACTCCGGGATCATGACCTGAGCCAAAGGCAGATGCTTAATGACTGAGCCACCCAGGTGCCTCCAAATCCCTCATCTGTAAAGCCTTTCCTTGCTTCCTATTGTACCCTGTGACCTTTTCTCAACTTACTTTGACACTCAGGGATTCTCAGTCTTTTTTGTGCTATTGGCCCCTTTGGCAATGTAGAGAAACCTATGGGATTCTCCTCCAAATATGTTTAAGTGCATAAAAGATAGTTATATTCAAAGAGCCCTTTTAGGGGTCTGTAGACCCTAGATGAAGAAACCTTGACTGCTAATTAGTTGCATATTGCTTTATAGTTCTGTTATCCAATATGGTAGCCACAAGCCACCTGTGGATAGTCCAAATGGAAAATGTACATTGAACACACGCTGGATTTCAAAGACTGAGTACGAAAAAGGAATGGAAACTGTCTCATTAATATTTTAAAATATAGATTACATTTTGAAATACAACCTTTTGGATATATTGGATCAAATAAAATACATCATTAAATATTTTATTAAAATTAAGATTGTTAATTAATAAGTTGTTGAAATTAACTTCCAAAGCTATTAGCTCTACACCAACACCTTCATCTTCTAACAGATGAGAAAATCAGGACCCATGAAGCTTGTCACTTAGCCACACATTGGCAGGTCTCTTTGGCTCTTGAGCATATGTTCTTTCCAAGATACCATACTGCTTTTATATCTCTTTATTTTTATGTCTTATCATGTTGCCTTTGCAAACCATAAATACTTAGAATGTGTTTTGTTGGGATGTGATGGTAACTGGCTTAATCCCAGTACAATCCCAGTAAGAGCTGGCTTGGTCCTGGCCTGGCATGACCTTTGCCTCACTCATTTAGAGTTTAAGTTTTATAGACAGAGATGGAGAACGGCACTTGCAGGGCAAAACCCATGGTTTTTGTTATTTGTTCGGTTCTCCTCAGGTGGTGGTTCCAATTTCAGCATCTCATTGGACCAGTAATCACACAGACAGGAGAGAAGAGTTTGGTTGCCTTTCCACATTATGGGGAAGGAAGTGGAATAGGGAGGGAAGGGTATGAGAGACAGTAATGCTGTGCTGCTTGAAATTGAAAATGAGAAACTATATGTAGGGGACAAATGATCATTTCTCGTTGAGTGCACACTGATTGATTGCCTAGCTGCACAGCAGTGTGTGCTAGAAGTCATACGGATGTCCAGAGATGTTTGTGCCCTTGAGGGATTGAAATTAAAATTGGGGAAGGACTTGGATATCCACATGGTTGGATATATCGCGGTCGAAAGCAGTGTATGAGGAGGACCCAGAGCCGTGGAAAAGAAAGCAGGCCTGAGTGTGCAGCCTTTCAGCGGGGTGTGCCCGAGATGGTTATGGAGGTTGGCCTTGGAGCACATGGGAAGTTAGCTGGGTCTCTCTCTTTCAGGATAACCAATCATTTGATCCATTCCTTTAACCCCAGATAGAAGCTCTGTGTCTTAGAAGAGCTCAGGTGCTTGTTTGAAAGTCTCTATTGGTCTATGATTTATTGATGAGGGTAGTAATATCCAGGTCCATGAATTCCTATCCAAAACCCTTAGGGCAGGCATTTTGAAAGCAGTAATAGAGTGCATATTCTGCATATCGTCTCCTGGGGATTGGGGCAGCAATCGCCATAATTAAAAACATTAACATTTCTGCAGCAAAACACATTAAATGGAATAAAATTTTTTTAAAACATTTTTTTTTAAGATTTTATTTATTTATTTATTTGACAGAGAGAGATCACAAGTAGATGGAGAGGCAGGCAGAGAGAGAGAGAGAGAGAGAGAGAGAGAGAAGCAGGCTCCCCGCCGAGCAGAGAGCCCGACGCGGGACTCGATCCCAGGACCCCGAGATCATGACCTGGGCCGAAGGCAGCGGCTTAACCCACTGAGCCACCCAGGCGCCCTAAATGGAATAAATTAAAACCATAAGCAACTTTAAATTCATGTAGATCAGCTTTAGTTGCCAAGTGAGGTCAGGTCAGATCTGCCACCAAATAAGTTATCAAAGACTTCTGGTTCTCAGAGCACATGGTGAAGAATGTGGACCTGTGGTAATAATAATAATAATAATAATATTAAATGGAGAACATATGGAACAACAATGATGTTTATTATCTTCCAGATACAGTTCTAAGCACTTACCTGGGTTTACTCCCTTAATCGATCAGACAATCCCTTGCAGATGATTATTTCTTGAGAAAAAAACAAAAGGAAGCTCAGAGAATTAAGCAACTTGTCCAACTACAACTTGTCAGGATCAGAACAGGATGCAAACCTGGGCAGTCTGGTCCAGGCCTGCGTCTTAACCACTCTGCTTTGTGTTTTGGAGCAGGGAACTGGAAGCAGGCATGTCTCCAAAGTTTTCTCCACTTAGGTTACTCACACGGACGGTCCTATTTGAACATCTCCCGTGTATAACAGTGAGCGGCCATGATGGATGCCTGGCAAGCGGAATCTTCTTTCTCAGAGGGATCTAGAGCCAGGGACGACTTGGTTACGGCTCCCCTGCAGAGCTGTCACAAAAGCCCAGCCCAGCTCATGTTACCTTGTTTATTTCTCCTAGATCAACTGAGAGTTGCTTGCTGTTGTCCTCTTGCCGGGCAAGAATGGAGGCCCCGCTGGTGAGTCTGGATGAAGAGTTCGAGGACCTTCGGCCCAGTTGCTCAGACGACCAGGAGGAGAAACCACAGTGCTTCTACGGCTCATCTCCCCACCATCTAGAGGACCCCTCCCTCTCTGAGCTGGAGAATTTTTCTTCCGAAATAATCAGCTTCAAGTCCATGGAGGACCTCGTGAATGAATTTGACGAGAAGCTCAATGTCTGCTTTCGGAACTACAACGCCAAGACGGAGACCCTGGCTCCCGTGAAGAACCAGTTCCAGATCCAGGAGGAGGAGGAGACCTTGCAGGACGAGGAGTAAGAAGTCTTAATTGCCCTCTGTTGCTTCCGACATGAGCCCCGTAGACTGGGGCTCCTTGGCACGGACCTGGTTTCTGTCCATGGGTTCATGTCACTTACACTTGCCTCTAGTGGGGCAAAGCCCCGGGAATTGCCGACATTCCACTATTATGTCCCTGTACGGTGACCTGTAGAGCTTTCTTAAAATGGAAACCTTAAAGGAATGAAAGATTTTTAGAAAATAGGTTTTCTTTGATACAAAATGGAATTTTAGGAGCATGATCCATTTTAGAGCCTATCTTCAGTTTTCTTTCTTTTTTTTTTTCCCTTTCCAAAAACTTATTTTGCACAAGCCTTCTATGACTCTCTTTTTCCTCATTAAAGCAGACGTTTTACTTTGCTTGCATGTGGAGCTGTTTCCCTTATTATTTCTAGTAGCTTTAATTACATAAACTAGAATTCTTAACCCTTACAAAGCTTACTTTCTGGTGAAAACGAAGAAGTAAACAATGGTAAAGTCTTTGTTATAATAGCATTCTTCAGACTGACAAATTTAGGGATACATTTAGTAATTTCTAGAAGCACATGTTGTAGGATTTTTGCCTTTGGTGCCTGCTGTTCTTGGTCACACTGCTTTGAAGAATGAAGAGGTAGACGGGGCAGAGTTGAGGGCAGCAAAGCAAGGTTTATTGAGTGGTAGTACAAAGCTCCCAAAGAAGAAGGGGACCCGAGAGGGTTGCCCTTTTTTTTAGTTTAAAGATTTTATTTATTTATTTGAGAGACAGAGGAGCACAAGCAGTGGGGAGGGGCAGAGGGAGAGGGAAAAGCAGACTGCCCGCTGAGCAGGGAACCTGATGTGGGGCTTGATCCCAGGACCCCCGAAATCCTGAACTGAGCCAAAGGCAGACACTTAACCAACTGAGCCAGCCAGGTACCTCTTCAATTTTCTTTATATCAGTAGTAATCCACCCAGATATTAGAAATAAGGACCAGAAGAAAAATTAACTAACAGTGACAGATTCCTGGGGCCCCTCGGTGGCTCAGTGGGTTAAGCCTCTGCCTTCGGCCCAGGTCATGATCTCAGGGTCCTGGGATCGAGCCCCACATCGGGCTCTCTGCTCAGCAGGGAACCGCCCCCCCCGCCTGCCTCTCTGCCTACTTGTCATCTCTCTCTATCAAATAAATAAATAAAAATCTTAAAAAAAACAAAAAACAAAAACAGTGACAGAGTCCAACAATTTGCTTCGAGAAACAGCAGAATTATAAAAATCACCTGTTTACAAACCCTCCTCAGGACTGGAAAATCATCTACAAGTGTTAAGATATGTCCAAACCAGAAACCATACTAACCGAGAGCCCAGGGAATTACTTTGGGCACAACAAAGGTGACAATTAGGTGATGTGGCTTTTGAGTATACAGAGTCCCTGGGTCACTTACTAGCCACTCCTGGGGTCTTAACTGTAGTCAAGAAAAGGGCTTTGAGAAAAGTGCTGTATGAGGAGTGACTAGAAAAAGATGAAGGGGATAATTTGGCACATAAATTAAAGAAGGGTGTTTTAGGCACTTAGTAAAAATAGGCCTGAATTCCCTATAGAGATAAAATAAGTATCAATTGTTCTTTTTTTTTTTTTTTAAATTTTATGGGTTTTTTTTTTAAAGATTTTTATTTATTTATTTGACAGAGAGAGATCACAAGTAGACAGAGAGGCAGGCAGAGAGAGAGAGAGAGAGAGGGAAGCAGGCTCCTTGCTGAGCAGAGAGCCCGATGCGGGACTCGATCCCAGGACCCTGAGATCATGACCTGAGCCGAAGGCAGCGGCTTAACCCACTGAGCCACCCAGGCGCCCCAGTATCAATTGTTCTTAAGGGATCACACACGTAGTTGTAATGGGACTTTGGAGCGACCGGGTTTTGGTTTCTCTTTTTATGAACTTGAGCCGGGGGAGGGGGGCTGTTGCCCATAAATAAGTGGGATAAAACGGCGTGTCCTAGACAAGGGAGCCTGACCAGTGTGGGAGATAGTTGCTGACTTGATGACCCTGTGAGTGTACTGGGTCTCTGTGTCTGTCTGTCTCACTCACTATTATACCCCCATGTCCAATGCAGGGCTTGGTGTGTTGTAAGTAATCCAGGAATATTTTTTGGATGAAATACTGAATATTAAATGAATTGGGTGAGCAATAATGGCCATCCTCGTAGGTAAAGGTAGTGCATTTGCAGATCCACACCATTTCCTTTTCTCCTTTTTGATTAATGTTGGCCTGAAGTCATGATCAGAGAGAACATTTTACTCTGGTGACCAGTACTGTAACTGTGAGCTCTGTGTTTAAATTCAGTTTTAAGTTTGAAACTGACTCTTCTTAAATGCCAAGCCTGTTATAATTTGTTAACTCCTGTAAGTTGAAAAAGAATGGCTTTGGGGCTTTATTATACAGACTATTTTTTTTCACTGCCTGGTGCAATGAACTAGAAATACAAAGACTGTGAATTATAATTTTCTTACTCCTGCTAACTCACTGTGTGACCTTGGGCTAGTCACTTAACTCTAGCCGACTGCGTGGGTCCTCATCTCTGAAACCTTCAGAGCTCAATCTTGATGAAGCGGGGCTAAGAACTCGGAAAGACCCTAATTCCTTATCTTACCCACAATGACATTTTAAGATGCGTCCCATTTCCTTTTGCTTCCAACAAATCATTTCTTCCCAATCTAACGGCAACCCTGCCTCCCCCGCTCCCCGCTGCCTCATTAAGGACGAAGGCCCAGTGAACTGGTTCTTACTCTCTTCTAGCACATTAGCAGAGGCCGCTCAATGTTAATTACCATCACATGGGGTTATTGGTCCGCTCACCCTGATTTTTCTGTCTTGCCTGCCTCATTGACTGCTTCAGCTAAAAGACGGAAGGTTGAGTAGTTCCTTAGAGATAAGGTACAATTTGGGGATAGCGTAGAGGGAGGAAGCCGGGAACAGAGAAATTAACACTGTGCTTTCTAAGCAGTCCATGTATCTAAGCCTTTCCAACTTAAAATAAAAATCAGAGTTGGGGCACCTGGGTGGCTCAGTGGGTTAAAGCCTCTGCCTTCAGCTCAGGTCATGATCCCAGGGTCTTGGGATCAAGCCCCGCATCGGGCTCTCTGCTCAGTGGGGAGCCTGCTTCCCTTCCTCTCTATCTCTGCCTGCCTCTCTGCCTACTTGTGATCTCTCTCTTTCTGTCAAAAAATAAAACCTTAAAAAAAAAAATCAGAGTTAAATTGCACATTTTGCCTAGAGATACCTATCCGGACACTATAAAATTATAAACTATAAAATTATGATGGAGAAAGGAAAAAGATAATTTAATATCTAATTTGCTTATGATTCTCCTGAGCATAGCTTGTACTAAACTTGCCTAGTTTTGGTAGTGGAATGGCTGTTTCATCCACAAAGAGACTACAAGTGTTTCAGCTGGGTTAGAGCTAAATAATAGAAACATAAAACAAAAGCTGTGTCGTTCTTAGTCAAGCTAACCTCCTTAAAGATAGCACAAGTCATAAAGCCAGTGCAGTAATTCCCTTTAAAGTTTGGATTTCTTTAAAAAAAAGAAAAAAGTTTGGATTTCTTTCCTTCCCGTGTGGAACCATTTGGCCAATAGGGAATTGGCTGAGAAGTCAACTTAACTCTGATTCGTCAGGCCGTGGAAGTTTTAGGCACTACACGAGTCAAATTTGAATAGTTATTTCCTGGCTGTAAGTTTAGAAACTTCCAGAATCTATTCTTTGCCCATGTGTGATCATCCTTTCCTTTGTCATGAGAGATTGAACTGGGAGGCTAGAGACCTCAGCCTACCGCCTGCCTCACTGGGGTTGAGATCAGTCCTCTTACTGGCACTCAGGATACTGAGGGTCCAGACATGTGGGAACAATCAGTTTCCTGTTCTTCAGATAGAATTGTTGGGTTAAAGCTGTTAAAAATAAAGTCCATGTGGGGTCATGCCTGTCTGGCTTGGTCTGGAAGAGCATGTGACTCTTGACCTCGGGGTTGTGAGTTTGAGCCCCGTGCTGGGTGTAGAGATGCCTTAAATAAGTAAAAACTTAAAACCAAGTAAAGTCCACGCGGTAAATAAATACCACGTAGTCAGCTATACTTGAGGGTGAAGACAAGTAAATACCGAATACGCAGGACAGGGAAAGCCGATGGGTAACTGATTTTTAGGAACTTTATTTCTCTTCTCAGAAGTTCAGTTTCCCCAGAGGGCAGCGGTAGTATTGATTCTATTTAAGTCCTCGAAAGAATTTAAAAGTTGTTCAAAGCCAGTATGTGCGTATAATAATTCCTAAGTATTAACTGTGAACCAAGCATTAATATACTCACAGGAACACACACCCAAGCGAGGCTGTCGGCCTGGCTGGACACACAACACTGGGGGGAGGGAGGAGCCAGCCTCAAGGGTATTAAGGGAAAGGTTATCAAGTCGGAATTCTAATAAGCTCGTTAAGCCTAGCTGCCTGCTGTATTGTCCAGAATAGGTACAAAGAGGCGTGTGTGTGTGTGTGTGTGTGTGTGTGTGTGTGTGTGTGTGTGTGGGGCAGGACTCACGTAGCCTTGATGGTCATATTGCCAGTAGACCCAGATCTCTGTATCCGTGTCTTGTCACAACCCATCCTGCTCAGTCCCTCACACTCTGCCTGTGTCCATTTCCGAATCCCCAGCCCTGTGTGGTGAAAGATGGTTTAGTCAGTCCACAGGCACCTCGCTAAGCCCAGGCCATAAACCATGCACACGAAGAGCAGCATAACGACGGGCATTAAGGCAACCTGTTTAATCTTGGCTGTTCGAGAACAGATCTAGGAGGTAACATTGGGAGTCTCCCTTCCCCAAGATAAGAGTCCATAGCAGGGTGCTTCTCAGGGAAGTAGAATTTCACAGTCCTCCTCAGGGTGCCTGTAAAAGGGAATGTGTTCATTCCCAAGGCCCTTGCTTGTGGGAGAATAGGTAGCCTCTCTGGGGAAGAAAGCCCTTCCCCTTCTCTCCCTCAGAGAAAGCTTTGTGTTTCCCTCCCACCACTGGCTCTTTGCTCCCTCTCCCGCTCCCGTGGCTGCCGCCAGTGTTTCTGCCTTTGCCTTCTGTGTAACCTTTGCTGGGGCCGGAGAGCTAGACAGGAAGCCGTCACGCCCCTGCTGCCCCTGCCATCGCTCCTTTTGGAGACCGAAAAAAGCACCCTGTCCAAGGAAAATAGAGTTCGAGATCTTTCACTCAGAGCCACTTTCTAAACTGCTGTTCTAGCTCGTGAGTGGGAGCTTCGTATATTATTCTGATGCCCGTGCCAGTGCCAGTAAAATTATAAAGAACTGGAATAGTTACATGGTTAGGCATATGAGCTCTGTAGCTGTATTGCCCGGTTTCAAATCCCACCTCTGTCTTTACTGACTGTGTGACCCTAGACAAGTTAACGGACTTCTCTGTTTCAGTTTTTTTTCCCCCCTCCTTAGGATCTGCCTTATAGAGTTGTGAGGAAGAAATGAATCCATCCACACAAAGGTTTAGGAGAGTACCTGGCTTATGGTCAGTGCCCATTAAGGGGTGGCCGTTATTATTGTGACGTGGGCACTGACTACGCGTAGGGGTGTGGCGTATGCGAGCAATTACAGAGATAAGAGTCACTCTGTCTTAAAGGTTGTTTATGAACCCTGAAGGGTAAAGAGTGCTTCAGAAAAGAAGAAGACAATTTGGACAGAACAGGAAAGAATGAGGATGGCTTGAAATCCCAAAGAGATCAGGGTGTGGGGAATCGTCCCTAAAAATCTAGAATTGGAAGATGAAATCCAGAATATGTCAGTGAAGGCTCACATGAGAAAAGCTGCCACGCCCTCCACGATTTGACAGAGTCCCTACTTGTTTTAAGAATGTAGGCAGTTTCAGGGTCATTGGCAAGTGTGTGGTTCATTAAAGTTCCCGGCTTCTATCCAGCCTAGAAGAGGCACAAAATCCTCCTGCCTATTTTGGGCTTTGCTGAATTTCATTTTTCCAGGCGCTTGCTGCAGGGAGAACTCGAAGGTCAATGCCCACATGCTTGTTGTCGATTCTCCGCAGCAGAGAAGGTAACACAGCCATGTGAAGGGGGAGTTCCCCGCTGGCCTTCCCGGTGTGGGGCTTGGAGTTTTGTCCTGGAGACAGCAAATCGTGTTTGCCTCTTGGCTTTAGAATGCTGCTGAGACTTGTGTTAGCATTAGGCTGGATTAATGAAGCTCTAATGGTGCCTGATGGAGATTGGATTATCACCCATGTTTAAGAAGCAGACGCTGAAATCCTGCTGAATGGATGTCTAATGAACACTTGATGAGTCCTCTCGAAGTGCTTTCTTGTAATTGTAGGAAAATAACAGAATAAGCGGATCACCCGCGCACGGCTCTGAAACTGTGTTTTTTTGAGTTCCTTCAATGTGCCTCATGACCAGTTGTATACCTTGTGCACTAGGAAAGTCTCTTTGCTTCTATGCCCATAAATCATATATCATTCTGGATTTTACATATGTTAAGGGCACTCACTTGTTCATATTTCAAATGTCTGTGCTCCTGTCCGTCCTGCACTTGCCTTTTCAGCCTGGATTTTGTCATGTTTTGAATTTGATCCATATGTATACTTAGTTGCTTATTTTTATTTTTATTTTTATTTTTTTAAGATTTTATTTATTTATTTGACAGAGAGAGAGATCACAAGTAGGCAGAGAAAGGGAGAGAGGAAAGCAGGCTCCCTGCTGAGCAGAGAGCCCGATGCGGGGCTCGATTCCAGGATCCTGGGATCATGACCTGAGCTGAAGGCAGAGGCTTTAACCCACTGAGCCACCCAGGTGCCCCAGTTGCTTATTTTTAAATGGCTATTTCTTTATATTAGTCAATCTAAATAAAATGTACCTTCTTAGACTTTGTTTTCGTAGGTATCACTCATGTTTGGCATGTGTAGGCACCAGAGGAAGATTGCGTAGAGCCCTCATTTATCATTAGCTAATATTAGCCAATGCCACTGGCTGCCATGGATGACATTATTTTAGGAGCTTGGTTTAATGATTTTTGTTAATCTCTCGGTGTTGACTCATTTATTATTTTTATTTTTATTTTTATTTTATTTTTTTAAAGATTTTATTTATTTATTTGACAGAGATCACAAGTAGACAGAGAGGCAGGCAGAGAGAGAGAGAGAGGGAAGCAGGCTCCCTGCTGAGCAGAGAGCCCGATGAGGGACTCGATCCTAGGACCCTGAGATCATGACCCGAGCCGAAGGCAGCGGCTTAACCCACTGAGCCACCCAGGCGCCCCTATTATTTTTATTTTTATTTTTTAAGATTCTATTTATTTATTTGACAGAGAGGGACACAGCAAGAGAGGGAACACAAGCAGGGGGAGTGGGAGAGGGAGAAGCAGGCTTCCTGCTGAGCAGAGAGCCTGAATGGGGGCTCACTGCCAGGACCCTGAGATCAGGACCTGAGCTGAAGGCAGATACTTAACGACTGAGCCACCCAGGTGTCCCTCATTTGTTTATTTTCCTGTTGAGAATTTGTGACTTTAGGTAATTTCCCCTAACCCCCTCTCTTCCACCCCGCCCCACCCAAGAAAACTTTCTGAAATAAGTGAATTAAATGGCATGAGTTGTAGGAAAGGGTTTCTTATAATGTACATATTGGAATTTTTAAAAGTAACGTAATAAGGGGAGCCCCATCTTCCCTCACAAAAACCAATTGTTAGAAGTGTATTGATTGATTCCTTTCCTACATTTGCCTTAGAGGGTCCATGATGGAGACTTACATTGCTAGAGGGCGGGATCGTGCCACCCGTGGGCTCGCTAGAGCATTCTGGGTAATAAGTAAGCATGAACAGCATCGGCATTATCCCCTTAGCTACGTTAGATGTCAAGGAGTTAATTCTTGACCATTTAGATTGATTTGCATTCAGTAAAATTGAAATGCATCTGAACTTTATGATGACCCTGATCTTAATGAGATTCAGCCAGAAAATCTGCCCTGATGTCCATCTGCGTGTCTATCATCTATGTATCTATAAATCTATCAATCTATCATGATCTTCCTCTTTCTCTCTGTCTTCTTCACCCATAAGAAAGGAAAGGAAAGGAAACATGGGCGTTTCTTAGGTTCATGACACATCAACTATTTGGTGGAAGGGCAGATTTATTTTCAGGGGCAATTTATTTTTTGCCAGAGTTGGCTTGATTGTACTCTACCGTGTGTATCTCAATGGTGAGAAAGCCCTCTTCTTTTAAGCAAACACCTTTCATGCTGAAGCCCCTGGCCAGGGTCCATTCTCTTGGCTCTTTCTCTCCTGGTAGTGCCTCTAATTCTGTTTTTTAAGCTGCTTTGCTCTCGCATGCTGGAAGGCAGATGACCTCAGCCTGGCACACACAGAAGCCTCTCTCCTCCCCTGGCCCAGCTCTTCCTTCCTCCAGGCGGGGCCAGGCCACAGATGTGTGCTAATGAGAGCTTCTCTTTGTTTACAGGGTTTGGGATGCTCTGACAGACAATTACATCCCTTCACTCTCAGAAGACTGGAGGGACCCAAACATGGAGGCTCTGAATGGCAACAGCTCTGACACGGAGGTACCTCTCTGGGGCCCCTTGCTTAATAAAGCTTGAGAAGATGTAGATTCCAGCTAGGAAAACATTCAGTAATTCAACAGTCTTCCCCATTAGGTCACGAAGCCCAGCAGTAGCTCCCAAACATTGCTGGGAAGGCAGGAGTTGCGGAGGAGGTAGAGAGTAAGAGGAGGGGACCTCCGATGTTTACAAGGTGATTCGAAGGCTGTCTGTGAAAAGTGTCAATGCAAGTTGCTCTGTGGTTGATCTGTGTCCTGCAACGTGCGAAATAAGGTGGTCTGAAGTAAGAGGAGGAGAGTGACTATGACGCTTCCCTTGTGTGCAAATATGAATGGCTTAAAAAAATATATCAGGTTTTCCTATCTAAAATGAACAGTTCAGTCCCATCAAAACCAAGATGGCAAGTACTGATACACTTGTGGCAAGGTCAAAGCCTGGCTAATGATCAGAGCTGGGGCCTAGACATTAGGGAGGTGGTCACTCCGTGGGGAGTGGCCAATGAGACATTTCTAGACTCAACCAAGAAGATGTTTAAGCAGCTGAACCTGAGTCACATTCCTGCTTACTGATGCCAAAGAAGAAAGTAGCCTCAAGGTTTCTGAATAAAGAGAATATACTTGTTTTGAGTTGATTTGCACGGGCTATGACGAGTGACATTTCAGAAGATCCAAATGGCCCTTCCTAGCTGAATCTACGTGTAGAAAAAAAATCATTTAATGGCTCCATCCTTCTTAAAAGCTGATTTCTGCCTTGCTTAGTTTTCTAGTTTTAGCTGCAAAGGAAATTTGATGATTTCTTACCAGGAAGGGCTGTCACAGCCGTGTGGGCTCAGCAAATGAGCGAAGGGGAGGTGGATCTCATCTTCCTAGGTCCTCCAGAATTGAGTTCAAGGGAAAGAACGAGAGATGCATTCTCCTTACCGGGCGATATTTCTGCAGATCATTACCCCAAAGAGCACAGCAAAGAGATCAACAGTGGGCTGATTTATTGAAAAGGTGGCTGTACATCCTTAGCTCTTTTAATAATTAGCAATCTAAAATTCTCAAAACCTCAGGGTTTCATGGATGGGGCAGTTAAGGTGGTGACTTTGACACTAGGATATTCACGACAATCCTACTCAGTGTGGATAGAGGAGGCTACATCCCAAGTCGCCTTTTGGCTCCCGACCACTTGTTTTCTCTTGCGATGCTAATATGCATCCCTACCCCAATGCAAAGGACAAGGGGACGACCATGGAATAAATCTCGTTACTGAAATGAAATCAGGTCCATCACGGCGCAAAAGGCAGATTTTGCTTTCTTATCTCTTTTGCCACCTTTTCAACTCATTCTGTGGACTAAGCCAGAGGATGTGTAAGATAGCCTGCCCTTCAGAAGGTTTCTAATTTATTCTCATTTGCGGATTTCCCTCAAGAGGGTTAATATTTCAGGGCAAATTGAATGACCCTGAGAAGGATGATCTTGAGTTCGACTCCTTGTGAAATTTCTTCCATCCAACCCATGGGAAAATGACAGGGTAGCCAAAGTGGATGGATTAAGGCTGTTTTATTTCATCTCCTTTATTATCGGGATTCATTACAGTAGAAGCTCTTTTAACTGACCTCAGTTTAAATGATTTGCTAGATTAACCAGAGCTCTGTAGTCCTGTAAGAGAGCGGCCGACCTGGTGTCCTTGTCTTGCTGAATGCACACAGCTGGTAGGCTGCTTCGAGCAAGCTCTCATAGCTCTTTTTCCACTCAAGTGGTTCATGGCCAGGGATCAGTTGTGTTTGTTCCCAAACCTCTTTATGCTTGTCCTTGGGACTCCAAGTAATGTAATCAAACATTACAGAAACTGTTGGATCATGACAGCAAAGAGAGTCATGTTTTGCTTTTTAAAAATCAAAATAACACATGTACAGTCTTCTTTTTTTTTTTTTAAGAAAAAAATATTTTATTTATTTATTTGAGATAGAGTGAGAGTGAGAGCGAGAGAGCATGAGCCGGGATGTCATGGTGGTGAAGGGGGTGGTGGGTAGAGGCAGAAGGAGAAGCAGACTCTCCATTGAGCAAGGAGCCCGATGTTGGACACGATCCCAGGACCCTGAGATCATGACCTGTACTGAAGGCAGATGCTTAACTGACTGAGCCACTCAGATACTCCATATATGTACATAATCTTAAAAATCAAATAATACTACTTTAAAAATATTATAAGACCTAGGGGCGCCTGGGTGGCTCAGTGGGTTGCGGCCTCTGCCTTCGGCTCAGGTCATGGTCTTGGGGTCCTGGGATCCGGCCCTGCATCGGGCTCTCTGCTTGGCGGGGAGCCTGCTTCCTCCTCTCTCCCTGCCTGCCTCTCTGACTACTTGTAATCTCTGTCAAATAAATAAATAAAATCTTTTAAAAAAATAATATAAGACCTAAAGCCTCCCCGCTGACCCCTAGCTGCTCCTGCCTTGTCTTTCTCTAGTCCACAGGGGCAAGTACTTTTATTTCTTTTGGCATAGACCTCAAATTTTCTTTCTTTCTTTTTTTTTTTTTTTTTAAGATCTTTAAATAAGTCTTAAAAAAAAAAAGAATATTTCTTCTCTTATACAACCTTTGCTTAGCCTGGAGTAAAGAATTACCTTGTTTTTTTATTTGCTTGATTTTCTGTATCTATCAATAGTCAAACCCAGAACTCTTGAGTGAATTTTAAATCTCACAATATGGTTGAAAAAAAAAAAAATTAAGACATTCAGGGTTGCCTGGGTGGCTTAGTTGGTTGGGCATCTGCCTTCAGCTCAGGTGGTGATCTCAGAGTCCTGGGATCAAGGGGCGCATAGGCTCCCTGCTCAGCGGGGAGCCTGCTTCTCCCTCTGCCTCTGCCCCTGCCCCCCCATTCCTTGTGCTCTCTGTCAAATAAATAAATAAATCTTTTTTTTAAAAAACCCAGGTATTCTATCAATTCTTTTTTTTTTTTTTTTTTGGTCTTGAAAACGTCCAAATGAGTATCTCCATCTTTCTACTATCAACTAGTCTGGTTGTATTCTCGATCTGGTACACAGCTGTTGTTGTGGGACTTTCCTTCACTTTCATCCAGGGGAGACTTCCTGCCTCTCTCTCCTGTCCTTTGACTGATGTATTTTCTTTTAATCTTTCTGGGTATATTCCCTTGTTTTGGTGGGGAAAAAACATTCACTATATTCTTGAGAAAAGGGTACAGAGGAATCTGTTTTTTAGAATATACTAGAATGTCTTTATTCTCCTGCCATAGACTAGATTGAGAGTTTGATTTAATAGTTATTTTAGGTTGCAAACATTTTTTTTTACCTGGAATTCTGAAGGCATTGTCCTCTTATCTTCCAGCTTTCCCTTGCTGTTGAGAAGAACTCGAATCCATTCTGATTCTCCTTTTATATGTGACTCTTTTATGGTTCTTTCTGAAAGCGTTTAGGATATTCTTTTGCCTTCCTTTTTTTTTTTTTTTTAAAAGATTTTATTTATTTACTTGACAGACAGAGATCACAAGTAGGCAGAGAGGCAGGCAGAGAGAGAAGAGGAAGCAGACTCCCTGCTGAGCAGAGAGCCTGATGGGGGGCTGGATCCCAGGATCCTGGGATCATGACCTGAGCGGAAGGCAGAGGCTTTAACCCACTGAGCCACCCAGGCGCATCTCTTTTTCCTTTCTCATTTGAAATTTTCCATTGATGTGCCTTACAGTGAGGTCCCCCCCTCCACAATTCAGTCTGCATTATACATAGTGCTCCCTTTCACCCTGGAAGCTCATGACTAAATCGTGGTATGTTTTCTTGTGTTATTTCTCTGAAGATGAATTATTTCTGTTTTCTGCCTCTATGGCGATGATTACGTACGTAGTTCTCTCCTTTATTATGTAAATGTGATCAATGACATGAATTGATTCTCAAATATTAAGTCAGCCTTGCATTCTTGAGATAAACCCAACTTGGTCATGGTGTATCATTTTTTGCTTTTCTTTCCTTCTTTGCTTTTCTTTTATTGTGTGGTTTTCTTTTTTCCTCATAGTTTTACTGAAGGATGATTGGAATACAATAAATGGCATATATTAAAGTATTCAATTTGATAAGTTTTGACATATGTATACATCTGTGAAATCATCACCATAATCAAGGTATCAAGAATATCCATTAACTACTCCACTTCACCCCCCAATCTCCAGGCAACCCATTTCTGTCACTATAAATTAGTTTGTGTTTTCTAGAATTTTGTATAAATGGAATCATGCAGCAGGTACTCTTTTTTTTTTTTTTTGCAGGGGGAGGGGTCTGGCTTTTAAAAACTCAGTATAATCATTTCGATATTCATCTAAAAGGTTCATCCCTTTTTATTGCCGAGGGCTGTTCCATTATAGAGATTTAAAAATAATTGGTTTACTCATTCACCTGTTGATGGACATTTGGGTTGTTTTTTGAATATTGTAAATACAGCGATTGTGAATATTCTTGCCTAAGTCTACTTGTAGACATATGTCTCTGTTTCTCTGGGATAGGAAACCGATGAGTGGAATGTTAGGGTCATAGGGTAAATGTATGTTTCACTTTTTAAGAATCTGTCAAACTCTTTACCAGTTTGAGAGCTCCGGTTAGTCCACATCCTTGCCAACCCTTGTTATAGACAGCCTTTTACATTTAGACATTGGAGTAGGCACATAGAGTACCTTATTTGGGTTAAATTTGCACTACTGAGCATCCTTTCATGTCCTTATTTATAATCTGTCTTCTTCAGTGAAGCGTGTGTCCAAGTCCTTTGCCCACTTTCTTTTTTTTTTTTTTTTAAAGATTTTATTTATTTATTTGTCAGAGAGAGAGAGAGAGCACGAGAGTGAGCACAAGCAGATAGAGTGGCAGCAGAGGCAGAGGGAGAAGCAGGCTCCCTGCTGAGCAAGGAGCCCGATGCGGGACTCGATCCCAGGACGCTGGGATCATGACCTGAGCCGAAGGCAGCGGCTTAACCCACTGAGCCACCCAGGCGTCCCACTTTGCCCACTTTCTTAATGGGTTGTGAGTGATCTTGTTAAGTTGTTATTATTCCTTATATTAAAAGGTAAAATGAGACATACTAAGTTTTTTTTTTTTTTTTTAAGATTTTATTTGTTTATTTGACACAGAGAGAATGAGCACAAGTAGGGGGAGCAGTAGGCAGAGGGAGAAGCAGGCTCCCTGCTAAGCAGGGAGCCCGATGTGGGGCTCCATCCCAGGACCCCGGGACTGTGACCTGAGCCGAAGGCAGATGCTTAACAACTGAGCCACCCAGGCACCCCAAGGCATACTAAATTTTTAAGATTAATGTAAGTAAGATCAAATAAGACAGCACAAGCCCAAAGCCGTTAGGAGTTCTCCACCAACGGGAACTATAGAAAAGCTGGAAGAAAAGGAAGGAAAGTATTCACTTTGCTCTAGCTTAAATGGCTCTATTATTTGGGAAAGCCTAGTTGGCTGTTTGAGATTGGTTGCTCTTTGATTTGAATTCTTACCCTTGAGGCATTAAAGGCTTAGGTTTTGACTGGCTTGGAAATCTACTAAGGCATTAAAACCACCTCAGTCTAATGGCCTCCTTGTTTAATTAATTTAACACACGCATTCTAGACACAGTCCTTTGTCTGATATGTTTTATGCACATCTTTTTTTTTTTTAAAGATTTTATTTATTTGACAGAGAGAGATCACAAGTAAGCAGAGAGGCAGGCAGAGAGCGTGGGGGGTGGGAAGCAGGCTCCCTGCTGAGCAGAGAGCCCTGAGCTGAAGGCAGCGGCTTAACCCACTGAGCCACCCAGGTTCCCTGTTTTATGCACATCTTTTTGTCTATGGACTGCCTTTTAACTTTCTTAACCTATTTTGAAGGTCAAATGTTTTTTAAATATGATGAAGCCCTATTTGTTGATTTTTTTATAGTTTGTGCTTAATGTGCAGTATTTAAGTAGTCATTGGGATTTTTCTTTTAAGTCTTCTAGAAGTTGCATAGTTTTAGCTCGTCTGTGGCTTATGATTCATTTCAAGTTAGTTTCTGTATATGGTGTGAGGTAAGGGTCAAAGTTTGTATGAGTGTGTGTGTGTGTGTGTGTATGGCTATCCAATTGTTCTGGTACTACTAATTGGAAATATTATTCTTTCCCTATTAAATTGTCTTGGCACCTTTATCAATCGACCATATATATGTGGATCTATTTCTGAATTCTTTATTCTTTTTCATCAATGGGCATCTATCTCTATGCCAATACCATGCTGTCTTCATTACTATAGCTTTGTAATAAGTCTCAGCATAAAATAGTACAGCTTCTGACCCTTGAACAACACAGGTTTGAACTGTGTGAGCCCACTTACTTGTGAAATTTGTTTTGGGAAAAACAATAGTGTACTGTAAATGTATTTTTTTCTTCCTTATGATTTTCTTCTTAACATTTTCTTCTCTCAAGCTTACTTTATTATAAAAATACAGTATAGAATACATATAAAATACCAAATATGCGTTAATCAACTGTCTATATTATCAGTAAGTCTTCTGTCAACTTAACCAGTAGTTAAGTTTTGGGGAGTCAGAAGTTATATGTGAATTTTTGACAGTGCAGGGCATCCAGACTTCTAAACCCTGCATTGTTCAAGGGTCAACTGTATGTCTTTCAACTTTGTCCTTTTTTTTTTTTTTTTGAAGTTGTTTTGGCTATTTTTGGTCCTTTGCATTTCCATATAAATTTTGGAATCAGCTAATTAATTTCTCTAAGTTGCTGGAAATTCAACTGTGACTGTTAAATCCATATATCGATTTATATATGTAGATCAATTTATTATCTTAATGTGGTGAATTACACAAACTGATTTTCAAATATTAAGCCAACCTTTCATTCTTCTTTTTTTTTTTTAAGATTTTATTTATTTATTTGACAGATCACAAGTAGGCAGAGAGGGAGGCAGAGAGAGAGGGGGCAAGCAGGCTCCCCACTGAGCAGAGAGCTCGAAACGGGACTTGATCCAAGGACCCTGGACCTGAGCCGAAGGCAGGCTTTAACGCACTGAGCCACCCAGGCATCCCCCAACCTTTCATTCTTAGGATAAACCCCAATCAGTCATGATATAGTATCCATTTTATATAATGTGGGATTTGATTTGCTAGTATTTTATTAAAGCTTTTCGCTTCTCTGTTCACTAGGAATTTTTTTCTGTAATTTTCTTGTAATGTCGTGACTTGAATTGGGAATTTTCCTTTCTCTAGTTTCTGAGAGTTTGTCTTAGATTGGTATTATTTCTCCCTTACATGTTTGGTAGACTACACCAGCGAAACCATCTGGACCAGAGGTATTCTCTGTGGAAGGTTTTCGATGACACATTCAATTTCTTTAATAAATATAGGGGTGTTCTGATTTTCTGTTTCTTCCTCCAGTTGATTTTGGTAAATAGTGTCTTTCAGGGAATTTTTTCATTTAATCTGAGTAATTGAAGTATTGACCACAAAGTTGTTTATGATACACTTTTTAAATTTTAATGTAAGTAAGATTAGTACAGTGATGTTCTCCTTTTTATTTCTGATCTGCTAATTTGTGTTTTCTTTCTCCTTTCCCTCTCCTTCCCCTCTTCTCTCTTCAGTCTAGCTATGGGTTTATCACTTTTTTGGGGGGGGGTTAGTTATCACTTTTATTAATCTCTCCACAAAATCACTCTTGTTTTCTCTTTTACCTCTGTTGTTTGTTCATTAGAAAATGATTGTTTTCTTTCCTTAACTTTATTATTTCCTTCCTTATACTTACTAGGGTTTTACTAAGCCACTTTAGGTGGGAGCTTAGATCAGATTTTTTTTTTTAAAGATTTTATTTATTTATTTGACAGAGAGAGAGCGTAAGTAGACAGAGAGGCAGGCGGAGAGAGAGGAGGAAGCAGGCTCCCTGCTGAGCAGAGAGCCCGACTTGGAACTCGATCCCAGGACCCTGAGATCATGACCTGAGCCAAAGACAGCGGCTTAATCCACTGAGCCACCCAGGTGCCCTAGATCAGATTTTATTTATTTATTTATTAAAATATTTTATTTACTTATTTGACAGAGGGAGATCACAAGCTGGTGGAGAGGCAGGCAGAGAGAGGGGGAAGCCAGCTTCTTGCTGAGCAGAGAGCTGGATGATGCGGGGTTCCATCCCAGGACTCTGAGATCATGACCTGAGCGGAAGGCAGAGTCTTTAAACCACTGAGACACCCAGGCTCCCCTAGATTTTAAACTTTAGCAATAATTGTCTTAGTCCACCCAGGCTCCCATAACAAATTGCCACAGACAGGGTGACTTACAAACAACAGAAATTTATTTCTCAGATAAGGAGGCTGGAATGCAAGATCAAGGTGCCAACATGATTAGATTCCGGTAAAGACCTTCTTCTGGCTTGCAGACTGCCAATTTCTGTCTGTGTTCTTAACAGGGTACAAGGGATCTCAGGAACTCT
Organism: Enhydra lutris kenyoni; assembly: GCF_002288905.1. Lineage (NCBI taxonomy): Eukaryota > Metazoa > Chordata > Mammalia > Carnivora > Mustelidae > Enhydra > Enhydra lutris. The sequence continues at coordinate 9,453,398 of NW_019154118.1, forward strand.
GTGGACTCTTTTATAAGGTACCAATCCCATTCATAAAGGCTCTACCCTTATGACGTAAGCAAGTCCCCAAGGCCCCACCTCTTAATGCCATTTTTTGTTTTACGTTTTATTTGAGATATAATTGGTATACAATGTTAAATCAGTTCTTTTTTCAGGTGCACAACATAATAAGTTGACAATTCTATACGTTACACAATGCTTAACCATGATAAGTGTAGTTACCATCTGTTGCCATACAATGTTATTACAGTATTATCGACTATATTCTCTTTGCTATACTTTTCATCTCCATTGTTGATTGATTGATTGATTTTAAGTAAGCTCTACACCCAACATGGGGCTTGAACTCATGACCCTGAGATCAAGAGTCACATGTTCTACCAACTGAAATAGCCAGGTGCCCCTTGATTTATTTATCTTATAACTGGAAGTTTGTACCTCTTACCCCTCTTAAGCTATTTTGCCTGTGCTTCTCCCCACCACCCTTTCCTCTGGAAATCACCAGTTTGTTCTCTGTATTTATGAGTATTTCTGTTTTTGCTTGTTTTGTCTTTTAGATTACACATGTAGGTGAAATCGTAACATTTGCCTTTCTCTGTCTGGTTTATTCACTTAGCATGATACCCTCCACGTTGTCCATCCACGTTGTCACAAATGGCAAAAATCTCATTCTTTTTAGTGGTTGAGTACAATTCCATTATGTATAGATGTATATGTCACGTCTTCTTTATCCATTCATCATCCATCAAAGGACACTTGGGCTGCTTTTATAGCTCGGCTATTGTAAATAATGCTGACATCAATGTAGGGGTGTATATATTTTTTGAATTAATGTTCTCATTTCCTTTGGGTAAATACCTGATAGTGTAATTACTAGATTGTATCATGTTTCTATCAATCCTTTTACTTTTCACCTGTGTCTTCATGTTTAAAGTATGCCTTTTATAGATTGCATACAGTTGAGTCTTTTGTGTTTAGTCTGACAATGATGATCTATGCTTTTTGGTCTATTGAGTTTAGTTCATTTGCATAGTATGTTGTTCATTAGCATTTAAAATAACTTTAATAATTTGTGTTTAGTGGTATGATCTTGCATTTCTATTTGTCCTATCTGGGTTTTTTATTGTTGTTGTTCCTCTGTTCCACCTTCCTTGCCTTCTTTTGGGTTAATCAAATTTTTTGGTATTCCATTTTCTTTCTTCCATTGGATTTTATTTTTTAATATTTATTTATTTATTTATTTTTTAAAATTTATTTTTACCTTTTAAAGATTTTATTTATTTATTTGACAGAGAGAGATCGCAGGTCGGCAGAGAGAGAGAGGAAGAAGCAGGCTCCCTGCAGAGCAGAGAGCCAGATGCCGGGCTTGATCCCAGGACCCTGGGATCATGACCTGAGCTGAAGGGGACGCTTAACAGACTGAACCGCCCAGGCATTCCCTCTTCCATTGGATTTTAGCTATACCTCTTTGTGTGCTTGTTTTTTGTTTGTTTTGTTTTTGTTTTTTTACTGACTGCTCCAAGGATTACACCCTGCATTATTAAGTTATCATAGTCTATTTAGGATTCATATTATGCTACTTCACAAAAAATGTGAAACACTCTCAACAGTTTAAGTATACTCCTGTCATCCTCTGTGCTATTCTTGTCATATATTGTACTTCAATCCACATTACATACCCCACAACACAAGTTACGATTTTTGCTTTAGGCAGTTAGTTGTCTTTTAAAGAGATTAGGAGAAGGAAAAACAATTTTTTTCTATTTACTATTTCTGGTGTTATTTATTGCTTCCTGTAAATCAGATTTTTAATCATTTCTTTTCAGGTCAAAAAACTTTGTATTTCTATATAGAAACTTTATATTTCTATATAGATTACTATATAATCTTGTAATGTTAGTTCACAGGTGACAGATTCTCAGCTTTCATTTATTTCATGTTTTCCCTTCTTTCAGTGATCACAGCCTTGCACTGTCTGTGCCCAGTGTCTCAAAACAATAGGCTCTTAGATTTTGTCCAGATTTATATTTGCGTGTGGCAGGGTAAGTCCAGTACTAGCTACTCTTTTGTGGCTGAAAGAGGCCATCTCGTCTGTTTTTGTGTTTTGGAATTCCTTTTCTTCAAGTGTTGGACTTAAACTGATCTTTTGCTTTTTCTCCCCTCCCACTCTCTATCTACTTATTTTCTTTTACTCTCTAGATGATTTTCTCGGCCTTAACTTCAACTCTTCTACTGAAAATATAAATTTTGCTACCATGATTTTAATTTCTAAGAGCTCTATCTTGTTGTTTTTTAGAATTAATTCTACTAAACAGGCCATGTTTCAAGGAGGCAGTGTTTCTTGGTATCCCTCTTCCTAATGACAGGAAGGAGTTGCTTCTGCCCTCTGTATTACTTTTGATTTACCTTTCCTATGTATTTGCTTTAGTCCCTGTTTTTCATGTTGGGGATTGTCTGAAAATATTTGATAATCTTTGGGCATATTTAAAAGTGAGGCTAAACTCACAGAGTTCTTTCTGTGGGGGAAGGGCTTGTCTCCTACTGGCCTCCACTGTAGTGATCAGTAAGGACCTGGTCATTTTGTTTGGAGACCCCGGATATTGGCATGTACGTCTTTTTTCTTGCGCAGTGTAACAGAAACGTAGTGACCACTAAGTGGAGTCCTCCAGTGTTTTGCTTGAGGAAGATAAGCCTGGCTGCTAGCGTTCTTGGAGCCTAATCAGGGCAAGAGGCTGAGGGTCTCTGGTGAGTATGTAGACTTCCACTTAATCCCTCTGTTTTGGGCACGATCCCTCACCCCAGCTTTCAGGTGACCTGGTGTCTCTTGTGTACAGGTCCCCTTAGTTCAACCTTTCCAAAGTGAAAGCTCCTCTTCTTTCCTTGGTGGTGGGGGGATGGTAGTTGCCTTTCTTCATGGGAGAGAAGAGACTTGGGGTCTTACTGCTCCTATGAAGAATCCTGGCAGATCCTTCCTCTTGTAGCCCCACCTCCCAGTGCCCCCCACCCAGTCTCCAATTCCCGAGCCTTTGAGCATTTTTGGAGTGAAAGCACATACTTTGGGAAGCTTTCTCCCACAGGGCTTAACCCTCTAGCCTACTAGCTCAGCATCTGCCCTCTGGCATCTCGTTCACTGTTGTCTTTCCTCAGTTTGTTTTGTCCCTGTAGGATATTCTCTTTTGTCCTTTTGCTCTCACTTCAGTAGGGTTTCAGAAGGAAGAGGAGATAAACGTATGTGCTCAATCCCCTAAGTGTCTTCCTTCTGTTATTAAAAAAATGGAGAGCACCCAGGTGGGTTAAGCATCTGCCTTCGGCTCAGGTCATGATCCCAGGGTCCTGGGATCGAGCCCCACATCGGGCTCCCTGCTCAGCAGGGTGTCTGCTTCTCCCTCTCCCTGCATGCTCTCCCTCTCTCTCTTTCTTTCTTTTTTTTTTTTTAAAGATTTTATTTATTTATTTGACAGAGAGAGAGATCACAAGTAGGCAGAGAGACAGAGAGAGATGAGGAGAAGCAGGCTCCCTGCTGAGCAGAGAGCCCGATGCGGGACTCGATCCCAGGCCCCTGGGATCATGACCTGAGCCGAAGGCAGAGGCTTAACCCACTGAGACACCCAGGCGCCCTGTCTCTCTCTTTCTTGTTCTTTCTTTCTCTCAGATAAATAAATAAAATCTTTAAAAAAAATGGGAATGCGGGCCCACTTAAAAAATGGTGTACTGATGTGGATGATAGAAGAAAGACAATGTGGAACCTCTATTCAGAGACCCATCATGGAGAAAAAGGCATTGACCTTACATTAAGAGCTTGGGGAAAAACAAGTATATTCTTATATTTTTAGGTCAAACTAATATGCTCGAGTTATGTAATATTATTATTTACAGCTCTCCACACTTACTGGATTTTTCAGTTTATCAATATTCTGTCCTTGGCTTATATAAAAGATAGTCTCTTTTATCCCTGTTACTGTGATTAAGAGCAGGTGGTGGTTGTCTTGGACAAGAGGAAGTCAAGTCTGGACAGTGAGTCCAGGCCTTCTGTTTTCCAGGTAACTGAGCAGCTAAGTTGTGTGTGGAGTTGGACTGACTGTAGGAGGTGATCGTGCAACCATTCTTCTCGCTTTCATTATTTGTTCATTAATTCTTTCCAGAAACGTCTGTTGTCTACATGCTATTTGCTATGCTCTGGTGCGTCTCACTGTGGGGATTCAGAGACACTGACTTAACCTCACACAGATGTTTCCCGGTTGTTCACAAGCATGAAGGGATGTAGTTGTCCTTTCCTTGGGCTGGGTGCCTGCCGTGGACTTTTTTTTTTTTTTTTTAACTTGTTGAGTGAAGGTGAAAATGGATCTTTGTTTTCTTAATTTTGGTCAAGAAGGAACCACCTATGTGGAACAACTGTGATAAGGGGAGGGAAATACAAGGCAGTGGAGACTCCCTTTCTTGTGAATAGAATCTTCTGGATTGCTCTGGTGAGAGCCCACGGCTAACAGTCGCTATTGAACACAAGGACTCAGCGTCATTTTAGTCCTCACACAGACTTTGTGCGGCAAGATTTAGTGGCAGTTAGGGCCCAGGGAAGATTCCCTCATTTACTGTCAAGCTTTAAGCTACCACATCACAGCCCTAAGGGCACACCCTTTACGGAAAGCAGAAGGAAGAAACAGCTTGCCAGGGAGGAAGATGGCCAGAACTTTTCTGCCTCTAGGTCTTCTCTCCTCCGTTCTGGAAAGAAGTCTCTTGGAAGAATGATAATTCTTGGAAGAGCCATAGTTCACTTCTACAGTGTGGAACCAACTTGAGTTTCAGTCTACAGAGAAATTCAGCCCCAGATGACCTGGCCTGCGGGCTGTTTGTGGCTTTAGCCTTCTCATTGTCACCTGAGAGGGTAAAGGAACTCCCTGTGGCGATTTCTAGGTCTCTGTCATATATTAAGAATAAGAGTAGGGGCACCTGGGTGGCTCAGTGAGTTAAGCATCTGCCTTCAGCTCAGGTCATGATCCCCAGGGTCCTGGGATCGAGCCCCGCATGGGGTTCCCTGCCCAGTGGGGAGCCTGTTTCCCCCTCTCCCTCTGCCTGTTGCTCTGCCTGCTTGTGCTCTCTGTCGAATAACTAAAATCTTAACAAAAAATTTTTTAATAAAAAAAAAGAGTAAGAGTATACATACACTCTTCCCCCTGCCTAAGTGTGTGTGTGTAAATCACATAATCCTATCCATATATATAAATGGCATCATCTTTCAAAGTTCTTTCTCTTTTCTTCTGTTAATCCCCATCCAGCTTTATACTCTCTGCACAAGATACTGTCACGATAAGGAAGGGCAGGTTGGCAGGTCGGGATCCTCTCAGCGGCATGTGTAAGAGGAGAGGGCTCACTGAGAAGTGACAGAGGGGTCAGGGAGGAACAGTCTTCGAGATCTGGGAGGAAATGTGGGAGGAGCCTGGAGAAGCGCCAAGGGACAAGAACAGGAGACCTAGGGAGGGAGGAGGAAAGGCCAGATACAGGTTGGGTGTGGTGAAAGCAGAGGCAGGGGTTGTCCACACTGGGGAGACGGAAGGAGCCCGGGCTTCCTTTAAGTACTTGTGTTTGCTTCTCTTTCTTTCTTTTTTTTTTTTCTTAAAGAGTTTATTTATTTATTTGACAGAGATCACAAGTAGGCAGAGAGGCAGGCAGAGAGAGAGGAAGGGAAGCAGGCTCCCTGCCGAGCAGAGAGCCCGATGCGGGGCTCGATCCCAGGACCCTGGGATCACGACCTGAGCTGAAGGCAGTGGCTTTAACCCACTGAGCCACCCAGGCGCCCCTGTTTGCTTCTCTTTCTATTTTACTTCTTAGTGGCACACTTCTGAGGTCTGAGGAAGCGTGGGGTAGGTGCAGCTCCCACAATCCTAGAACTCAGGGAAACTTAGCAGTGATTATAGGTCATTTTCGGGTCTTTTTTCACCCAAGCCTGACAAGTCAGACCTGTAGGCTTTGTGCCAGAGACGGGGAGAGGAGAGACAGCTCTAAGAGGGCTCCATGCACCTCCATTCAGGTTCAATAACATTTAAAAATGACAAGATGGGTCTATCCCTACAAGCTTCCTCTCCGCCTTCCGCCAGGAACTCAGAGGGAAGACCTCCTGAAGGGGGGTGGTTTAGCTCAACGATGCTCTACTAACAGTGGAAACTGGCCCTGTCTCAGAAAGACCGTCCATCTTTAGAATACACTTATTGTCCGGCACCCCCCACCCCACCCCCAAAATTTCTGGTTATAGACTAACACTTGCTTATAAAAAAGAATCCTAACAGAAAATGAGGAACTCTGTTTCTCCCAGGGTGACTTCCAACGCAGGCCTTTTTGGCCCCGAGAAAGTTTGCCCTAGCCGTGTAGTCATGAACAAACCGAGGTTCCAGGGGCTTCGGTTGGCAGAGTGGGGAGTGCGGAAGCCAGGCGACTACCACCGGTGGTACACCTGGCAGAGAGAGGAGCATATGGGTTCGCCAGCAGAAATAGATGTCACCATCTGGCATACAAGCCCCTCGGATGATCCCATTACCTCCCTGCCCTACCCCTTACCCAGGTGGAGCGCAGATGGCATTTAAGATGCACTTGATTAATTTTTTTAATGACAGAGTCCTGGTTTTAAGCAAACCTAGATAGAAGGTGATGTGTTTTGTTAGGCATGTCTGGCAAGGTGGAGCTCAAAGGCTAGGGGAGAAGTTCCTAAGGATGGCTTATCTCTGACATGGTTGCTCGGGAGGGAACTGGGCGTCTTCTGTTGGAAGAGCAGAAGCGTAATCCCAGGAAAGCGGCCCATCAGCAAGCCAGCTAACCATGAGCAAGTCCAATTGGTTCCTGGATGAGAGGTGTCTTTGCAGAATGATTTCCTGGAGGCACCCCTCGCCAGCCCCTAAATGACTTTCAGATCGGACTTCTGGACATAGACAAATTGTTGGGTGGCTTAGGGGTTGATTTTGTGCAGGATTTGAACATAAATGCCGGGCAGTGGCCATTTGGGATATGGTTAGGAAAGCCAGATGTGCTGTGAATATCTTGTTGGATTGCAACATCCAGACTCTCAGTGGTTGTGAACTTCCAGAATCTTACTTGGCACTGTGGGATCTCTGAGGAATGGGACACCTGTTTTGATATTGTTGTTGTTGTTTTGTCCGGGCCTCAGTTCACGTGGTCGGGTTGTTCCCTGGCACGTTTCATGTAGCTTCAGCACCCCCTTCAGCAGCCGTGACCTCACACCTAGATTCCCGTCACAGGGTGGCCTTGTGTCCAGTCCAGTCAAAGCTTGACTCTTTGGACTGGAACAACCCACCCTTTAAAATGCCTCAACCAGTGCACTCTGGAAACAGCCCCCCAGATTGAAATTCCTCGTCTAAGTAAGAGAGGCTTCGATGCAGGAAGGTATCACTCACCCTGTTCATGCAGGGACGACCCATCTGTGGGCTAAGGAACAGTGCTCCTTCCTTTGAGTCAGATGCTCTTGCTGGACTCGGGGAGGCAGAAGGGGTATGTTTGGAATTGGATGAAACTCTGGGCATCTCTTCAGATTCCCTCCTCACACAGCGGATGGCCGGATGGGCCTCTCAGTCCGTGTCGTCTGTTCTAGAGACCAGACAGTAAAGAGAACCCTAGTTCTGCTGATGATCAATCAGAATTCCACGCCCCACCCCCCTTCAGATCCATGAGAAAGAAGAGGAAGAGTTCAATGAGAAGAGTGAACATGATTCTGGTATCAATGAGGAGCCTCTACTCACAGCAGATCAGGTATGAATGTTTATCTTGGTTCTTGGGACTTTTTGTTCTTTGGATCAAGAAAAAGTCTGAGTACATACGTGTCGTGTCCATTTAAAGCAAAAGACAAATGTATGGTCTCATGGTTGCCTGGGTTGATGACTTGGAGTGTCTTTGGTAAGGGAATTCATTTCTCTCTAGGCCTCAGTTTACCCACCTGCAGTAAATAGGAACATAATTCCTGACCCTTGGGTTGGGCAGGACTCATGTTTGATTATAGCCAGAGATAGGTCCGGTGTTGACTGGCTTCAGTTCTTGCTAAGCCTCAGAGTACAATCTCATTAAGTGAGTTGGGAGAAATCAGGAGAGGGAGACAAACCATGAGAGACTGTGGACTCTGAGAAACAAACTGAGCGTTTTGGAGGGGAGGAGGGCTGGGGGTTTGGGTGAGCCTGGTGGTGGGTATTAAGGAGGACATGTATTGCAAGGAGCACTGGGTGTGGTGCATAAACAATGAATACTGGAACGCTGAAAAGAAATAAAATGGAAAAAAAAGAGTCAAGACACTTAAATGAGGGTCCCAAAGACTTATTCTTGCAAAAATAGAGGTGACAGTTGAGGCTTTTGTACGATGGGTATTTTCTCATATTTCACAGAATACCCAAAATGCTGAGCCTTCCAAAAGGAGTCTTAATGGACAGTTGTGACTTTGTTTAATTAAAAAAAAAAAGATAGTGCTTGACATTTGATTGAATTAGTTAAATGTTGGCTTTAGTCATTTATTACTTAGGAGGGAATCATCTTGGGTCTCTGGATTCTTTTTTCAACTTTTTGGTCAATGAATATTTCTGGGCAACTTTTTGAGCAGGAACCATACAAGGTTTTCACAGAGTAGTTCCGAAAAAGCTCCACCAGGAGCCTGTGGTGCCAGAAAGCACTTTTCGGCCAAAGGAACTCTTTCAGATCTGAGGCAAAAAGGTGGGATATAAACAGGTAAGGGTCAAGAGATTGAAGGGCACCAGATGAAAAGAGAAGAGGGCCTGACAGCTCTTCTTGTGAACTGTAGGAGAAATGCAATTCAGTGATCCAAGGTTAGCGAGAAGTTCTCTGTGAGAGAAGGAGAAAGTCAGCCGTAAAATTTCTGAAGGGGGCTTGTCGTTTGCTTGCATTTTATAAATGGCTTTCAGGAAGCAAAGACTAAGTATTCCCCAAATTTGCTGAATGGAAGTGAGAAGGTGTGGGAATAAAATAGAAATTGCTCTTAAGGCAGGCACCCTAAGTCCTCTTGTCCTTGGTCCAGCTGATGTGAAGAAGCCGGCCTCAGAGAGCACCAGGCCGAGGGGCCTGGAGCCTGAACCCGTCACAGAATCAAGGACAGACAAATGCATGAGTGCCCTGTCGTGACCAGACATCCATGGACGCCTTTCAGACTGTCTTTGCTTCTTCCATTTTCTTTATGTGTCAGCAGTTAATGAACAGAGCGGCTCTCCTGTCTTCCTCTGGCAATCCTTTGATTTAGCTCTCTCTTCTAGGAACAGATCCCTAGTAAGAGCGGAGATTACAGCTGGGTTCCTTGGTTCCTTTCTGTTTTCCAGACCCCACCTATCCTTTTGTTATTTTAGCTTCTTGTTTGGCATTTGTGGCTACGCAGCTTTAGCTCCTACCTAGGAGAATTCTGGAGAAATTTCCTCTACCTAAAAAAAAAAAAAAAGCCTCCCCATTTTGAGTTGGTCTAGGAACCACGTAAGCACTGTAACAATTAATGGGCTGGGTTTTGTGTTAAAGTTGGGGGGATAATTATTTCCCACTTAGAAATAAAGTGCTCAGCACATTGAAGTCAATGTTCCCTTCCAGGCAGCTCTGCTTTGGTTCCCGAAAGAGGAGTTTATTTCCAATAAAGCACTCATCTAAATGGTGTTCTTGGAAGAGATTTCCCATTTTAGAGCGCTTTACATTAATGGAAGAGTGTATGTAAGCCTTTGGTCAGATCTATTTTTATTATTATTCAATATTTATTAAATAACAATATTGCTTTAGGAATCTTATAGGCAGCAAATTAGAAATATCCTTAACTGACCCAAATCTGAGCTGGGATGTCCCCCCGGCAGAGACCAGAGTTAGCACTCTCTTGCGTACCTTCTTCAGGTGATTGAGGAGATCGAGGAAATGATGCAGAACTCCCCAGACCCTGAGGAAGAAGAGGAGGTCCTGGAAGAGGAGGATGAGGGAGAAACCTCCTCCCAGGCAGACTCGGTCCTCCTGCAGGAGATGCAGGCCTTGACCCAGACCTTCAACAACAACTGGTCCTACGAAGGTGAGGGGCCTGGCGGGTGGCCTTGCCCGGGATGGACCCTCCTGCCTGTGGGCCGGGCCGTGGGCACCCGCTTCACACGTACCTAGTCGGACCCCCAACCCAGGGAGTTGGCAACCCTTTCCCTATTGGGCGTCAGGAGAGAAGTTAGCAAATTTTGGGGGTGGGGGGAAAGGCAATCGAGCCCAGTCAAAATGGTAAAACCAAGCAAAGGTGAAGATGAAAGCAGAATGAGCAGAAGAAATCGGAACCCTTTGTCCAAAACGAGGCTCCCATGAGATCAAGGAAAAAGGTAATGATCATGATAGCTGGTATTTCTGGAAAAATCTCTATGTGCCAGACCAGTTCTAAGGGTCTCTGTGCGTCATCTCATTTCATCCCCACCCCAGCTCCATGCGGTTGGGGTAGTCGAGGGTGCTGAGAGGCGAGGTGGCTTGTTGGATGCCACTGTTGGGGAAATAGAACCACCCAGAAAACCTCCCTTCCCGGGGAGGAGGCACATGTGTGGGCCGGCGGGGACTTAGAAACACGGCAGAGGGAAGGCGGGCCGGGCATGTGACGAGGTCCGAACACGGGTGAAAATGGAGGCTGTCTGAGGAACCGAGACTCTGTGGCTCTTAAGAGCAGAGGCCGGGCGAGGGCAAAAGCTGAAGGAATGTGCTCGCGATGACGGGGCTGATTTGGCTACGGAGCTCTATTCAGGCTGTTCTCAGCCACACAAAGGCCCCAAACATAGCCACGCTCTACGAAGACTCAGGAAAACAGCTCAAGTGCACAGGGACATGGCAAGGGCAGAAGGAGGGGGACAGCTCCAAAGAGCAGAATAAAGGGGAAGGGTGAACCAAGTCAGCAAATCCACAGGCCATGGCAGAAACAGAACAGAGAAGTAAAATGGGTGCTGCGGCAGAAACAAAAGATGTTAGAAAGGGACAAATTTGAGAAGATGCTCACTCTCCCGCCCCCCAGATCTTTTTGTTTGTTTGTTTGTTTGTTTTGTTTTTGTAGGCTCCATGCCCTCCGTGGGGCTTGAACTCGTAACCTTGGGATGGAGAGTTGCAGGCTCTACAGACTGAGCCCACAGAGGCACTCCCCACCCCCCACCCCCAATCTATTTTAAATGAAGAAATCTGAGGGGATAAGAATTTACGACAAAGTTACCTGTATCCCATTATCTCAGCTTCCTTTCCCTTTTCCCTGACAGCAGGCTCGGTACTGACCAGCCTGGATATGCTTTTCAGCCTGTGGTCCCAGTCAGCCGCACGTTTCCCTTGTTTCTTGAATTTCTGCACTGCTGTGTGGGACTGTGGGGTGAAGGGGGCCTCAGACCCCTGTGCTGAGATTGCTGGCTGGCTAGAGCTTGATCAGTTCTTGGGACAAACACCATCTCTCTCCTGCTTTGCGGCACATATGCCCAAAACCTCCTCTGAATGTTTTCTCCCCCTGATCCTTGACCCATTTTGCACCAGGAATATCAGAGACACAGAGGAAAACTAGGAAGAGGAAGAAGGGATCAAAAAGTCACATGCCTGTGCATGCACATTTTTTTTTAAAGATTTTATTTATTTGACAGAGAGAGAGATCACAAGCAGACAGAGAGGCAGGCAGAGGGGGAGTGGGGAGCAGACTCCCCACTAAGCAGAGAACCCAATATGGGGATTGATCCCAGGACCCCGAGATCATGACCCGCGCCGAAGGCAGAGCCTTAACCCACTGAGCCACCCAGGCGCCCCTGTCCGTGCACTATTTTATTTTATTTTTTTAAAAGATTTTTATTTATTTATTTGACAGAGAGAGATCACAAGTAGGCAGAGAGGCAGGCAGAGAGAGAGGAGGGGAAGCAGGCTCCCTGCCGAGCAGGGAGCCCAATGCGGGGCTCAATCCCAGGATCCTGGGATCATGACCTGAGCCGAAGGCAGAGGCCCTAACCCACTGAGCCACCCAGGCACCCCTCTGTGCACATTTTAAAAAACGATTTTATTTATTTATTTGTTAGAGAAAGAGAGAGCACAAGTAGGGGGAGAGGCAGGCAGAGCAGGCAGAGGGAGAAAGAAGGAGGCTCCCTACTGAGCAAGGAGCCCAACAGCATGGGGCTTGAACCCAGGACCCTGGGATCATGACCTGAAGTCAAAGGCAGATGCTTCACCGACTGAGCCCCCCCAGGTGTCCCTGTCCATGCACATTTTTGTGAATGGAGTCCATGGGTTTCTTCTTCCTCTTCTGTTATCCTGAGAGTGGTGTTCACTTTGGCCGTTGTATATGGGTCCCTTCCTTCCTGAAGATGCCCCTAAATTCCCCGTCCTGTAAGGAGGTGGGAGGGGTCCCCTTGGGAGACACGGCCCCAGGAGCCATCCAGTGGGCTCTGGCTCGGATGCAGTGGTCACCTGCGGGTCGGTCTCCCCCTGCAGGTCTAAGGCACATGTCTGGGTCGGAGCTGACCGAGCTGCTGGACCAGGTGGAGGGCGCCATCCGGGACTTCTCAGAGGAGCTGGTGCAGCAGCTGGCCCGCCGGGACGAGCTGGAGTTCGAGAAGGAAGTGAAGAACTCCTTCATCACGGTGCTTATCGAGGTTCAGAACAAGCAGAAGGAGCAGCGGGAACTGATGAAGAAGAGGCGGAAAGAGAAAGGTCTGAGCCTGCAGAGCAGCCGGATAGAGAAGGGAAACCAGATGCCTCTCAAGGTACGTGAAGCCCCGCCGCGGGCAGAGGAGGTGTGCCCGGCCTCCGGTCCTCGCCATGTCCAGCCCCAGTACCAAGCCTGCGCAGGACCCGTAAGCAGACCTGGACTGAGCAGGGGCTGTGAGCAGGACCGTGGGCAAACAGTAGGGCTGTAAAGAGAAAGGCGGCCCCCCTTTCTCTTTCCTCCTCTTGAGGACATCGGTCTGGCTGGGGGACACTGGACGTGGACACTGGAAAATACTTGTGTGTGGCCTGTGCTCCCTGAGGCAAGACCTTAGAAAGAGGGGGGAAGACAGTTAGTACTGAGGGGCGCTGTGCCTGGGACTCAGGTTAGCATCCGGGCTACTCATCCTGACTGCTCTCCTTAGGATGGCGGGAGGGGGTTGCAAAAAGTAGCTTTAATTACATCTGCCCTTCCCAGTGGCCGGACATTTTGTTTTCCCCTTTAAGATGCTGTGTCATCGTCTGTCCTAGGCATACGGGCCTGCTTTATTCCCTGTCCACGACGAGGCTGAAGGGAGGAAACCAGGGAAGGGCAGGGAGACCCATTGCCCCGAGGGACTGACTAAGATAAGAGTCTTTGAGACTCGACTGTTGGTTCTTGCAAAGCTCAGCCTTAAGTTTTGGCCCATTGGTTAGCCCAGGTGTTATCTGGGACAGGGGGAGGCCGGCGGGTCTGGGTAGCTTAGGGAGGACACCCAAGTCCCCGGGGAGCGATGACTATGGAGCAGGAAGCATTCGTTCTTGAGCCCCGCCCATCCTTTCCCCAGCGTTTCAGCATGGAAGGCATCTCCAACATTCTGCAGAGCGGCATCCGCCAGACCTTCGGCTCCTCAGGGACGGACAAACAGGTACCTGCAATTCCCAGGCTCCCAGCTTTCCTCCTGACCCTTGCCCCCTAGCCTTCCCTGCAGAACAGGGTGTGGTGATTCACTAGAATTATCCCAGCCCTCGGGCAAAGGGAGGTTTACCATCTTCTTCCACTCATTTTCTTCTTCTTCCTCTTTTTTTTTAGATTTTATTTATTTGTTTGACAGAGAGAGAGAGATCACAAGTAGGTACAGAGGCAGGCAGGGAGAGAGAGGGGAGGCTCCCCGCTGAGCAGAGAGCCTGATGTGGGGCTCAATCCCAGGACCCTGAGATCATGACCTGAGCCGAAGGCAGAGGCTTAACCCACTGAACCACCCAGGTGCCCCCTTCTTTTTTTTTTTTTTTTAAATTTAACTTGTTTATTTCGGATAGAGTGAGAGAGAGCATGAGCGCGAGCAGCAGTGGGGTGTGGGCAGAGGGAGAGGGAGAAGCAGGGAGCCCGATGCGGGAGTTGATCCCAGGATACTGGGATCGTGACCTGAGCCAAAGCAGGCACGTAGCCGACTGAGCCACCAGGTGCCCCATCATCTTCTTCCACTCTTAAGAAGGAACAGTGTCTTTTAAAGGGTGAACTGGGTTTTGTTTTGTTTTGTTTTGTTTTGAGCTGTTGCCAAGCCCTTAGGGGCAAAGATGAGTAAGTCCTGGGCTCTGCGCTCATGAAGTGCATAATCTGATAGAAGGGACAAGCTTGAGATCGTGGAGAGAGCGCACGTAATTGTGTACGTGTTAGACATCTTTGTAGCTGAATCCTAAGGGTGAGAATTATGGCACTGCGGCACGGGAGGACATTCTGGGAACATGGAACCCGCTCCCCTCATTTTGTAGCTGTGAGAACTAAGATCTGGAGAGATTAGGTCTTCTCTCAAGACCCCACCGCTAGGGGCAGAACCAAGACCAAAAAAGAAGTCTTCTGGTGTTTGAGCTGCAGCTCTTCTCACTCAGTCCCCCAGGCTACCCCTCCCACCCCCTCCCACCGCCCGACCTTCAGGATCTCTCGGGCACCCTGTTCTTGGGCCCCACGGGGCCAAGATGATCTTGTTGTAGAAGCACCTCATATCCAGCAGAGGGAGCAAACCCAACGTCCAAGACCAAGGGTGGGGTTGAGGGTCTCTCCCCCGTCATTTTTGACAAAAGAGAGATTGTTCGATTTCATATTGCCTGCCCAAGCACACAAAAGTATAATCTCCCTTTAGAATGTTCTCTGCGCTCAGCCTGAAGGAGAAAAAACTCCCCAGGATTCCTAAATATCCAGGAGCTTCTGGTTGTCCGAAGAATGTGTTTGATGGAATGGAGGGCTGATATGGGAAAGTCTTACTTTTAGGGACTTTCTTTCTTTCTTTCTTTTTTTTTAAGATTTTATTTATTTATTTGACAGAGAGAGAGGAAGGGAAGCAGGCTTCCCGCTGAGCAGAGGGCCCGACGCGGGGCTCCATCCTAGGACCCTGAGATCATGACCTGAGCTGAAGGCAGAGGCTTTAACCCACTGAGCCACCCAGGCGCCCCTTTCAGGGATTTTCGCCAGAGACAGGAAGGGGTCCCGAGGCAGGGGTGTGCAGAGCATCATGGGTGTTGCTGTGCCTGTCAACTTCCATGGAGCACGTTGGGGAGAGACCATCACAGTCCCCGTGCGAATTGTCCACACATCTCACCCTCGGAGGGACCACACTTGTATTTCCAGCCCTGCCTGGCATGTTTGTATGTTTGTCTCGTAGTATCTGAACACGGTCATCCCTTATGAGAAGAAGGCCTTGCCCCCGTCAGTGGAAGATCTCCAGATGCTGACAAACAGTGAGTTCCTCTCATCCTCAGAGAGACGGGTCGCCCACTCCCATCCCTCCCTCCCCATGAGGGGCAGCGTTAGATGGGTGGGAACGGGCTCCGTGTCCCTGTGTCACTCCTCCCCTGAGTGGGGGCAAAGCTACAGTGCTCTGCAGTGGCACCCAGAGCCATCTTGTTGTGTCGCTGTTTCCTTGTAAAGGGCAAAGCCTTGCCAGGAAGGAATGAGCTGGTGGAAGAGGTTGGGGGCGGGTGGGGGCTCACCCCACAGTGCTCAAAGCCTTGCCTTCTCCACCTTGTCTGTTCTCTTGGCAACAGCTTGCTGTTGCTTTGTCCCACCTATGGCCCCACAGCAGGAGGCGTGGTGGATGGGGCTGGCTGCATTTTTTAAGGAGCAGCAAGGTTTCTTGGGTGGCAGGAGTGGGGGACAGGAAAGAATAGTTTTCCTTCCAGGAAACGACTGCCTCCTCTCCTCTGCTTTGGCTCTATTGTCAAATATTAACAAATATCCTGAGTGATGGGAGAAACCCGTGTGTGACAAAGAGCCCTCTGTAGGCAAAATCTCTTCATGTACATCAAACACAACAACCCCCAAAAGGCTGGGGGCTCTTGGTATTAGCCATCAGTGTCAGCCTGATTCTTTTAGGAAGAGAAAAATCTGAGGCTGTGACGGGGTGGCAGGCGCAGTGAATCACAGGAACGTCCATCTCCCTGGCAACCGTGAACTGCGCGGAGTGACAGAGTCACCGGGCCTGTCCAGCCCAGGGGCGCCCTGCCTTTGCCTGGGAGGGAAGGGCTTGAGCATCAGGCTAGCGCGGGGGAGGGCAAGAGGAGCTTCTTCTGTTCTGCAGAGGCAGACAGACACCTGCTGCTCCCCTCCGCCTCCCCCCACCCCGGGCTATAAAGGTGACCGAACATTGTCATTGTTAATCAATCTGGGGACCGAAGCAGGCGGTTCTGGTAAACAGAAACCCTGGCCACATCCATGGATACAGCGTCCTTGAGAATCTGGAATTTTCAATTCAAAGTACCTTGGCATCTTCTTCACTCCTTTTAAACTCCTCTATTTGCATAAATATGCACTAAGACTTTTTTCCAAGGGAGCAGACAGAAACGAACTGACATTTATAGGTGTTTGTGTTTTCACAAGCAGTAAGCATTTGGAAAATAATTTGGACAGATTATGAAGGTTGATATATGTAAAGTACTCAATCATGGTTTTTTTTTTTTTAAAGGAAGAGCTATAAATTTATTACAGATACCCATTCAGGAATTCAGCGTGAAATCCTTTCATTTTAATTAAGAAACTGTGGGTTTATTTACATGTTTCAGGTCCGTTTAGAAAATTTTAATTGGAGTATTTCCATCATTTAGAATAGTTTGGAAATACAGAACAGTGAACAAAAGAAAATAAATAATTCATTGTCCCCTCCACCGTGGTTACTATTTTGGTGTTTTCAGCCATAATGTTTTATGTCTTCTCCACATACTTGGGATTATACTGGCTATAAAATTTTCTATCATGATTTTAGTCATATCAGTTAACATTTGGTTAACATTCTTTTTATGGCTCTCTCTTCTATCATGTGGGTACACCACATTCCAATATTTTATTCTTTTTAAAAGAAAAAACTGCCATCTTTCCTGAATGTGAATTCTGCAGCAGGTTATAAAAGCTTTCTTTTTTTTTGGCCAGTCCTTTGGCCATTCCTCTGTGAATGTCTCTTCTTTATTCCTGAACCAAGGGTGCAGGCCCTGGACCAGCTCTTGGGACCAGACAACTCCTATACATTTTGGATTTTGGCAATAAACTTAGATGCATATTGGCTGAAAACAAGGGTTGCATTTTTATAGCTGTCTTCTTCTTCTTCTTCTTCTTTTTTTTAGAATTTTATTTATTTACTTGAGAAAGAGAGAGAGGGAGAGAGCATGCATCAGCATGGGGAGGGACAGAAAGAGACGCCCCACTGAGCAGAGAGCTGGAGGTGGGGCTCGATCCCAGCACCCTGGGATCGTGACCTCAGTCGAAGGCAGATGCTTAACCCACTGAGCCACCCAGGCGCCCCCCAGAGCTGTCTTCTTGGAGTGGCATTTGGTGCGCCCATATTCACTTGTAAAGTCCTTGCAGCCTGTTAGGTTGACATGAATACACATCTAAAACTACAGAAGAAATAAAAGAAACCAAGACCTGGAGGGCCCCAGTTCCAGGCTCTTTCCTGCCCCGGGACCTGGCCACTAACTCACGCCGAAGTGAAGCGAGGCAGAGGTATCAGGAGAGAGCTGAGCCGTAGAACAGGATGGAGATCCGTCCCCTTTACTGCCGAGGCTGCCTCCTCCTGGTGGCCGGTGCCGGCTGACCTTTCTTGCTTTCTCTGCTTGCAGAAAAGCAAAACGTACTCATTGAAGAAGACCAGACCCTGCAGAAATAGGGTATAGAAAGGAACATCCCCTGTGGTCTCGCACCCAGAGATAATCAGTCTTAACAGATTCACGCACATTCTTCCAGACCTTTTCTATGAATATTAGCATTTATTTATTCATTCCCAAGCTAATCCACGATGCCCTGCAGCCTTCTTGCTTCACGGGTAAATATGTCTTGTACCCATGAATCTCTCTCCTTTTTCACAGAGGTCTCTAAGACTACGGGGGATAGATACACCGTGGCTTCTTTAAAGCCGTGTGTGATGCAAAATCCTGCACTCTCTCCTGCCCGTGTTTTTTGATATTGTAAACAAAGTCCAACAACATTCTTAAAAGATTTTCTACAGAGCTGACTTCCACAATATGAATTATGAACATGAGAAAGCGGCACCTCGTTTAATAACAGAAAAAACTATTTTCAAAACTTCTATAAGAAAAGCCTTTACGCTTTCATAACTTCCCTCTTGTTTGCCTTGTATGTGTGTAAATCATCAGGAGTCTCAATGAGGAATCTATGAGCTCCTTGAGGGTCCGTAAGTCTTTTGCATTTCCACAAATTCTAGCACTGTGGTGGGCATAAAACAGAAAAAAAATCACGTGTTAAAATAAGTTCATTTGTTATTAATAAATAGGAATAATGATTTATAATCATAATCAGAGAAAATTTTCCAGTATCTGTTTACATGCATGGAATGTCTTTAAAGAGTTTTGTTGCTGATTCAATGATGGGATGACTGTTATTCTTAACATTTAGATTGCATCTGAAAGCTGATTCTTTTTTTTAATTGCTTTATTTCTTTTCATGCTTATTAAAGAGAGATACTTAGGAAATAACATGGAGATTATAGATGAGCAAAAAAAAAAAAAGTAAAAGATAAAAGAAAATAAAGTCACCAACAGGCCACTCTGATTTTTGGATGTATTCTACTCCATCAGCAGGTGGAGTGCTGATGCTTGACAGAAACTTCTAGATGTTTGCTCCATACTCAGTGATGTCTGGTTTCCTTTCTCACTCTGGGTTGGTGAGTTGTCAGTCTAGAAGTGACCTTTATGCCATGCTGGCATCTTGGCTCATCTCTCTCTCTCTCTCTCCTTCCTTAGTTCTCTTTGCCATGAAGGAGGATAATGAGAAGGTGCCCACTTTGCTAACGGACTACATTTTAAAAGGTGAGAGCAGCCCCACGGGGCCCCCGGAGCAGGGCTTCCTGGGGTTCCCTTCCCCAAGACTTCCCGCTGAAGGCAGGGAACCTGCTATGTTCCTCAGCCTTCCCAGAGCATCCCGCCAGGCCAGATGGCACTGGGTGCACAGGGCCAGGGTCCTCCAGTGGGCGATTGTGAGGCCTCCCAGGAATGGGGTTTTGTCTTTGCATGTTGCCAGGAGGCCTGAGAAGGGGATTCCTTCTCCCTGGAGGCACCAGAGCAACTCCACATTAGAGCTGCGGAACCAGCACGAGCCTGATTGTGAAAGTTCTGGAGAGTTCAGGCTATTTCATAGGGAAAAAACAGAGCCCGGGGCTACATTTACTGGTCTCAGCTGCTTGAAATCATGCCTAGCTACATCCTTTCCCGACTTTTGTTTCATCTTTTATTAAGGGAGCTGTTAACATCCGTAAAAGCCGAGTGACGAGAATAATGAACTCTCATGTACTTGTCCTGCTTCAGCGACCATGGATTCGTGGCCTATCTTGTTCACTCACACCCCTACCCAGCTTCTCCCCTCCGTATGATTTTGAAGCAAATCCAAACCATCAGTTTTCTTAATCTATAAGTATCTCAGTGTACATTTCTAAAACATAAAGACTCTTTTCAAAAACCTAACCACAATATTGTTATCACAACTAGAAAAATAAAAAAAGTCTCAATATCTTTGTCCAATCAGTGCTCACATTTCCCTGTTACATTTTCTCATCTGTTTGAATCAGGATCCAAGGGGAGCCCATACATTGCAATTGGATAATATCTCTCCTGAGTCTCTTTTTATATATATACAGGTTCCCCTTCCTTTCCTCTCGTTCCTTGAAATTTATTTCTTGGAGAAACCAGGCTATTTGCCCCATAGAATTTCCTTGTTTTGGCTTCTGCTTGTCAGTTGTGTCCCCATGGTTTAATTTAACATGTTCTTCCATTTTTCGTATTTCCTGTTAGCTGGCAGAGCCAGAGGCTGGATCAGACTCAGTCTCAAATCTTTTGATAAGCATTACATGATCAGTGGCGCTGAACTTCCATTAAGAGACACATATTCTCCGGTTGTCTTTCTTTCTGTGATGTTAATATCTGTATTAGTCTGCTCAGGCTGCTACAACAAAATAGCACCGGGGGTAGGGGGTATTGTTGGGGGGGGGATCACTTCAACAACAGAAATGTGTTTTCTCACAGTTTCAGAGGCTAGGAGTCCATGATCAAGATGCCAGAAGATCCAGTTGCTAGCGAGGGCTCTTTTCTTGGCTTGTAGACAGCCACCTTCTCGCTGTGTCCTCATGTGGCCTGTCCTGTGTGCACGTGAAGGGAGAGAATGAGGGCTCTCTGGTGTCTCCTCTTATAAGGACGATCAGAGCAGAGCGCCATCCTGTGACTCATTTACGATCACTTCCTTAGAGGTTCCGTCTCCAAATACAGCCGCACACGGGAATTTGGCTGGGGGCCCCGGACCCTCAGGCTGTAACAGTATCCACTGATGGTCATCCGTTATCTGGACTCTTGATTTCATTCGGCTTTGTCCACAAGCACATGCGACGCTGGGTACGCTTCCAGTAGGCTTGCGGATCTCGGATAAGAACCTCTGGGTGGTATTGTTTCCATAAGGATCAGAAAGATTAGTCTTAACTTTCTGCAGGAGGACTTCAGGCTAAACAATGGGAAGAACTTCTGCCTCTTAGAGGCTTTCAAAGCCAATTTCTCAAAGGAGGTCTGTGGAAATGGGTTGGGTAAGTCTGGGAGCCCAAGGGCTGGACCCCTTTCTCCACTGCGATCCACGGAAATGTCAGTGAATTCATAAAACTAGTTAACATTTACTGAGCACTTTCTGTTTGCTTCTGAACAACCCTGTGGGGTAGGCAGAGGCACTGTCTGTTGTACACATGGAGAACCGAGCGCGGAGATGTGGAGCCATTTCCCCAAGGTCGTAGAATTAGCACAGGCCGGATCCAGGGCTTGAACTCAGGCAGATAAGCACCAGAGACCAGATAGGCGCACCAGGCGGCCACCTTCCCGTCGTCTCTTCCTTCTTCCAGAAGGAAGACATGTGATGGCAGTCATTCCCTGGGTCCCAGGGGGGCGGGGGGCTCTCTGTTCAGGACGGGTCCGCCTCTGGGCCGGGCCCCCCCTGGACTGGCAGGTCCTGACTCGCGCTGGGCTTTGACCTCTCTCCTCTCTCCTTCTCTTTGCAGTGCTCTGTCCTACCTAACCTTGCCCTCTGGGGCAGCCTTGCCGCGGAGGTCACGGAGCAAGAGTCATTCCAACCCAGGGACTGCATGACACCACGTAACCTCCGACGTGTATTTAAACGTGTATAGCTTAACCTGGATTAAACATGAGCAAGCGCGCGGGGTCCTTTGCTGTTGGCTTCTAGTCCTAGTGATCATTGGATGCATGACCGAGGGGCAGGGCTGGGAGGCGCCTCTCCGCCCGCGGCGGAGGAAGGCAAGCGCCCTCCCGCTCACTGTGTAGTCTGGCTCCAGCCCTCGAAAACAGCTTACACTCTAAGACTAATTTTGAAATAAACCTTCATTTAATTAATATTCTTCATGGGCTCTGGAGCGTGGTGTGTCAACCCTGGAGAGAAAGGCGGCGGTGGGACTGCCTTGACCTGACGTTCCAGGGCTCACAGCAGATGACCGGGTGTTGAGGGACCCGAGCATGGGCCCTGAGGTGGGGCCCACGGGTACAGTCAGAAGGAGGAGGCCATCCACAGGCCCTCAGGATCTTGCGTGGCAACTTTAAGGGAGACATGCAATGTGTAAGAGGAACTGCTGGTGGTGGGGGTGTCAGACTAGAGGGGCCACGGGGACATTAGCAGATAAAAGAGGGTCTCAAGGAACAGCCCATACCTGCCACTGAGATGGCCACCCGGCCCTTACCAGCCCCTCCATGGCGACCTGGAGGCTCAGGAGCTGGAGGGAGTCAGCTGTGCTAAGCCATCCCAGCTCGGGGGATTGCGGCTCTGCCTGAACACCTCCAGTGACCTTGGGGAGTGGTGTCCTGTGGCTGACCGTACCCTCCCCTGCCCTTTCTGTAGCCCCAGAGGTCCTGCGCCCCAACTCCTGGATGCTGTCCTGGCCTTGGTGGCAGCAATGTCAGCCTTGATGACTGCCGTCTTCTTACCAGCATGCTGCCTTGATTTTGCCACAACCTGAACTTGGCTTCCATCTTCTGGCTTGAATAACAGTAGCCCCATGAATTCCCACAACCCTGTCTTTTTTCTTTCTTTCTTCTTCTTCTTCTTCTTCTTTTTTTTTTTGAATTTTATTTATTTATTTGACCAAGAGAGCACAAGCAGGGTGAGGGGCAGAGGCAGAGGGAGAAGCAGATGCCCTGCTGAGCGGGGAGCCTGATGCAGGACTCGATGACAGGACCCTGGGATCATGACCTGAGCCGAAGGCAGATGCTTAACGACTGAGCTCACCCAGGTGCCCCTCCACAGCTCTGTCTTAAAAACCTTTATCGAGCCCTTGCCATGTGCCTGCCACTGACACTATCCCATCGTAACCGAGTCTCACATCAGAGCGAGCCTCCGTGGCAGGAGGCCATAGTGTCGCCCAGGTTTTACGGGTGAGGAGACTGGCAAGCAGAGACTGTCGGAAGGGGTGGAGTCAGGCTGCCCCTTTCCACTCACTCTTCATACGGCGTTTGCTCTAACCAAACATGCCAAACGGAAAGCCAGACTTTATTATGTGGGCAACCCCACAGAAGGCTGCGGGTCGATGTGGATGACAATGGAATGCCTCGCCTCTCACTTCTTGGGCCCCTGCTTTTCTGGGAGCAGGACCACCGAGCAGGAGCTGTCCTACCTTGGGGTGAGGGGGGGGCCCTCCACCTCCAGGGAAGCTGCCCCTGTGCCTACAGGTCTAACTCAGGCATCCACCTAGAGCAGTATGTCTACACCTGTGGAGGCCTGGCTACTGGGGGGTGGGACGGGTTCCTGTGTACACCCTCAGGGGCCAACACACTGGCATGAGCCCCAGTGCTTTGGCACAAAGGGATGACTGCAGTTCTGTATTCACTGGCACTGTGGTCAAGGATGCCAGGGGTCACGGTGGGGCAGGGGGAGGGGGGCACCAGGTTATTTGCCGGCTGTGGGGTTTTTCACCCGCCTCAGCAAAAGGGAAGCAGAGAATCCTCCAGAGCTTTCCTTCCTGCCTTGTATTTGTCAGATCTGGGTCAGCCATTCCTTCCCCCCATGCATCCTGCCAGCAGGTGTCTGAGGCAGCAGAGACAAGCTAATCAAAGCTGCTGGCGGTTAAAAATAAATCCCAAGTGTCAGGGATGTGCTCCAGCTAGAGGAGGTGAGCGGGGAAAGGTGGGGACAGTGGTCCCTCTCTTCCCGCCTTTTGTCCCCATCAGCAAGCAGTCTTAGTGGGAATGTTCGGTCCCATTGTCATGGTTTTGCACTGTCCTTCCCTCTATCCTCGCTCCTGCTCGGCATGTGGTGTCCAGACCAGCAGCGCCGACAACACGGCGCTGCCCGTGAGAGACAAGCTCTCCAGGCAATCCGTGTTTGCCTCAAGGTCTGGAGAAGCTTTGCGAGGAGGCTGCGGTTGAGCGCAGGTGCAGTTCCAAGTGCACGCGGTTCCCCGCTCCCCGCGTTCACCGCGCCTCGTCCTTCCGGTTGTAGAAGCGCGGAGGCGGCACCCCGAGGTCGACCGGCCCTTGGGTCTGCGGTTGGCCCTGATGGCCAAACTCAAGTCCATCTCGGTTCCTTCCAGCGAATGGCGCCCCGCGTGGGTTGAGCCAAGGGTCACGTGACCACGACCTGGTAAGGACGCTCCAGTCATCGTTTATGTGGGGTCGAAACACCCAGTCCTGCTCACACAAAGCTGTTTTCCAAACGTTCCCTACCCTTGTCTCTCTTTCGGGAGGGACCCAGATGTGACAGCTCAGCCGGGAAAGCTAACAGGGGAGAGTGTTGTGGCCCCGATGTTTAGGGGATAAACTGGCTTTGAAAAATGAAATAGAGTTTTATCTGTTCCGGATGGTCTGGAGGGTGTCTGGCTGGTGGCCGGGGAAGACGAGATGTGGATGGTCAGGGAGGAGCCATCCTGCTGGTATCTCAGGAGGAGCCATGAATCCGGTTCTGATGGGCACGCAGGCCTTCCCGGACCGCTCCCAGCACCCTCAGGGCCCTGCCTCCTCCTCACCCAGACACTGCGGCACTGGGGGCCTCACCCAAGGCCAAGGGCAGGGAGCACCTGGGGTGTCCAGCCTGCCCTGCTGCAGGAGCACAGAATGGGCAGAGGCAGCCCCTGCTTCCCCGGAGGCCAGGAGAGGTGACTCCCACCACAAGCCAGCCTCCGTGATTAGCATGCGTGGAGGGCAGCGTAATTAAATGCTGCTCTTGGAGAAAAGACTTGCGTTCTTGATGGCGCCTGATTATTTATTTCCAGAGAGGATGAGCGGATAGTCGCCAGGCTTTCTGTCTGAGCCTCCGCTTTGCTTTCCCCCTCCCTTCGTGAGGGAGGGGAAGCAGAGGCCACTCTGCTGACCAGAGAGGTGCCTTGGCTTCATATCAATGCCTTCCTTTGAAAAGAACAATGAGCCACCTTAGCCCACAGCCCAGCAGCTCCACACCCCGCCCAAGCCCTCATGCATATTCATCCTGCTTCAAAGAGCACAGCATGGAATATGCAAATTGGCCAGGCAGGAGCCGGTTGGCATTTTGATAATAGCTTTGTCTGAAAAACCCCAGAGACACACGCACATCCAGTTCCTCTCTCTCCCCCTCTTTCTGTCTCTTGCCCCTACCCTTGTGTCCCCCTCCTCACTCTCCCACTCTGCAATCTGTCTGAGAACAGGAAAGTGCATCACACAACTGCAGAAGCCGGTTAGAGGGAGAGCGGGGGTCTGGGTGGGGGTCTGGGTTCTGGTCTGGACTATTTCCACCACATCCTCTCTCCTCCTCCTCCAACAGTCACTTCGGTGTTCTCCCTGGGGAGGGTTGGTTCCTGACCTCACGCAGCGGTCTCTACCACACGTCCGAGCCGCCGGTGACAGGGCAGTTGGCCTTGCTGTTGCCTACTTTATCCCAGTTGGTGGATGGTCAACAGCAGCCTCTTCTCTAGGATGAGCTCTGGGGACCCCTTCTGAAGCACAGCTCCTAGCAAGGTGTGCGGAGGTCCGGTCCCTAACCCCACTCCTTCCCCAGAGGCAGCCGCTTCAAGTGAGAAGCTGCTGGGCTATGGTGTATGCACTCTGCTGGGGGGGGGGAGTGGGCTAAGGTTTGCATCCCACATCTTTGAATGCTGTGCTTGTGGGGTCCTTAGAGGAGAGGAGTGAAGGCAGGTGCATGGGTGCCGGCACCTCTGAGATTTCAGGGAAGAGAGGTGCATCTGCCTTCAACCCTGGAGTCCAGCCCTACTCACGCTGGGGCTTAGGAGACAAATCACCTCATAGGAGGAGCATGGGTTTTGGCATTGGGTTCAAATTCTAGCTCTACTACATATTAGCTTCCTAATTTTAAAAAAAGATTTATGTATTTGAAAGAGAGCAGAAGCGAGAGCTGGGGGAAGGGCAGAGAGAGAGGGAGAGAAGCGGACTCCATGCTGAGCATTTAGCCCAATGTGGGGCTCCATCCCCCCAGCTCGAGATCGTGACTGGAGCCGAAACCCAGAGTCAGACGCTCAACCGACTGCGCCTCCCTGTGTCCCTGTGTTACCAAATCCCTTTTGAGCAAATAATTTCCCTGAGCCCCCGTTTCCTCATTTTAAAGATGGGAATACTAATACCGGTATTCTGAATACAGTGTCTTGCATATATGCTAAAAACTCAATAAATTATACTTTTTACTAGTAAACTTCGAGGAACAGAGAGAAAGGGCTTGGCGCTGTGGCCTTTCTATTGCTGGGGACCTGATCATGTTTCCTTCCAATCCAGTAGGCACAGAGGACCTGAAAACAAAACAAGACTAGGGAAGGAGTGGGCTGTTCCTCTAAAATCAGCCTTTCCCCCCATTCTCGATCCTCACATAAATCCTGCTTTCTGGCCGCCCAAGGAGCACTGGCACCTGCTGATTCCACAGCCTGTGGCCTCCAGGCTCTCCTGGACAGGCAGACAAAGCAAACAGGCAGGAGCTCAATCATTTTCTGATCTCTCAGCAGGTTCATTCAAGGGGAGTGGTGCAGGAGGGAGGCTGAAAAGTCCAATGTATTTCTGCACTTAGCGAAGGGATTCTATTTTCACTGCTAAGGAGACAGGTAGAGCGACAGAAGAGGAAACACACAGACTGCCCCAGACACAGAGAAGCCTCACATGCCTTATGATTGAGCCAGATGGGTGGGAACGTGAGGACTAGTTCAAGGGGTTCAGGAAAGGCATTGCAGGTCTCCTAAAATGCTGCTTCCACATGTTCACTAAGCCTCAAAGATGACATTTAAGCAGTCTGGAGAGGTTCTGCTTCTTTGGGCTGTCTCCAGAAGGCAGATCTGGGATCCTGGTGAAGGTGGAGGGACTGAGTGGCTCTGGGTAAAATGTAGCCTTTCTGCCTGGGAGGTGTGGGGCTCCCAAAGGCTGGGGGTAGGCGGTAAAGACAGGTGACAACATACGGTGTGCTGTACACGGGCTTTCTATACGGGGTGAGCAGGTTGTGCTTCCTGACCCTTTCCGGTCTAGGAAACGATTTTGTTGCCTCTTGGCTTGGATCACTGCTCTGGACTAACAGCCCTGGGAGGGGCAATGCTCAGAGCATCAGGCATTTTCTGCTCAGGGCACCTGCTCCCTCAGACCCATTTCTGAACTCTGGCCTGGGTGAGGCAGGGGTTCAGAATGACTGGCTCCTGTTCACAATGCAGCCAGCTCGGTCCCAGCCCAGGAGACTCTGGTTTAGCAGAGAACAGAACCTGTGCCTGCAGCCCCAGATGGCTGCCCAGCAATCCTGGGTGCTCCGGGCCCAGAGCTCCCGGGTGGGGCTGTACGGGAGGCAAATATGCCGCTGGCCCTGAGGTGCTGGGAGATTCCAACACGAGAGCCAAGTTAGTCCATCTCCTTCCAAATCGTGATCCCCACGTGGATACAGAGTGAGACCCCCATCAGCAGGGCAGTAAGAAGGGTGAAGCCCGCTGGCTGCTGGCAGCCTGGATGGTGATGTCAATCTCAGCTTCTTCAGCAGGGATGGGGGCTGCCCGGAGAGCAGAGCAGTCCCCCCCAGGAGAAGCTGGGGACCCACATCATCATCTGCAGGACTAGTTCCATGGACTATCAACTGAGGGGAGCTTAGCGACCATCTCCTCTAACCCTTCAATGTGCAAGCAAGGAAGTTAACGTAGATGGTGCATGTGTGTCTGAGGGGGAGCTGTTAGCAGAGTCTTGACCGAACCCAGGGCTTTTCCTCACCCCGCAGAGGAGCGTGGGAGGCCCACGGTGGGCGGAGCCAGCCTTAAATGAGTTCCCTGTAATGAAAATTTTGCAATACTATGGGGGGAAACCACCACCCTGAAATTCACAAAATAACAGGTGGATGTGAGATATGCACACCTGACGTGAGTTCTCTGAATAATGCTTGGGTGTAATAAGACGAAAAAAAATCTGAAAATGAAAGGGTATAATGAGATATACACAACTGAAGGGAATTGTCTTAAATGGCTGATTGTAATGAGATGTACATAAATTGTAAGGCTTGTAATGAAATGAAAAAAAAAATTCTTGCCTGATAATACTGGGTGTAATGTCTACACCTGAAATAAGTCGTCTCACCGTGCTGAGTGTAATGAGATGCACATAATTTTAAAGAGTGTAATGAGATGAAAAATAAATCAAACACTTGTCTTAAAATGAAAGATGTACAACGATGCACACCTGAAGGGCATTGTCCTAAATGGGTTCGCTTTAATGAGATGCGTTTAATTTGCAAGGGGGCTAAATGAGATTGGCCCGGAGAGAGGCTGAGAAAAATAAAACTATAAGATATGTACACTTGAAAGCGGTATAATAAAATCTGCCTCATCTGTGGGATGGAAGAGAGTGGAAAGAGAGCAGAAAAGCACAGAACATGGTGTGATTCATCAGCATTCTCTCTGCCAGTCCTCCACGATCCCTCTCCTGTGATGCTTTGCAAAGTTGAACTGTCCTCTGTATGATATCAGGTACCTAGTAGGCACCTGCGAATCCCACTGGCTGAATAATGGGGTTGTAGTCTATATAGCGAAAGGAAGTTAAAGGGAGCAGCTATAAACAAGTAACTTCTAAAAGGCAACAGAAAACTACTTTCTTTCTTTTTGAGAGGAGAGGGCGGTCGATGGGGAGAGGAAAGAGGCGGAGGGAGGAAGAGAGAATCTTAAGCAGGTTCCACGCCCAGCATGGAGCATGTAACAGGGCTAGATCTCACGACCCTGATATCATGACCTGAGCCGAAGTGGAGAGTTTGCTGCTCAGTTAACCAACTGAGCCACCCAGGCACCCCAAAAACTACTTTCTGAGAGCAATGTTTCCCAAAGTCCTCAGGCATCTTGCCTTGGATTCTGGGAAAAAGTTGGTTAGGGGACTGAATCTGCATGTCTAACATGAAACCCTGGTAGGTTTTATGCCTCAGGGTTAGCGTTTGCCTGCAGAGGCCAGGTAGGCAGGTAACAGGAGTGATGTCTGATGCGGGACACAGGCATACTCGGCAATGAGAGGTAGGAGTATCTTCCCTTCCACAGATAGGTTCTCTTGGATTCCCCCCCCCCCCCCCCAAAGGCAGAACCTCTTGGATTGTTTTGTCTTCTCATGCTTGATGGAGCAGGGGGTAGAGAGAAATAGTTTCTTTCTTAAAAGCAAGAATGTAGATATTGGAAATAAAGTTAAAAAAAAAAAAAAGGAAAAAAACAAAAGGGAGTGGGGAGCATAACTAACCCACACACCAACCAAGCAGTGACAACCTGATAATACCATGGGAGGTGGGACTCAGTGTCCGTGTTGGGGAGACCGCATGCATAGGCAATGTCGTGATAGCCTGGAAAGCGAGTCCAAAGGGGTAGCAATGATTTGCTCCTGCCCTGCTGTAGCTGTGTAGTAATATAGGTCCCAAGTTGCAATTCTGTAGCTTTTAAAATGTTGGTACAAAAAGTTTTAGAAACAATATTGGTCCAAACAAAACATGCCTGGGAGCTGAATTTGACTCTATCGCCACACTGGACCCGAGAATCTTGTTTGCAACTCTGAACGATCAAGTTTGAGCTCCCTGTCCCAGGATGAGGTCATATTTTAACCATTAGGGGAATGTTACCAGCACACACTCTCAGTGTTCTACTAGGATGTGTGAACTCTCTGAAGACAAGAACTTTGTCTTTGCTGATCACAGTTGCAGCCTCTGTACTGGAAGTTGCCCGAGACAGAGTCGGTGCTCAGCAAATACACTTCAGTGAGTGTCACCAAGCCATTGCCCTCATCCGGCCGTGTTCAAGGCAGCAGAGGAGTCTCTTGGTCAAGGCAGTGTAGCTCTGGCCATTGGCTCCCAGGAGCAGGAACCTTCCAATCTGAAAGGTCTGCCGTGCTGGGATAGGGGTTGGCGCCAGAAGTCTGGTGCGGTTTCCAGGGTCTCGACACCAGCACTCAGCCTCATCCTGCAGTGTCCCTTTTCTGTTACTTCTTCGGGGATTGTGGCATTGTGACACATCTTCTCCCTGGGTTGGATAGGGCTTGGTCATGTGCGGAGAGAGAGGTGGCTGCCTCTTTTATAACACCACCAGCCGCATCTCAAATGATTTGGGAAACCCCTTTTCCATTGGTTGCATGGTTGAAAAGCTGGCAGAACGACTGAGGAAGGGGTGGGGGAGGCTGGGGCAGGCTACTCTGTAGTTTCATAGAATAGTGTTACGTACAGTGTGTTCTGTGGAATACCAGTAAAATTGGAATAGATATTATTTGGGGAAAAAAAAGGCAAATAAATCTGGAGAACAGGATCAACAAACAGGTTTCTTCCTGCAGGACTCCTCAGAGCCTTTATTATACTAATGTGCCTTATGAAACTCCACCAGCAAAATAGAATATGCAGTTCATCCTAGATTAATTTGGCCATGGGTTTTTTTTTTTTTTTTTTTTTTTTAATGACATGTCTTTTTAACAGCATCTTCCTTGGAAAACACTTCTTTGAAAGCCTGCTGGTTTCCCGGCTCTGGGAAGTGGGGCTCTACTGTATCACAGGTCTTGAGACTTTCTCCCTGCCTAGAGGCAGGGTCTCTGCTTGCAATCTCTCCGGGTAGAACCGGAGGTTTGGGCTGACAGCGGTGACCTAGGCATCAGGCATCAGGCATCAGGGCTGTGTGCGGGCCCATTTTGCCCATGTGAGCACTCCCTTCCCAGCCTTCAGCCTGGCTGGAGGGTGTCCACATGTAAGTGCGACTCCCCAGGCTTCATGAATGCGAGCAAGGAACACCCCCCTCCTGCTCCAAAACCGATGCCCTGGACAATTCTGGGCTGAAATTAACGAGAAAGGTTGTACCTAAATTTCCACTTGCCCTCCCCCAGGAATACAGTGCTGAGCCCTGGGGTTCGGAGGGCAGGCTCATCTCTGGACACAGCTCTAGATTAAAAGCGGCAGTCAGGACCTCCTCTCCTTCCTGATTCCTGGGCCCTGGGTGGACATAGGAGGGCTGGGGGAGGGGCGATGGTGCCACCAGCTTTGAGGATGAAAACCCTTGGAGCCTAGGATGCAGCCTGGAGAAGCAAAGGCCTCTGAGGGAGGTAGAGTATGGTGCCGCAGGGAACCACATTCTGAGCGTGCCGCTGCTATGGGGGAGAATTGCCAGGAGAGGGCAGTGCAGTGTCCTCCGGGTTCCTCTCCTTAATCTCTTTGTCTTTGAGCCAGACACGTATGCAGTGTGTGTGCCAAACGTGGCTGTCTTCCTGCCCAGGCGGGTAAGCTGAGGTCACTCAGAGAGCCTTCTACTTTGTTGCCTTCCATGGGTAGTCAGTTCAACAAGGGGTAGGCTGAGGCCTCCCAATTTTCTCCGGTCCAAGGTCCCACTGACCACTAACCACGGAAAAAGAACTGAGCACCAGAATGATGGTAGGTAATAAGATTTACTGAAAACTTCTCGGCCACATTCAGTACTGGTTTGGTGGATACATCAGAAGGAGGTTGCATAACATTAGGCAGGTGGAGGGGCTGGGAAGAGGATGTGTGGGCATGTGCGCAGGTGTGCCTGTGCTGGGTGGGTTGCTGTTCGAAGTGGTAGGAGAAAGAGTGAGTGTGTGTGTGTGTGTGTGTGAGAGAGAGAGAGAGAGAGAGAGAGAAATAGAACAAGAAAAATGAACCAGAAAAGGAAATGTATTTTATCCCACTGCACATTGCAAAAGTCTCACGCCAAAAAAGCTAGACTTTCCTCTACTTATGGCATCAAAAGGGAGTAAAAAATGATTGGATCACCCAGATTATAAATAAGGTTATTTGTTTCTCAAAAATCCCTATTAAAACATTAAATATCAGCTCTTTTGGGGGAGAAATACATTCATTTCAGGGAGACCTCAGGAGAGCGACCATCCTTTTGCTCCACCCCAACCAGGTGGGGGAGGGGAAGCCCCAGAAGGCCCTGAGGGTCCCCTCAGCTTGAGCCAGGTGGCCACTTGCATCCTGCCACTGAAGGAGATGGCCAATGCACGATTTACAAATGAAACTGCAAGTCCATTAAATTAAATCCAATGGAAAACACACGTGTGAGCAGTCTTGTCATTCACAGCCAAGGGGTGGGAGGGGAGGAGGGGTGCCAGTCATGGGGGCCTGGAAGTTGGGGTAGGAGGGTGGGAGTCAGGGCAGGTGGTGGCAAACCTCCTCCTTGAGGGAGCCCTAGTTCCTCCAGTGCTATGTGTCGTGGTGGGGTGGGGGGAGATCATCAAGGGGTGTGGGGGAGGGGCACCACTTGGCTCTGGGGCACCATTTCTCTGGGCCCTTGCCCACACTTTGGATGCTGATGGGAAGAGGGATGTAGCACCTTCTCCAACCCCTGGCTTCCCATTGGACTGGATGCTTCTTTCCAATGTTTCTTCTGCCTTCTCTGAAGGATAGAATGAAGAGAGAATGGGGGCTGCTCTGCCAGCCCAGGAGCAGGGGGACAGCCATGGGGGGCTGAGGGCCAGGACATCTGAGGAGCTCCATTTGAGGGCTGGAACAACTGGGATAAGACACCATTGTCCTGTTGCTACAGGAGCTGAGTTCTGTGACCACCTAGGGATGGCTGTGGTCCCCAAAGTCACCTTGATATGGCTCCTAGCTCAGGTTCTGCCATCTCCTTGGGTCCTGGAACCGACCCAGGGGAAGGGATTCCTCTTAACGCCCTACAATCCGAGCCTTGCCAGATTACCATTCCTTTCCAGGAGAGAGAGAGAGAGAGAGAGAAGGTGGCTGTGGGGGCTCCTGCCCTCTCTTCCAAGTCCATGGTTGCTCGTGCCTGAGACAGGTCCTTGGAAGAATGAGCCAGAACCCTCGGGGGCCTGGGTCCCACTCCAATCTGCAAGATGTGATGCCTCAGGGCCTCCCCCTCTGCTACAGCCACTGGTGATGAGTCTGGGCTCTTGCCCTTGAATGTCTGTCGAGGAGCTGAGAACCTCATGGGGGTGGAACCCAGACCCCCTTGACTCTCCCTTTCCTCCTGACTCTGTCCCTGGCGAGGCTCACTCTGAACAGCACTGCTCTGCCTCACAGCGCAGGGCTTGTAAACATCTCAAGTCCTTCAGTTTGGGCAGGGGCATGGGTGCCATCTGTCCTCAGGGATTCGTGAGTCCAGCTCTCACTCCTGCCTTTCCGCGTAGGCTGCGTGGCTGGCCCCGCAAACGGAGTCCTCTGCAGGTCTAGGGAAGTGGGGCGGGGGCGCTCACGGAAGCCTGGGAGTTGGGAAGGAGCAGGGGTCTCCTCAGCATTTCTTCAAGCTACTGATTTGGGGAAGCTAGGGCCCAACTTCCTTGGCGCTGCCTGTCCGTGCCCCCCCCCCCCCCCCACCCTGGAGCCCTCCTGACGACACTCCTGTCCTGCTCGGTGACCAGTGCCATCTGGGCTGCCAACTATTCCAGGGAGTCACTGTGTTCCAAGCCCAGGTCGCTGACATTTGTTGTCTGAAGCTCGTCGGCCTCCTCCTCCAGCTCCTCTTCCTCCTCCTCTTCCATCTCATCCTCGTCCTCCTCTTCTGTCCCATCCAACGAGTCGTCATGTGCGGCCATCATGGCCTGCTGCATGGCCATGGTGGCATTGTCTGAGGACAGGGACTGCAGGTTGTCCAAGCTGATGGAACCTACGCGAGAGAAGAAGGCAAGGGTCAGGCTCGGGAACCTCGGTGTTGGGTAGAGTTGGGGGGACTGGCTCATGGAGTGGTCGACAGTTCCCAGGTGTGAAGTCGCCCAATCCACACATTTGTCAGCCCCTCCTGGCTCCTTCCCAAGAAGTGGTGCTCCGAGTTACCACCCCCAGGCAGCGTCTACGGACGTTACATACTTGGACTTTCCAACAATTCTGTAGGGTGGGAGTTACCGTCCCCATTCTACCGAGGAAGAAACTGAGTCTCAGATGGTTAAGGCATCAGCTCAAGGTGACAGTCAGGCATGATGGAGTTGGGATTCTCCCCTTGGTCCGTGTAGCTCAGAATCTGCTAGAGCGGACAAGGCAACTGCCCAGCATGGAGAACCCAAACGCAGCTGCAGAGATGCACGCGGAGGTGTGTACGTGCACACGCACACCTCCACCTCCCACACACAGCTGTCTTCACGTGCCAAGCTATAAAATGTCTGGCTCAGTGAATTATTCATTGTGCACCAGGCGACCAGCAATTAGGAAAGTGTATGTGGAGGGTGTGATGGAGAAGCTGGGAAAACAAAACTCTTCCTGGCCTCCGTTCACAAGCCAGCTGCCTGCTTCGGTATTTATAGATGGCCCCGGCTCTGGGGGAGCTGGGCAGACACTCACGGGCGCGCCGGAACTTCAGGCGGGTGTGGGAGTGAGGAGGGGGCTCTGCTGAGCAGTCACTGACTCAGATGACCACGGACTCCCACTCGTCTTTGTGAGGTTGCTTTTTGGTTGTGAAAATATATGCAAAAGCATCCCCTTCTTTCAGGCCCGCGCACTTCCTTGGAAGGAGAACACGGGTGTGACCGAGCTGCCACTGCCACATAGGCAGGTGGCTGCTCAGCCCTGGCGTCTTTGTGGAGCCTGTCCAGGAGGTCCACCCACCAGCGCCAGGCCACAGTTCCCCCGCCCCCTGTTCTTACCGTCCGGGTTCGTCCCTGGGGCGCCGCCCTGCTGTTGCAGCACACCCGCAGCAATGGAGTTGGGCCAGAATCTTTGGGTGGGCCGGTGCTGCGACTTGATCTTCTTGGCTTTAGGGGCAGGGTCTGGGTTGCTGGCATCAAGCATGGGCTGCAGGATGCGCCTCCGGGCGTTGATGAACCTGCCCAGGGGTAAAGGTAGGGACCTAGTTAGTACCCCCCTGGGGCTGTGGGGTGTGTGTGCGCATGTGCAGGGAGTGAGAGCTGCTTCCAGACTCTCAGCAGCTGATCCACTGTACAGAACAGACTGGGGGCTCGTCTAGGGTGTGAAAGCCCAGCTGGGAGAAGAGCCCTGGGCACTGCAGGGCTCAGGGAATCTCCTGGAGCTTGGTCACCACAAAGCAACAAGGGAGGGACGCATGAGGAGGGTCAGAAATCTCTACTCAGGACTCATCAGGATTGAACAGAGGAAGTAGGGGGCCCCTAAGAAGCACTGAACTCTGACTTCACTCCAGGGCCCAGGGCTCAGATCAGGGGGCCCAAATCTTGGGTCTACCCTCTCCCAACCAGACCTTGCTCTCTCAGATTTCTGTGACAGCTCAGCCAGACACACAGAAGGGGAAAACATGCCTGTGAAGTCAGAAGACGCAACTCTCCCTCCTCCTTCCCACCCAGGCTTTGCAGAACGTTGTAGTTCTTCAGTTTACGGAGGTGGTGGGTAGACTAGATGACCACCGGGCGCTCCTCCAGACCTTGGCTGTCTGCATTCCCTTGTGTGTCTGCCCTGCAGGTGGGGCCAGGCTTTCCATTCAGCCAGAAGCTTCCAGTGATGTTCCTGACACAATCTCCCAGCAGAGGGCGCTAAGAAGCTGCAGATGAAGCTCTAGGAGGTTGGGTTGATTCTAGCTTTCTGCTTCTAGCCCAAAGGGGAAGACTGCTATGGTAGAGCGGCTGGGCTAGGCTATCTCTTTCCCCTGCTGGCCCTCGGATCTGAGAGCCTTTGCACGGGTGATAACTCACCAGTTATTTACTTGCAAGAGGGTGAGGTTTGTCTGGGCCGCAATCTGCCTCTTCTCATCCTCCGTAGGGTAGGGATGCTGAAATGAGAGGTGAAGGGCTAATGCAGGGTGGGCACATGGTGGCCTGGTCCCCCTAGAGACCATGTCTACATCACAGGCGCTATCCTGACCCAGGAAGCCCAGCGGTTTAGGAGCCTAAATCGGGGAAAGTACAATGTTTGTTTCCCAAAAGTAATGGAACGAGGGCCTGGGGGAGGCTGTCCCATGTCTGTGGCTCCATAGTCAGGAACACTGCCCACCCCCCTCAAGATGGGGGACAACATGGGTTTCCCAAGATCAGCAGAGCTCCAAAAGTGCTTCCAATGCACTTTCACATCTTGACTTTGTCCTCACAGCCAATCCCCAGCAGGCAGGTCAAGCATCGTTAGTATTAGGTTGACAATGGCCCCAAAAGCCTACAGGACTATCAGAAGGTGGTATATGGGGGTATCTGAACCAATTCAATTTAAATGGACTGAAATTTAATGAATATCTACTCTGTGCCCAGATTTATGCTGGCATCCCAGGAGACCGAAGATGAATATAACAGTAACTATTAGTTGTAGAATCCTCGGCAACCTAGAAGGTTGTCATGCACTTAATTTCATTTAACAAAGCACATTGCTCACATTTGATAAGGTAGGCAGGTTAAGTATTGTTATTCCCACTTTAAGCTGAAGAAACCGAGTAACTTCTCTGGTGTTCCCCCAGGGGCTGGCTCCAGCTTGGAACTCAGTTCTTGTCGTTTGTAAGACTGAGTCCGTGTCTTTGTGGGGGTGAGGGAAGAAGGGGTGTCCCAGGGCACTTCGGTCCCTGCACTGATGACAGCCTTGTCTCCCGCTCTTAGACTGTGCTTCATGAGGGCAGAGACCATGTCTTATTAATTCGTCTTATTAATGTATCCCCAGTGCCTTCCACATGCAAATGACATGCAAATGACTCCTGAGTGAAAGAAAGCAGAAACAAAGCAAAGGTTGGGTAGTTTGGGTAATAGGCTCTAGAGAAGGTTAGAAGGAGAAATGGGTTGGCCAGAGTGTGGGGAAGGTTGCACAGGTCACATTAAGAATGGGAAAGTTTTGGGTGGTGGTAGAATAGGGGTCCTTTTGGGTCCCACTGGGTGGTGAGCTGCGCGGTAACTGGGTCTCTGCGTCTTTGTGTCTTCTCCAGGTCCCTGCACCCACACCTCGCATCCAGCAGGCATGTGGTGAAGAATTGATGAGGCTCCGAGTGGGTGGGAGCCTTGCCCTGAAGCGAGGGGAGGTCTGTGGACTCCTAGGGCAGAGGGCCAAGCTGTCCAGCCTCTTCTAGCCAGGGATATTCCTCGTGACTGAGGTGGCGTTAGAAAGAGCTGCTTGGGCTTTCCAAAGTCCCAGAGACTGGGACTCAGATTCTGGCTTGGTCACGTCATGCTGTGAGGTCTCAAGCATGTCCCTCAGGCCTACATCATAAAGTCGCCCTAGTGATGAAATGAAATTGTACTCATAACATGCTCACGAGGAGATGGCTCTTCATGCTATTATTATGGGATGATGTGGGCAAGGTGCTTCAGGCTAAGGAACGAGCATGAGAGTGGCTGCCTTGGAAGTGCTCTCATTATCAGCGACAAAGGCAAGCAACCTCTGCAGCTGGCCCCAGCACTCCCTGACCGAAGCTGTTAGGATCATGTGTTGTTCTAATTCACACCTCTGACCCTGACCACCATGCCAGGGCAGCTGGGCCTTGTGATTCATACATTAAGATTCTAACAAGCAGGAAAACACATCAATGTCAGGGGAGCCAATTTCTTCCTAACTGGAAAGGAACAGAGGGAGGCTGGGGGGCGGGATCGCAGGCCCCAAGGGGCAGAGGAGCAGGGGCTATCCACTTCTGACACCTTCTGGGGAAGAGGTGGGGCCCAAGCCCTGTTTTCTGACTCCATGGAGTTCCAATTTCCCTAGCTGTGAGGAGCCAGACAGCCCCCCTGTCTATGGCCACTTGGTCCGTGAACACAGCAAAAATATGGCAACCATCTGGCCTTCCCGGGCTGCACTGGGCCCTTAAGTGCCTTCTTGTCCTCGCATCTGTCATTCCCTCCGCTGCAATGCTCTTTCCCCCACTTTTCCACTGTATGTGCCTCTGAGCTTCTGGGAAGACCTGCCACAGATCAAATCCTCTGTGAGCCATTTCCCAAGTTCTGGGGCAGAGTCCGTCACGGCTGTGTTTGAATAACGGCATTCAGCCTGCTCTATGGTAAGAGGTCTCCCTACAAGACTGGGGAGTTGCTCTCAGGTGGGAACCTGGTCTTAGCAGACATGGGATCTCCAGTGTCCAGCCCAGGCAGAGTAGATGGTTGGTGTGTTGGGTATGGACCACGCGAGGGAACCGACACAGGCAGGAGACGGTCGCCTTATTTCCCGAGCAGAGCACATGGCTCATCAGCTGACAGGGAGGGGAAGCTGCTGCCTCCTGGATGCTGGCAGGTGGGAGATTCGTGCTGTGACAGCTCACAGCTTAGGGAGAAGGCTGCAGACAAAGGGGAAGAAACCCCCTTTAATGGGCAGTGTGTCTGTTCCCTTGGGTGGTAGAAAAGGGTGGGCCAACTGGTCAAGGAGGACTTCCTGAGTGAGGTGGTACTTCAGCTGGCCTTTGAAGAATGGCCAGGCCGTCCCAGCAAAGGTGGGGATGGGCCTTCTAGGTAGGAGCCTTGTGCCAAGACTTACACTGAAGCCAGCCAGACCACGTCTCTTCCACTCTTAAAGACCTCTAGGGAAGGAAGTTTCTCCCATGGAGGGATCATGTGTGCTCTAAGGAGGCTCCTGGTACAGCCCTTCCTTCTGAGTGGAGGGTATAAATTCAGAGGTTAACGTGCCCCCACTGGATGGAGAGTGTGGGAGGTGGGGTCGGGGAAGGCAGCTGGCTGTCCTCTTATGGAGAGAGTTAGAAGCTCTTCTCCTCCCACTGCCCAAACGCCACCACCCATCCCATCTGCATCTTAGGAGGCACGTGGTGGAGGCCGTGGGGGAGAGTGGCAGCTTTGGCCCGGCTCTGGGGACAGGTGTGTTGGCCAGAACATTCCTGGCACCACATCTGAGTGCTCCTAGGAGCAGTCGAGCTCGTACACGCCTCAGACCAGATGATTCCTGAGGACAGAGTCAAAATAGTCCTGGCCCCTGGACAGACCTCGATTTGGTTAGTGCTCCTTTTAGCACAATTGGAAAGGCTCAGGGCCAAGGACAGGAGGAGGAATCAAGTGAGATCACAGTAAGCCATCAGGCCATAGTAGCCACTCTCTGGCCACTATTTGGAAGAGCTCCTCTGGAGTCAGGAGGGAAGCAGGCAGCCGCTCTCTGGAAGCAGATAATCCTTCCAGAACAAGAGATATAGAATGAACCAGAAAATGACAGATCCTTCTCAGGGCGGGCTTGGAGCCTTATATAACTATGCAGACCTGCCTGGTGGTCAAGTACACGGCCTCAGGAGAGGTCAAGTCCTGCACACACACCCCCCCACCATTCACTAGCTCTGGGAGCTTGGCGATTTGTTGTTCTACGTCTCCTATCCTTAGTTTCCTTGGCCTTAAAAGGGAAATAGCAGAACAGCACGTACCTCTCCGGCTCGGGGGCTGATCTAACGAGATAATGCAGGTAAAGTGTGTGTGCTTCACGAACTCCCTCTGGACACCAGAGAGCCAACTGTGCAGTCTCTAGAGAAGGGAACTGCAGCGTTTACACAGAGGGGGTGTTTTGTGATGGCCCAGCTGCCATCAGGAAGTTCCTCCGAAATGTGACCTAAACTCTTTCCGACACCTTGCTTTGGGGCCTCCTAGCTTAGGTCTCCCCTGCCTTAAATTGAAGCTGAAGACATCTTTCAGATGAAGGGTGAGTTCCACCTGGGGAGCTGGCTCTGGAAGAAGTGTGGCCAGGGCTGGTTCCTGGATCCCCTGCTCCTTCCTTCACCCTGAGCCCACCCGAGATTATCCTCCCTCCTCCTGGTGCAGGCAGGTGACCACGAGGCTGGCCAGTCATGGAGGGATGGGGCACAGGGGAAGCGGAAGCCGGCCTTCCGTCCCCGGGCCCCCACTGCACTGGCGTCAATGACAGCCCTCTTCCCTTCTCGCTCCCGACCAACTGTGGGCACGCACCCTGCAGCAGCTCCAACTCTGTGGGCCTGGCCTTGCTCTGGGAAGGTCAGACACCAACCCGATGGAGGCAGCTGGCATGGTGAGGAGTCCTCAAACAACCACATTTTATCACATCTGAGATGCCATCGATGGCAGGGTGCACCCTGATTTCACAGATGGTAAGTGGGGGAAAAAAACGAGCCTTTTAGGGCAGAGAGAAACCCAGTAAATCACCAGAGGAACTCTTCTTTCTTATTATCATGCACCTCGTGCAGACCTTCCATTCTTTTATTGCTCCTTTTTACTCCCCTCTCCTTTACAATTGTACCTGCACAGAAAGGTCCAAAGAAAATATATAGTTTTATCTATTATCTATTAATCACAAGTGGGACCCCCACCCAGGTCAAAAAATAAGATACTAACAGCACCCAAAGCCCCCTTTGTGCCCCTTCTCAATCATTACTCTCAAAGATATCCTCCCCGAAAATAACCTGTTTTTTATGGTAATTTCTTTCTTTCTTTTCTCTGTAGTTTTCCTATCTATGTTACATCCTTAAAAAATATAGTTTACTTTTCCCTGGTGTTTGGACCCTATATAAATGGAATCCATTAGCACACAGGATTTCACTCTGAAGTATAGGTGTGAGACTAATCTACATTTGTTTGGTGTTTCTGTATCTATTCATCTTCATCGCTGCATAGTTTTCTGTTGTAAATATTTACTGCCTTCCTATTTTTCACCCTCCTGCAATCTTGGAACTATTCTCCCTCCCTCTGTTTTCTATTTCAATCCATCCTTCATGCTGTAGCAAGCAAGACTGGTCCTTCCTAACCTGCCCCCAGTGCCTCATGCCCACTGGGACACCTCTCCCATGAGCTGGAGCACTTACCCCATAGGGTTCCATATGCTACATGGACGATTTGTTTAGCTGTCACCCCAACCGGACATGCTGCATGTTTTTGAGGAAAAGGACCCCCACCTTTCTTTCCACCCCCACCTCATCAGTGCCAAAGAAAATGCCTGGCAAGTGTTCAGTATGTATTCAAGGAATGGATGATCACAGGAACCTAAGTGGGTAACTGGTGGTTGTCACCATTCACTGTGGGCCTTTGTGAGTGAAGATGAGTGGGACAGGGTGGGGAGCATCAGTGAGTCAACTCCCCGGGAATTCTACCTGGAATCAGGCTGCCCTACTTGCTAAAAGGGACTTTCCTGCAAGTGACTGTTCCATGCATGTTTGTGGGGAAGAGACTGGGGAACATGAACTCCAGAGCCAGGCTGTCAGGCTTTGAATACTGGTCTCTCACCCTCTTAAGACCTTGAGCTTGTTACTGGGGTTCATCTTCTGTAAAATGGGGAAAATAATTCCACCTACCCTGAGATGGTAATATGGTTTCAATGGGTTAATATCTGAAAGGTGCTTAGAACAGTGCCTGGCACTCTGTGTTTGTTCAGTAAATCAACACATAACAAAGTAAATCTGCTGCATGGCACACGTGGCTCCCTCTCTGTGAAAGCCACAGGTTGTTTTTCTGACAGATGGCGAGAGCCCTCAGCAGCTCCTTCCCTGCATGGAGAGATGCGCTCCTTCTTTCAAATGGTTTTATTTCCTGGATTCTGGGACTACTCCAGCTCTGTGTGCATACAATGGGGTGTTTTCCCCTAGTCTGGGTCTTAGGCTTCTTGGGGGGATGCTGGAACTTGTAAATCTCTGCTGGCCATTTTTCAGGTAGAATCTTTGAGAGCTGCAGGCCCCCGTGGAGTGTCCTGGGGCTCAGGGCAAGCTAGTGGCCTCCCACACCCCGTCTTCTCAGACCAGCTCCATCCAGCCTTGCAACTGACCGGCCAATTGTCAACAAGGCCCTATCTTTGATGGAGACCACCAACCTCCCTCCTTCCCTGGGACTCCCTGGTGCTCAACCAGTCAGTGTGGCCCACACCCTGGGACTACGCTTCCAGCACTCTCCATCTGTCCTGGGGAGTTGAGGGCAGCTTCCATGGGTCTGTTCTCTCTTTGTCCCTGCAGTGAAGGGTGGGTGGGAGAAAACAGTTTCACATCACAGGTAGGAATCCAAGATCTCCCGTTTCCCTGGCGCAGAAGGGAGAATGCAGCCAAGCCATGGTCAGCCTGACTTCAAGGACCCGATGTACCTTCCACCGAAGCTCTACAGGTACAGATGCCTGAGCAGCAGGGGAGAGACAACAGTCGTGGCATGACACAGAGCCACACAGTTCCCCAGGCTCCAGGGGGGAGAAGAAGGGTAGAGGAGTATTTCACGCTCATGACCCTAGGAGGGGTCCGTCTCTTTGGTCAGCAA
Source organism: Enhydra lutris kenyoni (assembly GCF_002288905.1). Lineage (NCBI taxonomy): Eukaryota > Metazoa > Chordata > Mammalia > Carnivora > Mustelidae > Enhydra > Enhydra lutris. Next base: position 9,495,020 of record NW_019154118.1, read on the forward strand.
CCATCACGGGCCAGACAAGGCTATTGATAGTCAATCAGGAAAGAATTCTCACCCAGACAACTCATCCTTCTCTTCCTACTCCATCCTAAATCCTAGACTCCCTGCCAGACCTGGCCCAGATCCCAGCTCCTCCATTAAACCCGAACTTTGTACATCAGCATCCTGTGCAACGCTTCTTTAAGGCAAGACCTCACTCGTGCCCAGAGCCCTGGAAGTCCCCGAGGCCAGCTCTCGCACTGGGCTGGTGTCCTTGATACCAGCGCTTTCACTGATGCCCCCAAACCAGTTACAGGTGCGCAGAGACAGTGCCAGGGTGGCTCAGTGGGAGTCCGCCAGCTGGTCCCCAGCTGCAAGTGGTATGGTTGGTTTCTATCACTTTCTGGGCGTGCCGTCCTGAAGAAGGTGGGGAAGCATGGCTCTGCGGTGCCAGTGTACCGCATGGCAGCCCTTTTGCTGATGGTTGGAAAAGTCTTTCTCCTGGACTCAAATCTTCTCCTTACTCAGCCAGCCAGAGAGCCTAGACTGCCCTTCACACAGAAGTCGACAGCACTGTCTCTTACTTCATAACAAGAGTTCCAACCACTTACAGGATGCCTACAGTTTCTGGCTAACTTTGATTTTTTTTTTTTTAAAAGATTTTATTTGTTTATCTGACACACAGAGAGAGATCACAAGCAGGCAGAGAGGCAGGCAGAGAGAGAGGAGGAAGCAGGCTCCCCGCCGAGCAGAGAGCCCGACACGGGACTCGATCCCAGGACCCCAAGACCATGACCCAAGCTGAAGGCAGAGGCTTAACCCACTGAGCCACCCAGGTGCCCTTGGCTAACTTTGAATACTTAACAATATTCACGGAGTACTCTGTCAAAATACCTCACTGAATTTTCCAGGCACCTATGAAACAAGCATCATTATTCACATTTTACACATGAGAAAACCAAGCCCAGAAGGGTTAAGGAACTGGCTCCACTCACTCCAAGCAGTGAGGGGCAGAGCCAAGACTCACACCCCCTGTATCTTTAACCATGTCCGCTCCACCTCTGGGCTAGACCATCTGTCAGGCATTGTGCTTTTTAATGTATTATTGATCATCTTTGCCATAGGTGGATACCATTATCTCTACTTTATGAAGAGGAAATTAACATCAGAGATGCCAGTTGACCGGTTCAAGGTCATACAGCAAGTAAAAAAAAATGGAGCTGGGATCAGTCTCAGGTCTGTCTGCCTCCAAAACCCTTGTTCCTTATACTATACCATGCTGGCCCTAGGAAACAAATCTTTTCTACGGACCGAACATCCCCAGTCCCCTTAACCACTCATCATATGACCTGTTTCCCATTAAGAGTCACGCCTGGGTGGCTCAGTTGGTTAAGCAGCTGCCTTCAGCTCAGGTCATGATCCCAGCGTCCTGGGATCGAGTCCCACATCGGGCTCCTTGCTCATCAGGGAGCCTGCTTCTCCCTCTGCCTCTGCCTGCCATTCTGTCTGCCTGTGCTCACTCTCTCTCCCTCTCTCTCTCTGACAAATAAATAAATAAAATCTTTAAAAAAAAAAAAAAAGGAGTCATTTGAACAGACATTTCCCTACTCTGACTGCTCTTCTCTGGACATGACTTCTCAAAGCTCTCAAAGCACCTTTTAAAATGCGATGTTCAGTCCCAGACACGCTAGTCTGGATGTGTCTGACCAGCACAGGTACGCAAACTTCTCTCACCTGTACTACTTCCTCCCTTCTTGGACCCCTTGAGTGTGTATGCCCCTGCTAATACTTGATTATAACATGGGTTCGCCACTCTTGGTTTGCATGTGTAATTTATTTCCCCAATTAAATTATCAGTCCCTCGAGTGCTAGAATCATGTCTTATACCCATGACTTAGGTGTTAGTGGACAGATACAGTATTTGGGACTTAGATCCTATTTTCCCATAGAAACAAGTTATTTCTTTAATAGCTAGCTTTCCAGGCTAGCCCCCAAAGGCTGATTTAGTTAAAGATCTATGTTTTGGTGGAAAGGAGCTTATAGGACTCAGGGATAAAAAACCAATCTCGCTCTAATTTCAGGGGGTGGTCTAGATTTGAGGAAATTCTGAGGTGGGGGAACACAGGCTTCGTCCTCTTGCCTTTTCCTGGGCCCTGCTGCCACTTCTCAGCACCTCTTCTCAGAGCCCCAGGGCCATCATGTGACCCTGCAGTCAGCTTTCTGAATTTGAGGCCTCTGGCTGCTAGGACTTTAGGGTCAAATCTCTTAAAACTATATTCGTGATGATGTAGATAAAACTTTCATCAGAGTCTTAAAGGTCAGGGGCCTTGAAGAGGGGAAGAACAATTGCTAGAAACCTTTCCCCTGGCGCCCCATTCTGGTTTGCCTCTTCAAAATACTGTGTTAAAAAATATTCTAATCTTCATTTTCTACTGCTAACAAGCACTGGCACTCTTCCCATGAAGCTGATCTTAGCTGAGTGGGAGTAAAAAAGCAAGCTTTGGAACTAATTCATACTAAGCTGTGAATGAAAGATGGCATCTCGGCCTTTCCATTGGCGTCTGTTTTTGACAGGGATTGGATACTTTGAAGTGGATCTCTGATGAGTGGAATTTCAGATCGTGTGACAAAGTTGAAGGAAAAAGTAGCAGGCAAGATATTCTGGAACAAAAATGGTCTAAGTCTCTCTGAGCTATTTTTTTGCTTTTCAAGTTTTCTTACTTTTCGCCACAGATTCCCTAGAAGTGTCAAGATTTCTCTCAGCTTTTCCTGAGACAGGGTGGATTAGGGGGACTCCCGGAGTGAGACGGGAGGCATTTGCAACAGCAGCTGTGTTTGGATCAGGACAAAGTACTTTCACGCTCATCTCATTCCATCCTCACAACAGTGCTGTGGACTGGATATCGTGATTCCCATTTTAGAGCAGAGGAGACTGAGATCTGATGAGACCCAGCAACGTGCCCCGGTCCCCTGGCTAGGTAAGAAGGTGTGCAACGCTCAAATCCAGGGCCTGCCTCCCTGTACCATGCCCCTTCCACAGAGCACACACTGTAAGAGACATCATTTCTAAGCCAGTTGGAGATGGATCCCATAAGCGCGTCTCTGACAGGGATCGATGTGTACGTCTTTGGGGCTTAGTAGAATGCTAGGCACAGGGAAGGTGGCAAGCGGGACGCACAGAGAGTGTTTGTTGAGTCACTGAAGATTTACACCAAGGCACAGAGGCAACCAGCTGGATTTCACGTCCACACACCCTCCTTGGCTGGGAGCCCACGGGCAGGGCACACGCTGTACCCGGGTGTGTGGCAGCCTGTGTCCCCCAGCGGGGAGGAGCCTAGCATGTGAGGCTCCAGTACCGTGGGTGAGAAGAGCTGGAAATCTGACAAAGATGCGCTCAGATCTGGACAGGCTCAGATCAGGTGGAGTGCAGGAATGTTCACAGGAGGGTTACTCAGAAGCCGAAAAGTAGAAAACAACCCAAACGCGCCCCAGCTGATGAGTGGATAAACCAAGGTGGTCTGTCCATGCAGTGGGATCCTGTTCTGCCACGAAGCAGAAGGAAGTACCGATGTATGTTACAACACGATGAATCTTGGAAGCCTGATGTAGAGTGAGAGAGAGAGAAGCCACTCACAGAGGACCACATATAATAAAATTCCATTCCTGTGAAAGATCTGAAATCGGCAAATCTGATGAGACCGGAAGTCGATTACTGGTTTCTAGAGGCGGGGCAGTGATAGCTAATGGGTAACGGAATTTCTTTCAGTGCTGAAAATACTCTGAAATTCAATGGTGGGGATGGCTGCACAACACTAAACATACGGAAAACCTTCTGACTTGAGTTACAAAGGGTGAATGGAGGTATGTGAATTCTAGTTCAATTAAAAAAAGTCAAGAGAGGGAAGGCCCCTGGTGCATTTTGGGCACTTGGCTTCTGTGACAGCCGCAGAGTTCATACGAGGGCCATGGAAGCAGGCCCTCAGCTGCACGTGGTCAGGTGGGAGAGCAGCCGCCTCACACACAGGGTGGGGCGGGGTGGCAGCGAGCAGGGTCCAACGGTGACGCGGGCTGGGTGCCACCCCAGGACTGCGGATGTGAGCGTTGGAGAAGGGAGAGGGAACGAAGGGATGGTGAGGCTGCCTCAGTGAATCTGAAAACTAGGGTGGCATGTAGCTCTCCTGCCCCCCTCCCAGGACAGGGCTCTGTGTCTCCATGGACAACCTCCACTGACAGCATCCGCTGAGAGCCAGGGGTCCCCTTTGCTTCACCTAGACTTTATGTGGGAGCCAAGAGATGCTCTGGTTTCTTGGGTCAATGCGGAGGGACTATAGCCTCGTGGGTGAGGAACTAGAGCCTCGAGGAGCCACAGACTTGGGTTCGAATCCCATGAGATGTTGGGGAACATGTTCCCTTCTTTGAGTCTAGTTTTGTTACTGGTAAAATGCGGATAGCAGGGACCCGGGTGACTCAGTCTGTTAAGCGTCTGCCTTTGGCTCAGGTTATGATCTCAGGGTCCTGGGATCGAGTCCCACCCACACCGGGCTCCCTGCTCAGCAGGGAATCTGCTTCTCCCTCTACCCTTCCCCCTTGCTCGCGATCTCTCTCTTTCTCAAATAAACAAATATACCAGCCCCTACGCTGGCTGGGTAGATTACATGAGATGAGGCCCCAAGATGCTCAGTGCGAATCGGGCCCGCCACGGTGGCTGATGAAGGCGTGGCTCCTTCGGTGTGTGGCTGGGCCTGCTGGGGCTTGGTTTCCTCTTTGGGATCTCCCCACATGCAGAGAATATTCTGTAATGTTGCTCCTGTGCTTTGATGACAGTGGCACAGAGGACAGCCCTCTTCTGGGTGGAAATGAGCAGAATAACTGGGCCAGGGTGAGGGGCACTGGGGTCTGGAGCAGAGGGGCTGGGGGCAGAAGCTGGGCAGGAAGAGCAGCCCTCTCCTTCCATCCTCCATGGACAGGACCCTCTGCTGGAGTTCCCCCCAGCCTGCGTTTGCTGTGGAGTGACTGCTTCCAGCAGGAGACTGGCCTCTTTCAGCCAAAAGACAATAGCAAGAAAATATCATGGGATTCTTCAGGGACCCCACAGCAAGCAGCTAATGGATGAAACCTTCCTAACCTCGCTGTAGCCTAACAACAAAAAGACTCTGGGGTTTAAGTCCCATCTCAGGAGCATTCTGTCATCAGAATCCATGTCTGTAGCTGCTAATGCCACACAGCAGTGGAAATGAACAGAAGCCTCAGACACAGGACGAAAGGAATCAAAGAACACTAACTGGTCCCTGAGGGAAAGAAGACAACAGGAACAACTAGTATTCACTACAAAAGTTTGAATGAACAATCTCTACCAGTTGAGACTGTAGATTTACAATGCTTTTTGTTTCTTCTACAAACCATGAAAACTGCCATTCACATCGTCCCAGACGCTCAAGATAGACAGGCAACCGTGCAGAATGGTCCTTACACCATTTATCCGCTTATCAGGGTCAGCAGTGTTTGTATCCAGACTGGTTTACACCAGTTACATGTGTCAGTATAATGATATAATTTAACTATTCTGTAAACCAGTAAACTGTAAGTGCCACAACAAAGTTATTCTTGCTAAGAAAACTAAGTGGAATGCTTGGAAAGATCTGAGACTCTGACTTCCTTAAAAATGCCACGTAGTGAGGATCAACTGGGACAAATGTAAGCGGCTGGAATACATAACAAAAATCTAGAAAGATCCCACAGCCAGATTATTTCCCAGACTTGAAATTTCTTATCCTATGTTAAATAAAGATGGAATTTATAGATGTTCTATTATAGGAGAGGTTTGTGCAAGTAAAAGGACAACCTCTCATCAGAAAAAGATCTTGGCCCTGTATCAAGACATTAGAGAATCAATATATATGTGTACCTTCTAAGTTAAAATAAAATCTATCTTTATAAGGGCTTTTTCTTTCTTCAACCAACTTTTCCAATCGGCCAATCAACACGTGGGTTCTCCCCAGTGCAGTGGATTGGATAGGAGACCATCCACTGGATAGTGAAATCTGTCCTTTTTCAAACATTTTCTACCCTTTCTCCCTAAAACTAAATAGCTACTTTATGGCCATACATCATTACTGCAGAGTTAGAGTTCTCAAGAGCTGTAGTCTCAGAGTTGTTCCTCAAAGACACAGTGAAAGCAAGGTAGGAGAGGGGGACCTCGCGTAATCAAATATGTTTGGGGAAAGCTTCCAACTGTGCCCCCTCTTGCGAATTCACGATGCCCCTAGTACACTAAGAATCAAGAACTGAGCTGAACTTTGTATAACTCAGATTTTCCCAAGCTCTTTCACCCCATCTTGACAGCAACACCTATAACATCCTATAAAGGTACACACTTTGGGAATCAAATCTTTAGGGCCCCCATAAAAGGTATAAAGTATGATCCCTATTCTGGAGCAATTTACAGTTGAGTCAGAGCTATGAGACACGTACGTTTGACACAGACATATATACGCAGATCAGGTAAGCAAGAGTATATGTCAGTATGTTTTTAGAATGAAATGATGGTAAAAATCAGTAGGTGTTACAGATCAGAACAACAGGTAGGGCATCCACCTCTAATCTCTACAACCTGTGTGCCTGATTCTCAAAAACTTGCTCTTAGTCCACGGTTCTAGACAGTTCAAAGAGGGTTCGCATTTCTTACATGTGCCTATGTACCAGGCTTCGCTCTTCATATATTTTCTCTCATTTAATTTTTACAAGCGTGGGAAACGGGTATTATCTTTTTTCAAAGAAATCGACTCAGAGAGATTACGCAGCTGGTGGCGGGGCCTCAATTTGTAACCCTGTCCGTCTGGCTCTGAAGCCTAGCTTCTTTTCGCTGTGCCCTTGTTAACCCAGTCTTCAGAGCCTCTCCTGAGCTGGGGCTTGGGGGCCTGTGCGCCCACTGGGATCTGGGTAGCCAGACTGATCCACGGCCCAGGCTGGGCCTGCAGAGGATAGCTGTGCCAGGCTGTGTCCCTAGAGCCTGGACTTCTCCACAGACCCTTCCTTCCCCAGTCCACAAGTTCTGAGTTGTGACTTTTTTTTAAAGGCCTGGGGGTCACTCCCTTGTCCTCTCCTGATGGCCGCTGTGAGGAAGGCATTAAGTGGGGGAGGACTTTGCCAATGTTAAGTGCTTTATTAATAGTATCCACACTGAGTGCACTCTGAGCTGGAGAGGGTCCAGGCCTGGGAGGATGTGAGCAGAAAGTCTTACTCATGCTTTTCAGCAAGCCCTCGCCATGGTTCCTGGTCCCTTTGGTAGAGCTGATCTGGATCCTTCCTTCTCTGCTTTGTGCTCAGTGACTCCCCCCCGCCCCTCTTCTCCACCTCTACCTTCCTCTGCCATCCCTGGTCCAGGGGACAGTGGCCATGAGTGGAAAGAAATGACCCTAAGCTATAGAGGGGCGCTCAGCCGGAAGGGGGCAAGAGGGGAGCCTGTGAACTTTGAAGTCCAAGGTCAGAGGGGAGCCACAGTTAGGAGGGGCTGATAAGATGATCCTCCAGTCTCAGGCTCAGACTTACATCAGGGGGGAGATGCAAATAGGGAGAGGCAGGTAGCTGAGGCAGAAGCCCCGGCTCGGGTGATGGGGGTCAGTTCTGGGTGCTGGCCTGAGCGACTGGGCTAGTGTGTAGGGGAATTGGTCAGGCAGCCTCCTCTCCCTCCTAGCCTTTTCTCCCCCTCAGAAGTGAGGTTGGAGGTGTGTTCACATCAGTCAAAAATGCATGGGGTGGGGGAGGTGGGGCAGGAAGGACGGGGCACCAACATTTATTAAGCACCTCAATGTGCAAAGGCCTTGGCAATTACTGAATTGCTTCCTGGTTTTCTTCCCAAGACGTGAGTGTGTCCAGGTTTCAGAGTCAGAGGTAAAGTCTAGATCGGAGCTCTGGTTTGGCCGCCTGAGGACCCCGTGAGCTTTCTAGCACACCCCCAGCCTGGGGTCACACATCACTGCGCGGCGGTGTGTGCAGCCAGCTCTGGACCTATGGTGGGGGGCTGGGGGGAAGGGGGACATGGGGAGCAGAAGAGCGGCTGCCGCCATCTTGGGTGTGATGCACCAGTGCATGAGAAAGATCCTTCCTCAGGGAGTCCCTCTTCCCATGTAGCACAGACGCCGGGCTTGCAGGCCCACTGCAGCTCTCTGACAGTGTGGAAAACCACAACAGGCAGGAGGCCTGGCCATTCCTGCCCCCATCGTCAGCCACTAAGTCAGAGCTGCTCTCAAGAGGCCTGAGGATGGTGCTGGCCCTGGCTCCCGGGCTTCATCACTAGGCTCTGACCTCTTCCCCTCACCTTGACCCTTGGCCTTCCAGCCCCCTCTCTCAAAATTAGGTTCCTCCTTGTTCTCTAGGTGGTACTCTCAAAGTGGATTCCTCAGCAAAGCCCTGGGGTGGCCCCAACACCCTAGAGCTGGGGGGATGGACATGTGGGGGGGAGAGGCAGAGCCCCAGCCCCACATCGGTCACCACAGAACAGTTCTTACTGTTCACTGGGTGTGTGGGCCTAGCGCTTCTGGGCCGGAGTCCCTAAGATGCCCGTATTGGAGAAACACAACCCAGGCTCAGGCTCCATGGTGTCTGGAGGTACTCCACTTCAAATAAAGAGCTGTTGATTGACCAAATGATTAATTTCCATGACCCGTTTGAATTCTCTCCCCTCTGAAGAAAGAGTTTCCCTCATGCCTGGTTCTACCTCAAGGCCAAGACAGTCTCTTGGTGTTTGTTTTTTATCTAACTTGGTACCTCCATGCCAGGCTAAGACCTCAAAACCTCGCAGACTGCTTCAAGCCTGCTGGTATTCCAGAATCTATGTCCTCACCCTGGGCGCACAGAGGTGTGGGTGCACGTGCTTAAACCCAAGGCTCTGTCGCCCTTTCACAAAAGCGGCCAAAGAGGCTCATGAAGGCAGTCAGTTGTTCTGCACCAGAGCTGAGCTGGTTGTGTGAGGAAGGAGATTTCTCCCTGGGCTGCTCCTCTAGACCTGACGGTTGCAGCCACCGCCCTCCAGCATGGTGCCCCATCTGGCCACTCTGATCAGAGGGACAGGGAAAAGGGGACACACATCTGCTGCTACCCTCATGGTGAGGACTCCAGGGAACAGAAGAGTCTGGGCTGAGGATCCACATTTTCTTCCCCAGGAGAAGAGCAGGAGAGCACGTGGCTCCCTGTAGCAACTGCAGTCCTGGCCCCCAGAATCTCACCCCATCTGTGAAACCCTTGCCCAGTCCTTAGCTCTCTTCAGAACATGTCTGTCCTCATTCCCTCACTTTATGTCACCTTCTTTGTGGCAGCAGCAAGCACCAGAGAGAGCCTCCCAGCTTGAGGTCCCACTAAAGCCTCTCCTCTCTGCCTTGGCCTCTGGAAGATGAGATCCCTACCAGCGATCCTCTCTCTGGGCCCATGCCCTCTGTAGATCCGGGAAGGACGGCAGAGTCCAGAACCTGGGGGGTTATTAGTACCCTGTGCTTCACTCCACACCCCCAATCCACGCACACTCACCATGAGATGCTGGAAGAGCCAAGAACGCATTATATTGGTGGCATGCTTGGGCAAGACTCCTCGTTTGTTCTTGGACTTCTTATCCTCATTGTCCAGGAGGGAGGTGAGGTCAAGGTTAACCTTCAGGGCACGTGGAGAAAAAATCAGCATCAGCAGCCTGGCGGGCCAGCAGCTAGGGACCTGTTGCCATAGTGACGGCAGGCTCTCGCTGCCAACCCCCTTTCCCAACTCATTCTCAGGGCCCTGGGGAGGTCACCTTTCCTTTCACTCTGCACCAGCCCCTCAGAGAATGGGAGACAGGGAGAAGAAGGAGGAGGAAGAGGGGTAGGGAGAAGGGGATGAGAGAAGACACAGAGGAAACAGGGACATGCAGAGGGTAGAGGAGAGACAAATTTGCCAGAAACCATCCACTAGTTATTAGCATTTCTCGGTTAGTTTACTGTTTGCAAAGCACCTTCCTCCCCATTACTGTGATTAGCACTCATAGCAGCCCTGGAAGCTGGCAGGGCTCTGTGCAAGTGGTGTTCATCCCCTCTCTGTGGGTAAGAACTCTGAGGCCCAGACAGGTCAGGTGACTTATCCAAGATGACAGAATTAATGTCACATCTCAGGCCTGACTTCAGATCGTCTTCCTCCCCCTACCTGTGTGTGCACTCTATCCCACTGAGTTATGGAGTGGCTCGGGCTAGAAACCAGGGATAGGAGGTGCAGGATCCTTTGATGTAACCCCTAGGGGGAGGGAAATCCCAGGAGTTGATAAAGCCTTTCCGACATCCAGCTTCCCTTCTGGAAACTGAGCGTAATGACACCTCTTAAAGGAATAACGTGATTACGTAAGTCACTTGTGTAAAGGGCCTAGCAGGGAGCAAACAGTTATGATTGTTCCCCTCCCCCCACAACCAGTGCACATGAGCACAGACCTGTGCACGCACACTCACCTGTGTGTTCTGGATCTGGATGGCTCCCTGGGGGATTGCTTGGGTGACCACCTGACCCTGGGAGGTTACCATGGTAACTGGCTGGTATAAGGCTCCACCTGAGGAGACAACCAGTTTTTGGGTCCCCTGCCATGAGGGTGGGTAGGAGTGAGGGCAAGACGGATTTCCAACTCACTTGGCATTCCCACGTAAAGACCTTCAATTCTGGAGGCTCTCAAGCCCCTGCTGGGGAGGGGTGAGGTGGGGTGGGAATGGGGTCCAGAGAACAGAGCCTCTGGTGGGAAGTGTTTGGGGGCAGGGACAACAGCTTTACTTGGTCTTTGAGGGGCTCATGAGACTTTGACTCAAATTTGTTCCAAAATATCACAATTAGGTCTTGGTGCTAGTCATCTATAAACTTACAGAACGCTGTGGTCAAGAAATTGAGCTGGAATCCCCTTCTTGGGAGGGGGCACCCCTCCCATTTCCTGAGATTGTTTGTATGGTACCCTGCCCCCACCCCCTGGAATCCCCTTGGAGCCACCCCTCCTCCTCCCCGGAATGTCCCCACAATCCCTCGCACCGACCTGACACCACTTGTGAGTTGACGGTTGTCATGGCGATGTTGCCCTGCTGGAGCGCTGAGGCTGGGACCACAATCCCCTGGGGGTTATTGGAGACTCCAGACATGGAATTGGGGGAATTCTGCAGGAGGTCCTGGCAGTAAGGGAGGCGTGGTTTGTGACAATGTCACTCAATGCCTAGAAGCCACAGCCCCAAATTCCTCCTCTCCCTTTCTCTCTTCCTGTCTTCCCTCCTCCCTTTTTTCTGCTCTTCCCAGGGCCCAAATCTGAAAGGCAATTCTCACGGCCCTCTAGAAGCAGTGAATAAAAAGGCTCAATATTGAAAACCAACCAATCTACCAACCAACTTACTAACCAACCAACCAGCCAGCCAACCAACCTACAATGTTTATCCACTTAGCTATTCTGTTCTTCTGAAGCCTGAGACACAAATCATCTCATAAACCAGCGGTCCCCACTTTGGCTTCACTTTGGAATTTCCCATACTGATGCCCAGGTTCTAAACTCAGAGGCTGTAATTCAATTGGTTGGGGGTGTGTCCGGGGCTTTGGTGTTTTACGAGCTCCCTAAGTGGTTCTAACATGTGGCCCAGGCTGAGAACCAGGCTTTATCTGCCTAGCACCTCTTCACCCTTCACACTGAACTGTCTCCAGACGCCTTCTCAGACACCCTCTCCCCCCGAGAAACTTACCTCCTCACGTACCTATATCACATTATTTATTACACCCAGCTCCAAGGACAAATGGCTTCCAACATTTTATCTTTGAATCCTGAGCACCTAACTCAGGTGCCTGGCACACAGCGGACACTAAAATTGTTGTTCAAGAAGAATAATATAGAAACAGCTGCCCTCGCCTCTTTACAGCCTGCTTCAGGGCATGTCATAGGAGCCTCGACCTCAAGCCACCCTTCAGCACGTTTCATCAATTCCTTCCTCTTCCCCAGGCTGCCAGCCCAGAATCCCACTGCAGACAGAGGCCCCCTTTTGCCCCATGCTGTCAACCTGCCAGGCCCCATTTCTGCCAGGAAACAGTCCTTGCTGTTTGTTTCTGCAGCCGCCAAAGCAGATAAGAAGAACGTTTATTCCTGGCACTCTGGTTGCCTCGTCATTGCCATGTCACAGCTGGGCCAGGAAGGGCTTGGACCTGACGCTGAGGGACTCGGCATGCCACGCTCGAGGGGAGGGAGCTCGGCCACAGCCTCCAGGAAGCAGCAATAAACCCTCCCTGCCTGGGGGCTGGGTGCTTGCAGGATGGGGAGAATTTGTGGTGTGTGAGAGGAGGTTGGGGTCTCCAGGTTTTCTTTGGAGAAAGCAAGAAAGGTGGCCAGTGAGGTGCCATGGAAGGAGTGGTGGGAGACCTGCCTGGGTCTCTGGGCTCCTCTGACCACAGTGCTTCATCTGAAAATGGCTTGACCCACATAACCTGTCTGAAGACCATCAAGGGCTTGACTCTGTCATGCTCACAGCTTGGAGTCCTAATGCATGCGCTGTAAGAATTTAGATAAATAAACAGTGAAGAAAATAGACTACCACTGGGGGAAAAGAAGGCCCCAAGCTTCCTAACTTTTATTTCAGGACTGGGGGAGAAGCTTGGGCTTTCAGCCTCCAGGGAAGGTCTAGAGTTTCTTGGAGCCAACTCTTGGTCTTCCCACTCAACCGGTTCAAGTCTAATACTGAGGCCCACCTTCCAAAACCTAAAAACTGGAAGAGCCCTTAAATGCTACGTATTCCAACTCTCTGAGCACAAATAAGGAACTGAGGCTTCTTAGAAACCCAAGTGACTCGCCCAAGACCTCCAGCTGGTTCACAGCAAGGGGACTAGAACACAGCCCTCCTTCAACCACAAACACTGAATACCCACCCCGTGCCAAGAACCGGGCTACAAGGTGCTCCTGGAACCACAGGGGCTCAGTACATAGTTACTGGAGGCAAGGTGAAGAGGTGAAACACTCAAACCCCAGAAGTACAGAGGCAGCATGGGCACGAGAGCAAAGACCATGGATTTGGGAATCAGCAAATCCCAGCCCTTCTGGGAGCATCAGTCTCATTTATAAAATGTGTCTGGTTCAGCGCTGACATCCAGGAGCCCTCAAAGCCTGTTTTCAGCTCTGTCTCCATCTAAGATTGATTCTGCCCTCATCCCAATACCCTTGCCAACCATTCTCATAGGATGCAAACCAATGCTGATGTTATTTGAAGCTGAAGCAAAGCTAGAAGGTAAATGTAACAGAAGAGGGTATTGTCCCTCTATGCCTTTCACCCTAAAACTAATGGAAATGACTTCTCAATTCTCTCTCTCGTCTGGAAACTTCATCCCATGGTGCTCCTCATCGGGGAGAGGCATTTGGGAATTTCCAACATAAAAAGTTGCCCCAGACATTTTTTTCCCCCGAAAAAAGGTATCCGGCAAGGTTAGGAAAACACAAGTGAAATGAGTAAAATAAATACAAGATGTGTGCCTTGGGATTCAACCAACACACATTTTTGCTAGCCAGAGGCAGAAGGGTGAGCTATCCCCCGGATACTTCATCTACTTATTCAGACTCTGGCTGGTTCCCTGCCCTGTGGTCTTGCAGGCCTGGGTGCCAGGTCCTGGGTTTGGGTAGCTAAAGGCAATTTATGCATTAGATCAGATTCTTCTCTTTTCTACCGTCTCCTCCCACTTGGGGGTCGTTGGTTGGGACATGCTGAGAGGCAGCCAAGTTCTATCAGCAAAGGAATGGAGAAGAGACGTTCAGGGGCAGAGACCACAGGAAGGGCCAGGGCTGGCTCCATCTTAGCTGGGCAAAAAAGAGGAAGAAAAATCTGGGCCTCTCCGAGGTCTGGGGAAATAATATCCAACCCCTACATTTGTAAATATGACCTATTTCACATACCGGCCTGAGCCCTGTCGTGTTTTCAAAGACAAAGAGTTTCAGGGTCATGGAACCAGACCCTCTGCGATCTGTATTTGTAAAAACTGCCCTCGGCTGGTCCCAAAGATCAACGGTTCTGAAACTACCTATGTATTACACACGTTGAATATTCACATTCTTTTATCACACTATTTCATTTTAATGAAATACTCCCACATCATTGGGAAAGATGATTCTATTTGCCTGCAGAGCAACTGAGGCCCCGAGAACTGAAGTGGCTTCCTAGAGTCACACAGATGTGCCTCAAACCCAGGTTCTTTGGCTCTGAGTACAGCACTGATGCTCGCTTGGAGAGATGTGCTTTGGAGTCAGATACCCAGGCTTGACATAAGCAGGGTGCCTGGCACACGTCATCACCCAATAAGTCACTTTCCACTTCCTTTGGCTAAAGCCACTCAGCGAGGGAGCTGAGTTTGGCACAGCCAGGATTTCAAACCTGTTCTAGAAGGTCCCAGAGCTGCTTGGGTTCTTCCCTTCGCAGCAGTGGAGACTGAGCCGGGGCTGCGTACTGAGCCATGGGGGTCAGTCCCTGCTTTGTGCCCCCTTCATTCCTGCCTCCTTGCCCAAGACATTCCTGGGCCCTGGCCAAGCCCCAGAAGTGGGAGCTGCGCCTCTGCCTTGGACGAGCTCTGTGACCTGACTGCAGCCATTCCAGGGGAGCCCTGGGTCTGGCTCTCTGGAGCCTTTGCCTCTGTGGAGACAACGGGGCTCTGAATCTCTGGGAAGAGTCTAGGTCTTCCATACTGTGGCAGCAACGGAAGCCCCTTAGGGAGAAAATGTTGGCTAAGCACACAGTATTTTTATCTTCTTGGCAGCTTCCTCTTGGGGCTCATCAGACTCCCAAGCAGGTGGGTGATGCTCTGTCTGGACCCAAATAGGGCTGTTTCCTTCTAGTCTCCTTAGCGCCATAAAGAGGTGAGAAGCACATGTTATACAGTTTTAGGGACATTCTTCAGCATCCAGAGTCTCATATCCCTGCCCAAGTTGTCCAGGAACCAGGGGCTCTGAGCTGGTTATCTAGCTCAAGAACTCTGCCTCATCCCACCAAGAACATGGCCGTAGTGTCCTTGAGCCTCTGCAAAGTGCTGGAAGCCTGGCCTTCTGGTGGAGCCACCAAACTGGGGTGTGTGTGAGCGCCTACCTTCTAGAAGTAAGATTTGCTTTCCAAAGCAGGACAAGGCCCTAAAGCTGAAAACTTCCTTGGGAGTTTTCTGGGAATGATGTCTCCAGGTCTGGACCAGGTGACCCAGGACTTGGATGAAAACCCACGACCTAGGCTCCACAGGCCTCCCCAGAAGCTGTGCCACTGCTGATCCTTGTGCGCTGTTTCCCTGAGACACAGAGAGGCAGAGAGCCTCTCAGAAGCAGGCCAAGCAAGGTAGGGGAGCAGCTTTAGAACGGCCCAGAGCTCGTGCCTCCTTAACCCTACCCGTGGACCAGCTGCAAAGCCTTCACTGCCTCAGGCCATCAGTCACGGTAGTCACTGGGTAAGTTTTACTCCTAATCTCATTTTGGAACAACAACAAAAAAAGATGGTTTGTTCAAAAGGAAGGCCTTCCTAAGAAAAAGTGAAAGGTTCTGGGATTGCTTTTGGAAGCACAGGGTGTTGGGGTGGGGCGGGTGTGGTGCAGAGGAACAGACTGTGGCTATGAACTCTGATCTCATAGTCTGGTGTTGGTCCGGGGGGAGCCAGCCCAGTCCCTGGAGCCACCACTCTTCACTGTCAATAGGGAAAGGGCTTTTGTGGCCGGGGAAACAAAATTCCCACCAAAGGAAGAAATTCCCAGAATAAACTGATGGGAGGAAGAAAGGAAGGCAAAGACAGAAACATTTTCCTTTAAGTAATTTTGAAATAGCTGGAATGTTTATCTTACTAGGAGGCCTGTGGAACAGAGGACATGAACTAGATGACACCGCAAAGGTCATCCCGACTGAGGATTTAGAAAAACCAATGCCATTCCCTAGAATCCATTGTTTGTTGGGGGTGAGCAGGTGTGGAGGGGTAGGAACTGGGAGGGGACGGCACTACCCATGGGGACCCCCTGTCTGCCATCCACCCCTAGGCCACTAGGGGTCTCTGCTGATCCACAAGCTCAGACTGCACTCCCCCAAACCTCTCCAAGCCTCCCAGGAGGATAGGTCTGTGGGCTAACTGGCCTGGGCTGGGGGGCGGGGACTGGTCTGGGGTGCTTCACTTCTGCTGGAAAGCTTGTCCGGACTCACTCTGGGCATGCCCGTGGCCCATGCTCTTGACTTCTTCAGCGTTCCCTGTTGGTCTGATGTACTGCACGTAAAGCCTAACGGTTCTCTGTCCTACGCGTGTGTCTTCTTTCCTCAGCTTTGGTTGCAGCTCTTCTGAGGGAAAGAGGCTTCTTTCTTTGACTTCCCCCAAGCTGCCCACCACAGTGTTGGGTGCACAACAGATGCTCAATAAGTGCAGGGCCCGACTGGGCTTTGGCCCGGGATGGGGTGTGTGTATGTGTCTTAGTGGGGAGGAGAGGTTGCCCCTGTCCCCAGACACACTGTTCCTGGCAGTGTCCTTCCATTCTGGCAGGGCCAGAGTCCTGTCTTTGGCTGGGAAGGGCTGGGCTCCCAAACTCAGGAAAGCCAATCACATGTCAACAAGCCACCTAATCCAGTGGCTGTTTCTCTCCTGCTGGGGGCTTTAGTCTCAAGGGAAAGGCGCTTCTGGCCTGTGGGGACAAGTGGCAGCTGCTGCTCTTAAGGAACATTCCTTCTCGGAAGGAGAGAACTGCTCAGGTTTCACTGGCCTGGCAGGAAGGGCGGTCCTCATGGTCTCCTGGCGCCCTGAACTGGAGGGCTGGGGGCTGGGAAGTGGTGGAAAGGACAGCATTGGTGGCTATGGCGGGAGGGAGGCAGGGCAGCTCCTGGAACTCTACTTCTGGTCGCTGTGGTGTAGGGGTGCCTCCTTCCCACCTCAGTGGTGATCCTGCAGGGTAGATCACTTCCCCCTCCTCCCACCAGCCTTAAAACTCCCTAGTCAAATCCTCAGGATGCTTGGCCACTGGGCAGAACTTCCGGGGGCTTGACTCAGGTGACTGCCTCCCACCTCCCTGACCTCCTGCTAATCTTGAAAATGCAAACTCCCTGTAGGTCGGTAGGCAAGTCCACCTGCTCCAGGCAAGGGTGTACTCACTAGTCCCCTCCCTATTTTTTTAGAGTTGGCAGAAATGTAAAGTTCTACCTGCTCGGCCAAGGCCCACATCTCAAAGCTGGGTTCACTCTGTGCCTTTCTTTCCCCTATTAGCAAATCTAAAGTCTTGCTTCCCAGCAATTGGTTTCTTCCTTTCTAGTTTCTAAATCGCTGCTCTACAGCTAAGCGGAGTTACCCCTCCACACCCAGGGCCCAGGACCCCTGGTTCTTCCTATGTGTCCCCCGCAAAAAGTCAAGGGACTGTATAATAATAATAATATAATATTATATATAATATTAATAAGTAATATAATAAGCAGAACACAGACTCCAGCATAACCTATCTCAGTCTCTGCTGTTTACTTGAGCCAGTGTCGAACTTCTCTGAGCTTCTCTTTCCTGGGGGAGAAAATAATGTGCCCTCGCAGCCTTGCTGTGAGGAGTAAATAAGGTAATATACGTAAAGCACCCAGTACATACAGTCTAGGGAAGGTTCAAGAAATGTTGACATTCTCCCCAGTTCTTCCTGGGGCAGCACAAGATGTGGCTACTCAACTAGTTTGCCTCCAACATGTTTCCAACACTTGCCCCATCGCCTACATTCCCCATTATGTCTCACATCTTTGGTGACTGGCCATCCTTTTCAGCCTTGCAGCACAGCCATTGTTGGGTTTGGAGGTCAGAGAGCATGTCACACCCCCTTTGAGGTCCTTGGAACTCAGCAGGCTCAGTTGTGCTTGAACTGATGCACGGGGCGGAAATGAATGACCGCTCGTCCTCTAGCAGCTTCTTCGCTCCAGGGATTCTGAAAGGCTGTCTCTGTTCCTTACCTTCTCCTAGACGTCTCTCTACACCGGGAACACTCACTTTCGGAGCTCCCAGATAGCCTACCACTCCACCTCCTCATCCCCTTTCCCGAAGAAGTCCTTCCAAGGCCACAGAATCTGCAACTTCCCCAATCACAATGGGCAAAATCTTCCTGCTGGCCTACCTAATCCATGCTGAGGTTTGCTCATTCTGTCTCCAGGCAGGAACAGGCTGTGGCCATGAGAGTGGGCAGGCGGGGGCCAGGCCTTCTCTGGGGGCAGAGGGAAGGAGGCTAAGCAGTGACTCGGGTAACCTGAAGCCACACATGTGGTTTGTTTGATCCAGACCCCTTTTGTGGCTCCTCTCCCTATCTCTGGCTACTCCTTTCTGCCTTCCTCAATGTCCCCTCATTTTGTAGCCTTCTGTGGCTCACATAACTTACCTAGGTCCACAGGTGTGACTCACAGCTCCCTTGCACTGAGACTGGGAGCTCCTTCTGGATAATTCATTCAGGCTTTCATAGGATCTAGCATGGTGCAGTGCCCCCCAAATGCTTGGTGACCGAGGATTTCAGCTCAGTCCGATTCAGAGCAAGGTGGGAATTAAGTTCTCTCCAGTGGGATGGTTTGGTTTATGCCTTCTAGGAAAGCTGGGAGAAGCCTGTCCAACGGAATCGGGAGTCTAGGATGAGCCTTCTTACTGAGGAGGCTGCCGCAGCAAGAAACCTGGGCTCAGAGGTGTGAGGAAGCTGGGGTGTCTTCAGGGGCAGGTGGAACAGGAAGGCTTCCTGGAGGCATGGAAAAAACCAGCTGCGGCCCAATTTCTTGGGAATTCTAGTTCAGCTTGTGGGCTTGGTGGAAGCTGTATCCCCTACTCCCTACCTGTCTCCCACCCAAGAGAAAGCTCACATTCAGAAAAGGAAGGCCAAGTAAAGAAGGTGACCAGCTGCCATAGAGCTGAATAGGGACATGGTATGGCATGGGGGGGTAAATTTGAATAAAAAAATCTCCCCCACTTTGCAACACAAGGCCAAATGATTAGCACACAGGGAAAACCATGAACCAGCGGTTTGCAACAAAGCTGGCAGGCGGCTGGAATGTTGATACTGAGGCTCATGCTCCAGAGGGGAGACACCCCTCCCTGGGCCAGGCTGGTGCTCAGTGCGGCTATTTCAGGCTGGGGGGATTAAGGTTGAACCATGACGAATGTGAACCATCGTATGTGCGCGTGCGTGTGCTTGTCGCATACACACACACACACATACACGCCCCAGACACTCCTCTCTTCTCTCCCATACTGGCTCCCAGGCCGGCCTCCTGCACAGAAAGTCTCTTGGCAGCCGAGGCCTCTCCTTCCTGGGGAAGGCCCAGCTAGCACCGCAGCCCCCAGCTCAGGGACAGTGACAGCAGCCTGCCCTGTGGACAGCACGTGGACAGCACGTGGCGCATCCTACGCACCGTCCCTCCTCCACACGCCTGGCTTCGCACTGACCCCGCACCCCCTAGCCTGTCCCTTCATCCCCCACCCCTCTGCTGCTGCTGTTCCTTTTCTCTCTCTTTTCTGCCTCTGGCCTTCTCAGCCTCACTTCCCTTCCCTCTGCTGCCCTTCTCCTCCGGATCGTCATCCTTCCTCTGCCTCCCTCTTGAAGGTGACCCTCCAGAGTTGTCTTTCTTTCCCTTTGTCTTTCTTCTGATTTCTCCTTCCCTCCTTCAGCTTCCTCTGGCCCCTCTTGATCTGTTGCCATCTGTCTCCTTGTCTTACTTCTCCCCACAGATATTTACTAGCTGTCCATGCATCAGACCTTGGGTTAGCTGCTACCAGGTGTGGGTTTTAATTGTATATAAAATACTGTCTGTACTCAAAACACGTCTGTTATCTAGGAGAGGAGAATGACCCTTATACCAACGACACTGAGATAAAGTCGCATGTGATATTTATATATAAGTGGTCCCCAGGGCTCCAGCACTTAGTTGGGAGAAAGAAAAGGCCTTTCTGGATGGGGCATCAGAGAGGTCTCCTGGGGAGAGCAGCCTTGTTGCTGTCCTGGGGAAGAGGCTGGGTTTGGTGGTGCAGAGCCGCGGAAGGGTTGTCGGAGTAGACAGGCCTGGGAAAATGCAGCCCTGGGGGAGCCTTCACTATCCGGCCAAAGGATGAGAAAACTCGGAGGACAATCGGAGCTTTTGAGCAGGACAAAGACATGAACAGGGCCTTAGGACCATAAATGCAGCAGCAGAACCTGAAGAGCCATGTGTAGGCGTGTTTGTGTGTGTGGTGCGTGGGCATGTGTGTGTGTGGAGTGCTGAGGGCTAGCCATAGAGGACAGGTGACCGGGCTGGGATCTACGGCAGCAGCCTGTGTGTGATTACCTCATTTAGCCACTGAAGTCCCAGCTAAGCAGGCAGAGGCAATGAAGGGACAAGTCTGAGAAGTTCCAAATAGGAACACCTTGCCAAACGCCTTGTCTTCTTTTTCAAGCTGTCTTTGTTTTTGCCCGATTGTCTGAGTTCCTCTTTCTAAGCAGATCAGAAGCCTTTCTGTGGTGGCCACCACAGGGCCGGCTTCGCTATTAGGCAGAGATCTGATATTTACAATGACGGGAATCAAAGTTCTCTCCTCTTTCCTCAAAGCTCAGAGGCCCCGAAGGCTGGGATCTCCCAGGAGGACTGACTTTCGCAGGCAGCGTCTGTGCGCCCTGGCTCACCCAGAACCTGTGTTACCCTTCTCTGCCAACCCTGGGCTCCCAGTGGCCCTGCCTGCTGCAGACTGACTTGTCAGCCCCAGGACCCCGACCTGGAGGGGGCCGCTGTGGCTGCTAAGCCCTCTGGCCCTCCTCTCCTCCCCCACTACCCTAGTACACCCCCAATGTCAGTGCATGAGGTAGACTTGGAGAGCCCAGGAGGGGAAATCCAGAGCCTCTCCAAGGACCTGATTATTTCCAAAGACTTGTGCTAATTTTCTGATATGATCCTCACATCTCTGTGAGGCACTAAATCCTCATTACTTTTCCTGACCGATGCATTCTAATTAGATCAACACTTAAAAAAAAATTCACAATAGCCACAGGATGGCTTTCCATCTCATTAACTCCTCACTTATTATTTTCATGAAAATTACTGATAAAAATGTGCATCTCCATTTGCTGAGGCCTCACAGCCTCCTCAGCTCCTATCTTGCATCTCTCCCGTCACCGGGGCTGCGCAGCGTCGCCATGGTAACCCACAATAATAGAAACTAATAAATTACAAACGAGATGCTCGTTGAGCAATTATTGTCCTCTTTTATGCAAGTTTCTTGCTAATTTTGATCATAAGGGAAAGTACAATAAGACTCTGAAGGAATGAGTCTATTTCAAGAGAATATTAGCTAGCAGAAGCCTGGGCGGCTGTTTTTAGATCTGTAATAAAGTGATTTGGTAATTTCAAGCAACGGGAAGAGGAAATAAACTTCTTGCCTCGTGTCCCATACAGTATTCACTGTAGAGTCCTAGAGAGATCCTTTTGAATTTGTGTAAGCAGGGCTGACCTTTTAGAAGGCCCCTGACCCTTCTCTTGCCTCTACAAGCTGGAGGGATGGATAAAGTGTGCTGGTCCCTAAAGCTTAGAGATAAAAATGGCACCACCTTTCTTAGACACTTTTTCGAGTGCCCATTATCTTTAGAAAGTTTATCCTTTTCCCCACACCTGATTTGTCTCAGGAGAGGAGGGTACAATAAACCTCCTAGGGCCCTCCATGTGTCTGTCCCCAACTCGGGAACTCAGCAGGAGGAGAAGAAAGCAGTGAGCTATGGCTTACGTAGATGTCGGTGAGTTTGGTGGAAAGGTATCACCAGGCAGCTTTTTTTTTTTAGCTCCGTAGGTTTGGGGAATATATTCCGCCCTGGAGAGAAGAGCTCATTCTACCCCAAAACACAAAGTTGCCATTTCTAGGTTCCCCAGTTCCTGGGATGAAGGTGACTCTTGGGAGAGGGGTGGCGGGAGGTGACATTCCCAGTGGCCCTGAACCTTAGGAAGACAGATGAGCCAGGATAGGGTGAGCAACTGGAAAATGAGCTGGCAGAAGCAGAAGCAGTCGCATGGGAAGCTGTCTTCATCTAAGAGATGGGCAGGATTCAGGGAAGGACAAAACCCTCCTTATGAAGAACACGGAGAGGTCAGCAAGCCCTCTTGAGAAGTGTGCGGGGCTAAGAGGTGGGGGTCCATTCCCGGCTCTGCCCCAGCCTCATCTCAACACTTAGGTGCATTTCTTAGGCTCTCTTGGGCCAGGAAGCCAGGAATCACTTTGGCCATTTTCTAAGGAATACCCATGCCCCAGTATGGTGAGTTCTGTGGGCTATTCGATGAGCAGGAGTGGATCACAGCAGGGCCTCCATGCTGAAAGGGTCCAGTGAGTCTAAGCTACACTACTAGGCCACCAGAGAACCTTCAGACATTCCTACACCCAGCTTAGGAGCCTAGTTTAGGACATAGGACCCAGCCCAGTGTGTTACCTGTGAGTGAAGGTTTATGGAGGGCTGGTTGGGGGAGTAGGGTCCCCCGAGGTCATTCCTGAGCAGGTTGTCACTGTGCATCTTGGTTTTGAGGCAGGTGATGTACCGGTTACAAAAGTCCTTGCAGAGTTCATTGACTTTCTCCAATTCCAGCAGGTGAATTCTCAGGACCTGGATTGCCTTCACCATCTGGGGAGAGGAGGGAGAGCTGAGCCTGTGTTCAGATCATATTCCTCCTGCTGCCTTGACCTCCTGAGCCCCAAGGCCACCAGCGGGGAGAAGCCCATGCCCTGCTCTGGGTATAAAGTTTCTCATCCACTGGATTTCAGTTCTAGTTATGGTGGCCTGCTGATGGTTTGCATGCTTTGAGCCCACTGTTAACACAACCGCTCTTGAGTAAAGGGTACTCAGAGAACCGTAGAGCTAAAAGCCCAGGTCTCTAGCCCCAACCCTGCTAGTCATCACCTAGGGGAGCTTGGGCAGTTGCTCTGCACCTTGTTGTTGGAAAAGTGGGTATAATTAAGTCCCCCGTAATAACCATCTATGTTTGTGGAAAGGATTGTAGGAGGGAATGTAGAAGCTGCCAAGTGTGGAACCCTGAGCAGGCATGAGGAAGATGGGGATCAGAGCTCTTGTGGGAGCCTCCAGAAGTCAGGGACTGTCTATTCTTAAGCATGTATTCTGAGGGCCTCATGTGACACAGGTCACCTTGCAGAGGCCCCATTGCTACTTGCTGACTGACGGGATCATCCCGCATGACTTAGCTGGGCTCTGAACACCGAGCTGTCTGCAGCGGCCTTTTCTGTGCCCTTTGGATTGTGGTACGCGTGACTGTCTCTCTTCAGATGGACACTCCTCACCCTTCATGGCAACAGGTGAGTTCTCAGTTTGGGCTTTTCTCTTTATCATTGTTATTATTAGAACAAGAAAAGTGCGACAGGAAGTTTGGAAAGTCAAGGAGGAAAATAACTGTCCTTGACCCATCACCCTAAAAGAACGATGATTTTTTTTGGTCTTTTCCACTGGCATCTATTTTAACATTGCTTTAGTCACCTTGTGCTTACAATTTTGTTTCCTGTTTTCCCCTTAGTTTATCAATTTTATTTTTCTATACAGCAGCACGGTGTTCTCTATTGTCACTTCTGGCCTTCGAGCTTCTAGAAGGGAGAGAGGGTGTCTGATTTTCTCGCTATGTTATCATTGGCACCAACACTCTGGACACTGAGTAAATATTTGCTGAATGGGTAAAAGTTATTGAGTAAACATATTTTTAATTGTTGCCTATTATTTCACGTGTGTCCTCCTTAACCAATCCTTCATTACTGGGCATTTAGGCTACTTCCAATTTTTCAATTTTATAAAAAATGTTATAGTGGCTGTTTTCCAAGCTTCCCACTTTGATTCATGTGTCTGCCTTATTTCCTCAGAGTGAATTCCCAGAAGCAACAGGAAAAAAAGTATGGGCATTCTTTTGGCTCATGATAAATACTGCCAAGTTGCCTTTCAAAAAAAGCGTGGTTCAAATGATTCTAGACCAAGTGGACATTCACAAGTTAAAACAAAACAAAACAAAACAAAACAAAAACCTTGATTTAAGTCTCACATTTTATATAAAAATTAACTCAATTGGACCAAAGACCTAAATGTAAGATAAAACTATAAAACTTTTAGGGCGCCTGGGTGGCTCAGTTGGTTGGGCAACTGCCTTCGGCTCAGGTCATGGTCCCGGAGTCTCGGGATCGAGTCCCGCATCGGGCTCCCAGCTCCACTGGGAGTCTGCTTCTCCCTCTGACAGCACGCGTGCTCTCTCTCTCTCTTATATAAATGAATAAAACCTTAAAAAAAAAAAAAACTATAAAACTTTTAAAATAAAAATGCAGGAGAAAATCATGAGTTCCTAGGAGTGAGTAAAGAGGTCTTAGACTTGACCACGCAAACTTGACCCAGAAAAGGAAAAACTGATAGATTAGAACTCATCAATATTTAAAAAGTTTGCTCTTCAGAAGATCTTGCGAAGAAGATGAGAAGGCAAACTATAGATTGGAAGAAAATACTTGCAAACCATATATCTGACAAAGGACTTCTTTCAAGAATATATAAAGAGCTCTCAGAACTAAACAGTAAAAGAGCAAGCAACCCAGTTAGAACAGGGGAAAAAGACAACATCAGACATTTCACTGAAGAAACACAGATGGCAAGTAAGCACATGAGAAGATGTTCATCGTCATTAGCCATCAGGGAAATGCAAATTAAAACCACAAAGAGATATCACTTACACACCTATCAGAATGGTTAAAATAAAAAATAGAGATAACACCATGGCCAAGAACCGGACACTGGATCACTCGTACATTACTGGGGGATGTGAAAAATGGTTCAGCCACTCTGGAAAACAGTGTAACAGGTGTTTTTGAAACAAAACTACATGTATGCTTATCCTACACCCTGCAGTTATCCCAGGGAAAGAAAATATATGTTCACACAAAAACAGTTTGTGAATGTTCAAAGCAGCCTGTTTTAACAGCCCCAAACTGGCAACAACCAAAATAAACTTCAACAGGTGAATGGATGAAGACACTGTGGTAGGTCCATGTCATGGACTACTAGTTAGCAACAAAAAGGAACAAACTACTGATACACTCAGCAACTTGGATGGATTTCAAAGGAATAATTATGGTGAGAAAAAAAAAAAAAAGCCAGTCTCAAAAGGTTACCTACTGTATGATGCCATTTATCCGACATTCTTGAAATGACAACATTATGGAGATGAAGAACAGATTGGTGGTGGCCCCAGGGTGCAGTGGGGGAGGGAGGGAGGAACTGGCAGAGGGAGGGAGGAAGTGTTCTCTCTCTTGACTGTCAGAGTTTACATGAATCTGTATCTGTGATACAAAGGCACAAGGCTAACCACGCACAGGAGTGCATGTAAAAAGGTGTCATCTGAATCAGATCTGTGGATTGTATCACTGTCAATTTCCTGGTTGTGAAACTGTACGCAGTTATGCAAGAAGGGAATCAGAACTTCTTTGTATTAGTTCCTAGAACTGCATGTGAATCTGTAATTACATCGAAATGAAAAATGGAAGAAAGGGTGGGGCCTGTTGCCATTGGAGACCCACTGGTGTTGACTTAAGCAGTATCTAGGGAGTCTCTGTTTAATCCTACCCTCCCAGCTGTTGACTAGCATCTTGATGCTTAGGAATCAAGGCAGGGAATCTCTCCCAGAGAATTTTGATGGTCAGGTGTGAGCAGAACCACATGACTGGACACTGGTGCCATGCTCCTCTCTGAGCTTCATAGACATTTCTAGTGGGGAACGACTGAGTAGTCCCTGGGTTAGCTTTTAGATTGCATGATGGGCAGGAATAGTGCCTAACTAAGGGCTCTTGGAGTACTGAATTAGACTAAGTGTCTCTCAAAGACAGTGACCAACAATTTTGTGTCTTCATGCAGGGCTCAATCCTAGGAACTTATCCTAAGCGAGTGCTCCCTCCATGGGGCTGAGATCAAAAGAGACTGTGCTCTCCCATGCAAAGAAGAGACTCGTGACTTTAGAATGGCTAATTTGGTACTGAAGGAACATTTGCTCTCAATTTTCTACTTGATTTTGGCCATGGATATCTTGGTTTATGTCTTTCAGAATAATTAGCACCATACAAAAGCATTTAATAAATGCTCATTGATTGCTTGATAACAATACCCAAACCTGTCTTATTCTTACTATATCTCAGACACTGTGTTAAAACTACCACATGCCTTCTCCTATTTATACCACACAACCACCTCTGCAAGGAGGCACCATGATTGCCCATATTTTATAGTTGAAGAAAACGAAGCCCAGAGATATTAAGTTTTCTGTGTTTAGAGCCACATGGCTGGTAAGTGATAACACTAGGATATGAAGCCACATGGCCTATGTTGCTCCCAAGACGCGCTCTGTGGATTTGTGTAGATGGAGAAAAACAGTCTGAAGGGTACAGGATTTGGGGGCAGGAGGAGTGGCCCAATGATGGGAAGTATAGGGTTCAAGGAAGACCAAATAGCGTTGGGGACATTAAAGTTTAGGATTTCCAGAGTCCTGCCTGGTAATGTTCCCTCATTCAGCTGCTCTGGTTCCTCATCTCTCACTCCTGGCCTAGCCTACAGGAGTCAGAGTACTTCACCAATGTAGATGTCTGCCTCCTCCTGGGTAAAAAGAGAGGGTTGGAATATCAGGTGCTTTCCATTTTCTGCTTGCCTGAACATCATCAGGACTTATGCCCTCAGTTCACTGACGGGGCTGGGAGGGGCCCTGGGAGATGATCTGGGCTGGCGTCTAGGTGAGAGACAGACCAAACTCTCTAGGATACATGGCTGCTCTTGTCTGAGGCGCTCCCAGTGAGAGCCTTCACTTCAGGTCACCTCTATTTCTCTCAGCCTGCTGATTGAGAAGTTCTTTCTCACATATACCAGGATCTCTCCTGCCTCAGTCTGAAGCACTTACCCAGGGTTCTGCAGGCACCTAGAACCCCTAATGCCTCCATCAATACAACCTGCCTTAATTTAATATTATCCATTCGACACAAATATGGAGTCTCACTCTATGCAATACAGGGGACAAGGCATCTGACTTGAAAAAATTGTCCAACTGGCTTTGTGTTCTCCAGACAAAAATCATCCTAAGTCCTTAAACCTTTCTTCTTTTTCCCTTTCCTCCCTCCTTTTCCTCCTTTCCTTTCCCTTCCCTTCTCTTCTTCCATTTCTTCTTTTCTTCAGTCTCCGAGCTCTCCTTTACTGGACTATTCTTTTTTTAATCAAAATTTCATTTACTCGTTTGGTTTTAAATCTACATACAAGCATCCACCGCAAAGAAAGGTGTACATATCTACTCATTTATTTTCTAAAACATAGCCGATAAGTACTTATTAAAAAAGAATCGGAAAGTACCAACACGTAAGACAAAAAGACAGAGTAAAATATACGTAGAATGGTTTTGTTCAAATGAAACACACAAGGAGCTTACACCAGATCTGGCACCCAGTGGTCAAAAGCGGACCTACTCTTTGGTCTAACAAAGCACGGTTGAAGGATGACTTTTTTATGGGATAATAGGCTTGGTTTAAAGATTTAAGAAGGGAGAGCAAATCATAATGGTATTCCGAGGCAATGAATATGGAGGACCTATTCAATATTAGAGACAAAGATGGGCCGTACCATTAGTGGGGTGGCTGGTAGGCAGAGCAGCACATCTGTGGGGGTTGTTGTCAGACACCCTGAATCCAGGCCTATTGTTTACAAAATTGGGTGTTACTGGGCCACGAGTTCTGTGAGCCTCAACTTCCTCATTTGGAAAATGGGGATAACGATCATCGCTTGCTTTTAAGAGCTGATGAAGGCTAAAGGCAATAATGATGTGAAAGTATCTTAGAAACCAGAGGGAAGCAAGTCCATATAATTTTTTAAATCTCTTTTAATAATTTCTAATATCCTGTTGGCTTTTTTACTGTTCTTCCATATTCAGCGAGTAGAAAAAGAATCATTCCCGGTGTTTCTCCTCCTGTATTTACGTTTAATAAATCATCCTCTATCCTACGTGTTTGCAATTTTGGGTTTTTGCTTCTAAATCAGAATAAAACTCTGATTTATTAAACTATTTTTCTAAGTGATCAATGCCATATAAAAAGTTATTTCAAATCTTCTAGAGCAATAACAATTCCATTTAATTTAATACCATCATCAAACGTGATGAATGTGTTCTCAATCTTTCCCCCTAAGTCTTGCTTCACCTCCAGCTTCTCTCTCTGCCTTCTCTTCCAAAATAAAGAAACAGCCCTTTTCTACTGAGAGGTACCCTTCAAAAAAAGCAAAATGAGACATGACCTTATATTTTAGTCTCACCCCCAGCACACTAGCTCCTCACTGGTCCCAGGAGAATACACAAGGACTGGGGCATCTTGTGGGCTATGAAGTCGCACGGTGGGATGTCCCAAATCTATTATTGCCTGCCTGCTGATTTTGGATGACCGGTTTAACTCTATCTGTAAAATTGAGGATGATAATACCTACCCTGTAGAGTGGGTATGAAAATTGAATAAAATGATGTATGCAAATGTTCTGGGCACATAGTAGCTATTTGATAAATGCTTTTTCTTTATGTCAACACTCTCCCCCATCCCACTACCCCAAGTTCCTTTCTAAAAAGTGGCTTTCTGTAGGGTTGTGGCTTTTGCCCTTCATAGTCATAAATCCTTGCCTTCCAAAACACACACATACACACACACAACACACACACATATATATACACCACTTTATGATTTGCAAAATGCTTTTTTCATCATTACCTCATTTGAATCTCACAACCATGGGGACTCAGGTGACCTAATTCCATGCAGCAAGTTGGGGGGCAAGTTCTTTTCACCTCCTCCTCCCTTGACAAGTTGGGAAGTTGGAATTACTCTCCCTCACTTACAAACAAGAGAGTTTCTAAACTTGCATTCCTTAAAGTGCTCAGATATTTCCTGTGGGTCATTAGGGCAGCCAAAGCTAAAATCAAACCAGGAATTGTTCCCGAACCGGCCAGCTGGATCTGAGCAGTTGGAAGTGCGGGGTCCCTGGAACAAGGAATGGGACGTGGGAGAAAGGTGAAGACCAGGGATGGGAGAACTGCCAGAAAACAGGGGGATAAAATGGTGATGCGAGCCATCATGCATGACAAGTTCAATGACTTTTAAGTCAATAACGTGGCACTTTGCCTCCAATGTCCTCAGAATTTGGAGCAGCAAGTGGTTCAGAAGGAAGAGGCAGGTGGGCTTTGGGAGTTAGACCCACTTAGTGCAAATCCCAACTCTGTAACTTGTTGGCAGTAGGACTCTCACTCCTTGATCTTCTCCTTTGTAAAATGGGGATGACAAGAACTACCTCGTGGGGCTGTCATGAGAATTACATAGAGAAATGTGCTGGAGAACAATGGGTTTTGGAAGCTGAGTCTTGGGTCTTCCACCGACTGAGAAACACTGGACAATTTACTTCATCACTGTACTTTACTTTCCCCATTTTTCCTGTAAAATGGGATAATAGTAGTGACTCCCTCCGCATTGTACTGAGGATTAGATGAGATGCAGCTAGAAAGGACTAAAACCAAGACTAGGCACATAGAAAGCTCTAGGAGAACAGTGGCTATAGGTCAGCATGGCTGCTTAAGAGTGGGGGAGTTGGAGTTCGAGACCTGCACAGTATCTGTCTTGCACGCCTGCCTTGGGACTGGCAGTGTGATCTTGAACTGAGTTCACCTTGCATCTCAATCTCCTCGTTTTAATGTGGGGATAATAATACACACATACCTTGTGGGTTTGAAGACAAGATTAAATAAGGTAATACAGGTAAGGTGTTTACAATAGCACCTAGTAAGTGCTCTATAAATGTTAATCACAACTAGCTTTGATTAGTCTCACTAGCACTCCCTATCTTGGTGTTGGTAAGATTCTCTGCTCCTATGTAGGTGGCGAGAGTTGGGCGGCAGGCTGAAGTGAACGACTCTAATCGGGGCTTCCTGAGGTCTCTGTGGACCCAGAGCTCTGGCCCGGCTCCTTCATGTGCCTCCTTATTTACAGCCTCCAGCCTCTGGCCCTGCCTTTTTAGAATGGGCCCATTTTGGAGCTGGTTTGCGGTCAGGCAGCCATAATCTGTCCCTCGAGCCACACCAGAGTCTCATTAAAACGTGCCCCATAAATGTTAAAAAATTTACACATAAAAAAATTCCATGCATGAAACTGAAACCTTACGTTTAACAGCCTCGGTTTGAAATCTTGCATAATATATAAAACCTCGGCACTACACTGGGGGCCTGTAAATCAGATTTTATAAAACAAAAAGCTTTTACCTTTCAAAGGGGTTTGGGGAACTTGCAAATTTTACAAACTTTACCAACTGCCAGTCAGAGGCTGCTGGGTCCAAGCAGGGGATCAGTGGGCCAGATGAGAAATGGGCCTGGTTGGGTGTAGGGACTTGGGGGGCAGAGAGGATCCCAAGGGAGCTCAGTGGGGGCATGCTGGCTTAGCCACCACAGGGGTGAGAAGCCAACCCCATAGTTCTGAAATGGGGAGGTAGAGAAGGTCGGAGAGTGGGTGGCAGGGGATGAGAGTGGGTGGCAGAGAGAGGTGGGGGGTGGGGAGGTAGGGGTGTGCAGATGCTGGTGGCATTTATAAATGAGGGCTTTACTGTCCCCAGGAAGAAGAGAGGTGGGGAGACCTTGGAAGGAGCAGGGTATTGGGAGCCAGCAGACCTGGGTTCTGGTCCTAAATGACTCATTTCCCTTCTCTGGACTTCAGTGTCCCCATCTGTAAAATGGGGAGTTGCATGGGCTGGACAGTCTTCTCTCAGTTGTGTTTTCCCTTAGCATTTTGTGACTCTTAAGTTTCTCTCTGGGCATCAGTGCTGTGCGAGCAGCTGGATAGCCAGGAGAGGGAAGTTCCCTTAGAAGCCTACGATCTGGGAACCCCTCTGATCTTTGGGTAGCTCTGGGAGAGCGCAATCAGACGTTCCCATGGGAACTTGTCTGGGAGACCACTGCTGGGAGCAGGCGAAGGGATCGCTCAGCAAGCCAGTTTGCTTGGAGGAATGGAGGACAGGCAGCTGGAGGTGGGGAGAATGTACGTCCTAACAGCTGGCCTGGGGCCTATGGGCTCTCTGAGCTCGGGAGAAAGCAGGATCAGAGTGTGACCTGAGGGCCCGGGGAGGGACAAAGTTTTGGGGGACCCCCACATCCTTCTGACAATCCCATCTGTGAAAGTCAATATTCAAGGGCAAAGGAAAGCCGCCCTGACACACATATATATAAAAAATAAATCTCTCAATTATCTCAGCTCATTTGCTTGGGGTCTCTCATTTTATGTCCCTGCTCCGCTGCGCAGTATATCTGTCCGGATAAAGAGTTACAGTCCGTTGGGCTACGTGTGCGGGGTTGTAAAAAATACAGATGCCAAATTAACTGGCTGTGGCACTCAGCAGCTGATTGAGCTGATAATGATGCGATCTGACCTTTTTCTAATTTCTAATTATGTGCATCTCGGCTGTGCTGGCTACATGATTCTTGTTCTAATCATGACTCCCGTGGTTGGCCTCTCCAGCCGCCCCCTCCCCACGCAGGACTACAAATGGGGTGGCAAAGGGCACTGCTCGACTCCCCAAATGAAGTTGCAAGGTCTCCGCCCCACCGTCTTCTTGATGGCCAGGAGGAGACGCCCGGAAGGTGGATCTCCTTACCTTAGCGATACTGCATTTGAGATTAACCTTCCGGATGCCACGCATTTGTAAAGGACATTTGGTTCCACATGCCATCTTGTTAATTTTTTTTTTTTTTTTTATTGCCATGACATGAGAGAGGTGTATTAGCTCTACAGACGAGGAAACCGAGCTTCAAAGGAATTAAATCATTATAGTCGCACACAGGCTAAGCCGTGAAGCCAGGCTCGGGTCCTCCCTCTCCAAGAGCTCCTTCAACTCTCTATTCAAACACCTGACCAGCCACTGACAGTGGCTAACACCCAAGTAAATCAGGTCCACCTGGGCGGATGCGGTGTCTGAGGCTGTTCTGCCCACAGGACCGTTCCCAGCCTGATCACCTGGGATAGAAGACCAGGGGACACCAGGGGTCTGGGGTCCCTGGGGCAGCCGTTGCTGTATCCACAGCGCCAGGTTAGGTGTGCAAGGGGCAGACACGTTAACCGAGTTCTGCTGGGCGACATCAAGAGATCGGATTCTTTGAGGGAACCAAAACCCAAGAGACCCAGGTAGTGTTAGCAAGGGGAAAGCACAGAGCTGCAGCCCCTTTTTGGTAAATTCCAGGTTATCCTAGAAAAGGAGGCTGCTCTCAGTTGTGCCTGTGAGAGCTTCCCCTGGCAAGGTGTGTGAGTTTTTTTGCCCCAGGACTCCTGCTTCTTAAAAAGGGTTCAGTTCCTTTCCATCACTCAGCCTAATTTGAGGTATTTTCCACCGACTTCGGCCTCAGCTTCTTTTTGTGTCACGGGATAAGAGTGGCTCGTGGCCCTGCCAGGCCCGTTCCAGCTCCCCCAGAAATAGCTGCCTCGTCTCCTAGCCCCGTGGCTGCTGCGGGCCTAAATTCCCAAGACCTGCTTCACAGCGTTGGTTCCGAGCTGACCCGCTGGCTAGGGTGGGGCCGGAGCAGCCTGCAGGGAACAGGACAGTCAGGGGGCTGGGCTCCTGGGACAGTGGGGCTGCTCCAGCCCAGCCAGCGGAGACAGAGGGCCGGCTGAGCAGAGCGGACCCGCGGCCCTCAGGTACCCGCGCTAACAGGCCTGACGGCCCGCACGTGCTCCCCTCGGCAAGTGCCCCCCTCTCCCGAACCGCCAGCCCCACTCTCACACCTCACCAACCTCCAGGCCAGGCTGGCCTCTCCTGGCAGCTCTCGGGGACTCCATAGAACAGCATGTCCAGCTCCCGCAAACAGCAGCGGCGCGGGTAACTCACAGCGCGGAATAACACGGAAGTCCCTGAGTCCGGCCCGAAGGCGCGCTGAATGCGCAAGCGCATGCGCGTGCGTGGGCAGGTGCGCGTGTGCGGATGTTCTCTTCCTTTGTTTTTGGTGCCACCTTTGCTTTTCTAGTTCTGTTTTCCTTTTGGGAGCGGGTATTAGCTAAACTCTGGCTACGAGAGGCCAGCCCTATAATCAATTCACGGAGGAGAGCTTTGTAGTTTCCAAATTGACCGTGCATGGTCTAGGTAATCCACCCACAGAAAAATCAGGAATTGTGGTTAATAATGACTCATTCCGGGATATCTATCTGATGAATGAACAGAGCAGCTGCTCTGTTTCTCTCTTACTCCCTCAGCAGAACTCCCAGGGCTAGGAGAGAATTTGAGATGTCACCTACGGCAGTGGTTACCAAATCTTATTGATGATTGCAGTTGCCTGGGAAACTTAAAAACATAGAATCACAGGTCCCATCAAACGTACTGAATCACAATGCCCAGGAATATATATTTAAAAAACCCTGTAGTGATGATCTGGATGATAAATGGGTTTAGGAGCCTGGTCTACATGCCTCAGTTGGACAGGACCTCTATCAGCCTTCTCAACATGACTGTGTCTCCGGGTCTTTTCCTCTATTGATGTGTTTGACTATGCCTGTCACCCTCACTCTCCACACTGTAGCACACCAGCCGTCAACTCCTCCCTGGACAGCCCAAGACATATTTATTAACAAGCCAGGACTCCTCAGAACAGCTACTCAGACCTTTTAGCTCCAACGACCCTCCTTCCTTCCTGTCTGCACTGCAAGGGTGGGGGGCAGGGTGGTGGAATGCAGGTGCAGCAATGAGGAGAGAACAGAAGGCCACTGGCAGCAAAACCTAAGCATGCAACTCTTCGTTTAAGGAATCAGCAATGGTTCTCAACTGCTAGAATGGGTGCATCTAGGGCCTGCCCCAGAGTGGGCACCCCACATTTTCTGTTGAATGAAT
Organism: Enhydra lutris kenyoni; assembly: GCF_002288905.1. Classification (NCBI taxonomy): domain Eukaryota; kingdom Metazoa; phylum Chordata; class Mammalia; order Carnivora; family Mustelidae; genus Enhydra; species Enhydra lutris. Next base: position 9,528,839 of record NW_019154118.1, read on the forward strand.
GGAATGAATAAAAGGATCATTTCTAGGGCTTGTGGAAGGATCAGAGGGTGGGAAGACCCTAGCCAGGGTGGGGGTTGGAGGGTCTTTACCAGATTGTCCAGTTCTGGGTCATCGCTGAAGAAGGGTTTGTGCTCCTGCTCCTGCTGGTGGACAAAATTCTCGATGTCCACATCAAAGCTGGCGGAGGTGATGCACTCTGAGCCCTGGGTGGCCTGTTCACATTTCTCAAACAGCAGCGTCAGGAGCGGGAAAAGAGGGTGCCTGCGGGGATATCAAGAGCTCACACATGCGCACACACAGAGACCTGCTGTTGGCTGTGCTCAGAAGCCACCAGGGCCCCTTTCCCGCACTCCCGTCACTTATTCTCCCAAGGTCCTACTTCTTGAGACCATCCCTGGTCCCCACGCCAGCCTGGATGCCAGCCCCCTCATGCCCTGGCATGGAGGATCCAGTCTTCCTGTTCCTGGAGGCCTTAGAGGACTCTATTCCGCCCCCCGCACCTGACTAGGTGCCTAACTCTTCTCTTAGGTCGGATAAGCTGCGTGGATATTGGGTGAGAGAGGAGGGGTATAAGCCTTCACAGAAATAAGTGCCCATTTCTGGTTCAAGGTCAACCCGGGAAGGACATGTAGGAAGTATCCAGAAAAGTCCTGGACATGAGCAGTAGTGGTTAGTCACAGACTTGCTGGCCGTCTGGCACCAGCTGAGGGCAGTGGACATGCACACCTGTGTGTTCGCCAGTGTACACAGGTGGGTGTGTGTGAGCTTGAATACGCGTCCACATGTGGTGTGTGGGTGTCTCTATCTGTCCTTCGTCTACTGGCTGACTCAATTTAGGTCACACATCCCAGTTACACGTACGACGTCTCCCTGCCCCTTTTTATCAGTGCACACTTAGCACAACCGTGACTCAACAATTAACGGCATTGCTGTTCTCTTCCAAGATTGTCCCTGTGTTAAGGATCACTGTATCCTTAGGACCTTGCCCTGCATGCTCACTGCAGGCACTTACTAGATATTTGGTGGCAGATGATGAATCAGCAAATGAAGACAGCATGAGTGTGAGCATGTGTGAGCGTGTAGGCGTCGTTCCAGGATGCATTATGTAAGCCAGAGTGCCTACTTCAGTGCCTGACAGGCTTTAGGGGTCCTCACATAGATATCACCAAGTCTGGAAGATATCACCGAGTCGCTCCCCCGCCCCTAACCTATGCTGATGGCTCTCTGAGCTCTTTGTTTTATTGTCTGCCTTCCTCACTAGACTGTAAGCCAGATGAGGGCAAGAGCCAAGCTCGCCTTACTCTTCACTGTGTGTCCAGATTCTGGAAGAGGTATGTGGATCCCAAGAAATATCCATTGTCTATGATATGTGTGTGTCTATTTGCACATAAAAGCACACATCATTCTTATTTTTCTGCAGGACATGAACAGTGAGGTCTTAGCATCCAGCATGGGTGCCTGGGTTTGCACAGATTGTTGACCCTGGATTGGCACCCTCATTCCCTTCCACTGCGATTCCAAAAGAACGTTTGCCCATGGACTCTCCTCAGTTCCTTGGGACCACACAATCCAGCTCTATTCTTTCTGATTAAGCCCTGTTGTCTGGGCGAGGAGGAAGTTTGTGTGTTGGGCATAGCTCCCAGGCCTCTACCAACAGGCGTGTTCTAGTCAGCATGGTCTGATAGAACTTTCTGCAGGGATGGAAATGTTCTATGATCTCCTCCGTCCAATATGGTAGCCACTAACTATAGGAGACCAACGAACACTTGAAATATGAGTGTGGTGCCTGCAACACTGAATTTTAAATTTATTGAATTGTAACCAATCTTAATGTAAATAGCCACGTTTGGCTAGTGGCTAGCATAATGGGGAATACAGTAAGCCCTGAAAAGGAAAACAGATCATGCTTTTTCCCTTCCTGTACTCTATAAACACAGCAAGAGGAAGACTGACCATCCAGCCTACACAGAGTTTGTATGTAGATGGGGAACCCCTAGCAGCCTGTCCCATGCTGGGATGCTAATAATTCTGGGCAAGAAGACAGAAGGTGCTCAGTTCCATCCATACTCAGCCCCACACCTGCTGGGCACTCTGCAGCCTGCCCCTGGACACCGTCTCCTGACCCTTGTTTTAGGAACTGTTGCATAAACAGCTGCACACCCCCCCCCCCCAGGCTGCAGCCTAGGTTACAGTCTAGGGAGGATAAAGGGTCAACATCTGGGAATGGTGCATGGGCCGCCCCCCCCCCCCCCCCGTGGCTAGAAGATCCATTCAGCTCCTGGAGGAAGCTGGTAGGGCAAACAATGGATTCCCTGACCCATCTGGCTGAAGACAAAGAGAAAACCAGGTGAAGGGGTTAAACTCCAGTGTAAGTCTTCATTTGCAGCCACTAATACCCAGCATATTATAGTCTAATCTAACCTGATCCCAGTTTAATGCAAGATTCTCTTTGCCCTGAGTGGAATACCAAAGAAAGCCTCAGTGGCTGTAATTTAAGCAGAGCCCTGCAGTGGTTTAGCTGAGGGACATGAAAGGCAAATTCCAGACGGTGTTATGAATTATTGCGCCTTATGGACCTTCCTACTCTCAGCAGATGCCTGCTGCCATTTAAACAGCCACTAGATCAATTAGGAATGAAAGGCACAAATCGACTCTGTACAAGGGCACTAAATTACCAGGAACTAATAATCCGCAGCATCGTGCCAGGTGGTGGGGGTGCAGCCCCAGTCCCAGCCCCGCAGGAGCCGCCGGTCACCGCAAGCTCCTTCCTCGCCGGTTGCAGGGAGGGTAGGCGGCGGCTGCATGGGGAGGGGGTGGCTTCTGTGTGTGCACGCATGTGCACCTGGCTTGCATGTAGGCTGTCAATGAGAGCAGGTGGGAGTGGTGTCCTAGTGTCCCATCCTGTGTGTTGCTCTTGTGCGTGCACATGACACGTTTATGCGGGAGGTGTGTGCATGTGGGCTGTGGCCTCGAAAGCAGGGTACAGGTTTTGCGTGCTCTGAGTACAGTGTGCACATGCCCTATATTGTATGTAGTGTGTGCACGCGTTATGTGTTATTTGTATGCAGTATGTGTGAGGGGTTTGTGGGTTTCATGTACACAGCATGAATGTCATGTGGGATGGGGAAGAGGGATCTGCTAGTGATGGAGTCTCCCCACATTAGAGTTCAGGTATGCGGGGAGAGTCTTCTTCTTTGCCACTGTCCTTGCCCCTGCAGGGCAGAGAGTAGTCAGGGAGGGCCTCTCGGAGGAGGTGACATTCAAGTTAAGCTTCAAATGATGAGGAAGCAGTCAGGCAGAGATCTGAGGGCAGGGGTGTTCCAAACAGGGTGGGGGGGAAGCAAAGCATTTAAGACAGGAATGAGCTTGGCACGTTTCTAGAACAAAATCCAGATGAGTGTGTGTGGAGTGAGGTAGGTAGGTAGGCCAGGAATGGAGGGAGATGAAGCTGAAGAGAGAAGCAGGTGTTAGATCATAGGCGGGAGGGTGAGGAAGGATGGGGACATTGTCAAACACTCTGGGGAGCAATGTGCAGCTTCTGTGCAGAGCCGCAGCATGGGCCCTTTTTATAAACTTCTCACTTCCAGGTGTCAGATCTCCCCAGAATGTGTGTGTGCATGCGTGTGTGTGTGTGTGGGGGGCATATCTGTGGTGTTTTCTATGGCTTCTGCTATATCTCAAGAAGAAAGAAATATACTTTCTATTGCTGCCTCCCCCCGCCCCCAATTTAACCAGGGGCCCCTAGAGCACAGAGTGGACCTCGTAGATACTAGCATGGCCTCCTCTCTCCAGCCCCTCCCTGCCTGAGCCACACTATCAGCTCCCAAATCTCTTTTCTTATCTACCACCCTCCCCCAGCCACTCTGATCCCTGGATCCCTGAGCCTAGGGGCTCAGATGGCACCTGGGCTTGCCCACTGCTTTTGTACAAATGTTAGCCAGGGTCAATGAGCTGCCTGTGGCTCCCATGCTCTGCCCGCCTGGATCCCTCCATCAACCCAGACTGCTACCTGCTACCTCAAGCGTGGGGACTGTTGAGACACTCTGTATCACCACCCCCCAACAACCCCTGAGAAACAGGCTGCTTTCCAATGACCTGGCTGGGTTCTGTGGCCGCAGTCATGCCACTGGTTCCCAATACAGTCCCCAGCCCCTTCCGCGGCTGCCCGGCTCTACAGGTTAAACTTTATTTCTAAACTACCTTCCAACATCACCCCAGAAGGCTGGAGATGTGGCCGGAAGCCACTGCTGCAGGCTTAGGGTAGGGTGGGGTGAATAAGGCAGAGACCACGGGAGCTGGACATCTTAGCCACCTGGGACATGAGTGGCCCTGTCTGAACCAGGTGAGGGATGGGAAGAAGGATTTCCAGTTGGGTATGGGATTTGGTTCTTTATTCTTGGCCTTCCCTAAGCTTCAGGTTGTCCAGCTACAATGGGTTTTAAGGAATTCCTCTTCCAGCTGTCCAGATCTGTCCCATTGCAGATCAATACCCTTCAGAGGCTAGAAGCAGGAATGTGGAAACTCAGTCCCCCAGTGCTTAGGCGATGATGAACAAGATATGAAAGATGGCCATTAGACTTTATTTCCAAAGAGCGGAGGACATTTGACCTCCATAAGAACTCACCTTCTCCCTCCCAGATCTTTCTCCACTCTTCTCCCCCTGTCGCCTCCCGCCTGACCGCCCCCTCCACCCCAATCTCTCTTAAGCCGTTCAAAATTTGGAGGAAATAAATCTCACTGCACTAATTCAGTGAGAGTTTGAGCCTCGTCAGTGCAGAACAAATAAAAGGAGTGAACTGGCATGACATTTTACTGCAGAAGAGAGGTCGTTTCCAGCCACTAATAAAAAGGATTTGACACAGACTAATAAAGAGAAATGAATTTCTCTAATGGCCTAATTTAGCACATTCAGCACTGTGCCTCTGCCTAGGTGCTGGGGGCGGGGGGTGCGGCTGGGAGCTGCGAGTGCGGACAGAGCCCGGAGCCGGGAGCCGGGAGACGCAGGGCTCGAGGAGAGGGGAAGAAGAGACGATTTCGAATTACATTTTATTATTTTTTTCTTTTCTGAGCCCCTACCCACACCCCCAGCCACACGGCCTCTTCTCAAGAGCAACGGAACCAAAATCAAGCTCAAGCTACGCAGTCTCTGTTAACGATCCGAAGAAATAAAGAACCGCTCTCCCCAGAATGCGGTCCTGTGCTAGCTTAAGGAGGTGATTAAACCGGATGTGTTGATTTCTACAGGGGTTTAAGCCATCGTTTGGTTTAATTACTTCTGACATTTCTGCTTTCGCGTTTTTTTTTTTTTTACATCACCCATTGGCTGGCCTGGAAGGCCCAGTCTGGGGCCCGGCTCTGTGGGGCTGCCCCTGCCGCCCCACCCCGGGGAGCAGATCGGAGCTAGGCCAGGGTTTTGGCTGTAGCCCTTGGTAGCGGTGAACTCTGCCCTCTCTCTAGCCACCGAGAGGCTGAGCGACCCCCGGCTCCGGCCCCAGGTTTTCTTCAGGCCGAGCAGTGTTGCCCACACCACCTGTCTCCTGGTGGGGCTTCTGAGAGCCTCCCTGGGCAGCACAGCCCATCTTATGCCTCCCCACCTCAGGAGAGATATTAACATAAACTGGCCTGATAGGTTTCTCCACCACTTGCAAAGGTCCCCCCCGGGATGGAGACCACCACTTCCTCGGTAATTCATATACTCGTCCCTAACTGCAAGTTCCCCTGTAAGACTGAAGCTCGTTTCCTTTTGTTAAAAGGAATCTTGACGTTGGACCCTTTTCTGCTTCTCTTCTGTCCTCCTGGGGCAACCTGGGTTTTTTGGAGAAAATAAATTTTTCGGACATGTTTTCCTAGAGGACCAGAAATACAGAAGCAGGGGCAGGAACAAGTTAGAAAGAATGCAAAAATACAGAGCTTCAGGGAAGCTCAGATGCAAAGAACACAAGAGACAGAGAAGAGATCCGTAGACAGAAGCAGAGCACCACAGGCTGGGGGCGGGGGCAGGATGGTCACACGCAGGGGGGCACATTAGTGTTGAGTTCTCTTTCTGGGTGATAAACCTTGTGATTCACAGTCACGCATGCCACTCCGTCACTTCTGAGCCTCTCAGCCGTCCCTTCCCTTGTGACCTTGGCCAGGACTGCAGACCTCAATTATGGGTCCAGCCAAGTGTGTGGCAGCCTGCCTGACTGTCCACCTCCTCTCCCTGTTACCGACCTTGGAGCCCCCAGCCTGTCCTGCACCTGACCTCACAGCCCAGACTCATCTGGCTATGGGGAAGATGGGCAGAGGAGGCCCGGGGTCAGCCCTCACCCCCTCCCTAAACCCTGGCTGCTTCTTCCAATGGGAACAGGGGCCAGAGCCTCCAAGGCCCTTCCCAGCTGGGATGAGGGATGGACCGTTCAGAAGGTGGAATGGTTGGTAGGAGAGCAAAATTTTGGGGTGGAGATGTTCAGCGATGAGCCGGTGGGACAGTGCCCTGCTCAGGGTCAGACTGCGGCAGAGCACATGGATCCATGGGCCAGGGAGTTGGGGAAGGTGGGAAAAGCAGGGACTGGGCTCGCTCTGCAGCCAGTCCCCTCTAGTCTCCACCAACAAACACGGTGCAGATCTCGAGTTGCCCAAGGCCCACCACCTTGGAAACTCTACCCAGGGGTTGGCACTTTGATCCTTTATTTCCAGTGCCTCGGGTCAGAGGTCATTGGGATCAGAGAATCACAGACAATGTCCTAGAGCCACCTTCCGGGACAGCCCCCTGTCTTTTCCCTGGGCACCTATTCAGGGCCAAGAAGCCGCATGACAAGTATTCATGAACTGATAAAGTCCACATCCTCAGACGAACATTCCAGCGGCTTCAGGCTTCTTTTCACTAGTTATTTCTTAAGAGAGTTGGCAGAGAAGGGGGTGTTGGCCAGACGGCAGGTGGCCCCTGACCCCCTGTCTCTTCACTAATCCCCTTCACCAACTCAGGCAAACGGGACTGCTCACTTTAGCTCCTGCTGCTCCTGCCCTAGGAACTGTGTCCCTGCATCTCCCCCTGTCCCTCCTCATCATCCTCGGTATCCATCTCCACATGCCGTCCATTCCACCAAGGCTTCCTTGTGGGTCCCTTCAGTAAGAAAGCAATGGCCTCCCCAGAAGCATCCTCGGAAATGCTTTGGGGTTTCTATCTTGACCTTGCTTACAGTTTAGGATGAGAAGCTTGGTGGCCCGAAATAAGCATAGGCTTTGGAGTGAGACAGCTGTGTGACTTGGGGGCAGGTTACTGACCTTTTCTGAGCCTCAGTTTCCTCTTTTATGAAACAGAGCTAACAGCACCTACGATGCAGGTTATCGTAAGGATTCAATGAAGAAACACATAGAGTGTCTGGCACTCAGAAAGCTATCAATTAATGCTTGTTCCATTTCCTTGGGAAGGTGTGTGGGCACCTTTCTTCTTCAGAGCAACACTGACACCATCGGCTCCAATAAATTTCTATTCCCATATCCACTGACTCATTTGGCAGGGAAAACAAGCCCACATGCCAATTCAAATAGAGGCACAGAAAGAGGAGGAGGAGAGGCAACGTACGATTTATCAGAACTCAGAACCTCTCTCTCTCTCTCTTTTTTTTTAACCAAAAAAGCACTGCCAGTAGGAATTTATTTTTATTTCCCTTATGACACTCATTAAATTCTACTAACTATAGTTGTTTGTGCACAGATCTCTCTTCCTCACGATGTGCTGAGCTGCTCTGGTCCACGAGCTCGTCTTCTCTCTTTTTGAATTCTCAAGGGTCAAGCACAGTGCCAGGCACACAACAGAGGATCAATAAATATTTGGTGAATCAATGAGCGAGAGCAAATGAACCCTGGGAAGGAAGGTTCTAAGACACAGTCCTAAAGTTCTTTTGGGCTCAGACTCCACCCCTGGACTCAGATCAGACGTTGCCATCTGGCAGCTTCTAGCTACAACAGCTACAAAAGGACCTGTCTTCTTTGGGCTCTGTTGGGTGTGTGCAGGGTGGGGGCTGGCAGGGTCATGGAGGGAGGGGAGTGAGCGTGAAGGAAGAACTCGCCCGGCCCTCCATTTCTCCTCCCCTCAAAGGCACCAGATGGAGGGAGCAGAGTGGGGTGGGGGAGAACGAGCCAGCAGCTCCTGGTTGGATTATTTTTACTTCAGGTGTGACGTTGAAACCATGCGGGTGTATTTTTAGTCCTGCCTAGTGGGTGGTGTGTTCGCCTGGGTTGCCTTGGAGAGGACTTCTTCGTGTTGCTAAATTGGAATCGCATCTGCTAGGGTTCCTGGGCTCCAACCCGTTCTCTACCCTCCAGGTGGGTGGACAGGTCCATTCTTGGAAAGGGTGGGGCCCAGAGCGGGCCACAGTCTGCTCTGTCTCCATTCCTTCACCCCCCCCACACACACCCATCCTTCCCAGCACTTTAAAAATAATGATGATGGTGATGATGATGATGATGATGATGATGATAAATGTGAGATCTCAACGAAGGGATTTCTGAGCAAGTCTTCAAGGCCAAGAATACAAACAACCTAAAACTTGAGACGGCTAGAATCTCAGGTCCAACCCCTTCATTTTAAGGAGAGGTGACTTAGGCACAGAAAAAGGAGGTGTCTGTCCCCCGGGTAGCTAGTGAGAGGCAGTCACAGCTTCAGTCCAAGGCACCAGGGATTCAGCCAGTCCCTACCACCACCTCCACGCAAGAAGCCTGGGGGACAGGGTGTTGTGGGGAGGGTGCTCTGTCCCTGCTGCCTTGGTCACTGGTAGTGACTGAACATACCCCCCGCACACTTTGTGGCACTTTGTGAGTTACCAGATGCTTTTCCCTGTGTATTCCTTGTGCATTACCAAATGCTTTTCCCAAACACTCAATATCCTTCTTATTCCCATTTTACCAATTTAGCAAACTGAAAAGCGTGTCGTTAAATAAAGATATCAAGCTCGTAAGTGACTGAGTTGAGATTGAAATCTGGGTACCCAAACTCCAAATTTTGGGCTCTTCCCCTTTCCCCGTGTATCGCTGAAATCACTTCCTCCTTCTCCCCTTTGCTCTTCAGTCCTTGGCCTCGCAGACCTGAACCGCCATGTTTACCCTTTGAGCATCGAGATCACGGCAGCGCAAGAGAACTTCTGTCTTAGCAAATGAAGCTCCCAAAGAAACTTCTCTCATAATAATTGTACTTCTGTGTGTTCACGGCGGGCTTTTACATGTTTGCAGATCTTTTGGGTTCTCGTTTGGTGGCCGCCCTGTGAGGTAGGAGGACAGCTTATCTAAAGAGGTTAAATAATTTGCCCAGCAGTGGGGGTCAGAATTTATTTATTTATTTATTTATTTATTTTTTTAAAGATTTTATTTATTTATTTGACAGAGAGAGATCACAAGTAGATGGAGAGGCAGGCAGAGAGAGAGAGAGAGAGGGAAGCAGGCTCCCTGCTGAGCAGAGAGCCCGATGCGGGACTCGATCCCAGGACCCTGAGATCATGACCTGAGCCGAAGGCAGCGGCTTAACCCACTGAGCCACCCAGGCGCCCGGGGGGGGGGGGTCAGAATTTAGATGGACGTCTTAGTTTTCTGTTCTTTCCACTTGACCGTGAAATGGACTAGTACTTGAGAAAATCAGAGAGCCGCACCGTGGTTAAAAGAAAGTCAAGACTGGCTGAGTACAGCCCTGGTGAGAGCCCCTGGTTCCTGAACCTTCAAAGCCCTACCTGCCGGCTTTCTCCTATTCCACCCCACCTGGTCCTCAGCAGCAGGAGGCCCAATTGCTGGTTGTCTTCCCCCTTACGAGGGGGACAGAACCAGTCTTGTCCTTCTCATAGTAATGACTCGCGAATGCAGCCACTGTTCACCGAGAGCCTTCTATGTGCCAAGCACTTTCAGCTGTTAGCATTGGTTACCTCCTTTAATCCTCCTATAACCTTGTGGGGATAAGAGTCAGTGGGTTCCAGGCTTCTGATCTCTTTTCAGTGTGGCTTATCCTGGCGGGGTACCTGGACTTCCCAGTTGGGCTTGGGCCAGGCTGGTGAGCTGGAGAAGCCGCAGGACCCACAGCCTCTGAATACACCTGTTCCCTGCACCAGGCAGCTGCAGCCTCTGTGTCTGCCAGCTTGGGTTGGGGGCCCTGCAGATGCTGGCAGGAGAGGCAGGAACAGGCTTTGCCTGGTGCCAGGGGAGACTGGAGCGTGGTTTTACTTCCAGATTATGGCTCGAGCAGGATCACTCCCCCGACTATAGTCAACAGCGGAAATGTTATCTCTGATACCAGGGAATCCAACTGCTTCCAAGAGCAGGAAGTCTGCTGGAGCCCCCGGCCCAGAGAGCCCAGCCCAGAACGCAGCCTGGAACATCTGCTCCCAGCATCCAGTCTAGAAGCCTTAGCATGAAGCATCTGGTGGCCTTTTCTGCTTGGAATGGCTGAACTCCTCCCACATTCTACTCCGGCCACCTCGCCCAGCACATTCCAGGAATGCCTGAGCCCAGTGCCAGGGAAGGCATAGGGTTAAGCCCCAGGGTCGACTCACTGGAGCCAGGACACCCTTTGGTCACAAGGTGGAAGAGTTCCCTCAAAGACACTTCATTAGTAAGTGCTTGTTCCCAGGGTCCTGGCCAGGCAGCTGCTGAGGGGGACAGTCACAACAGGACCCAGCCCCTCTGTCCAGCCCCCAGACCTCGGGGATGCCTCCCACAGCATTGACCAGCCTAGCCCCGGGAAAGGCAGCTCGGTGATCATTTCCCTCGGGCTTCGTCTCCCTTGGGAAAAGCAGTGTAACTCTCCCACACTGTGCTTTGGGCCAGAAGGCTTGCAGTCAACCCCATAAATATTTTTTTGAGCCCATCCTATGTGCCAAGTTTATATTATAACGACCTTATCTTTCTCCTGCTCGCTGGACTGACTCTTCTTTTTTTTTTTTTTTTAAGATTTTATTTATTTGACAGAGAGAGAGATCACAAGTGGGCAGAGAGGCAGGCAGAGAGAGAGGAGGAAGCAGGCTCCCTGCAGAGCAGAGAGCCCGATGCGGGACTCGATCCCAGGACCCTGAGATCATGACCTGAGCCGAAGGCAGAGGCTTAACCACTGAGCCACCCAGGTGCCCCTGGACTGACTCTTCTTTATTCAAAACCCCTCTTGGAACTTAACACAATGCTTTACACATTGCAGAGCTCACTACATGTTTAGCTGAACTACAGTATGGAGATCCCTTGACTGGGGGTCCTTTCCAGTCCTGCCTCTGGCTGCCTTGCCTCTCAGCATTCACCTTCTAGCCTGACCCATCCCTGCTCGCACTTCCCCAAATGTCTGATAGCAGTTAACACCTGCAGCATGCTCACCAAATAGTGAGGTTCTTTACCAGGCAGCTAACGTGCATCCTCTCATTTATTCCTATAACAGCCCTGATGAAGAGACAGCATTATTTGTAGCCCTATTTTACAGACAAGGAAACTGGGGCCCAGAAGGCTTAGTGCCCAAGGTAGAGCCAGAACGTACACCCAGGCAATCTAAACCCAAGGGCCATGTTCCTAGCCCTGAATTCCAACCCCTTGAATGCACCAGAGCGCTTTGCATCCTGAACAGGCCAAGGGGATTCGTGCTGGCCCCTCGCACCTAAAACATCCCTACCCTTACCCCCTCTCCCTGCGCCCCCCCCCCCCCAGCAAACACTGATCTGTGTGTCAGGTACTCTCTTCTATTCTCTAATTTTAGTCTAGCTGTTACTGTTTTCTTTTTTACAGTTGAGAAAACAGAGGCTCAGAGAGATTAACTCACCCAAGGCGACAAAGCTAGTGATCACCAACGCTATTTCTAGAGTGCGTTGCCTTGCCCAGCACGGCCATTCTACTGAATTTACGCCTCTAGTTCTCGGGCTGCTGGAAGCAAGCCCGGAACCTTGGTGACCTCTGTGAGGATGGTCTCAAGAGAGCGACCTGAATGCTTCCCTGCCCTGTTCAGATCTCTCCCCAGCCAAGTGTGGCTTCTAGAGGGACCTGGTCAGGCTGAGACGGGCACAGTGAGACAGGGCTTCCGAGATGGGCACTGTTTTTACTGGACTAGAGCAGGGCTCCAGCTCGAGCTGCCCACAGGGAGGACTCGCACCGGGAGAAGTGCGGAGTCTGCGGTTGAGAAGAAGAGAGATGAGAGCCACCCCAAGACCTGGACATGTCATGGGGAAAGGCCAAGACTCTGAAAAGCCAGGAAACTTGCAGGGAAGGAGAAGCTGGTTGGATGCAGGGTTTCTGGGGCTGCCGGAAGGAGTTCTGTTGACGGGTAAACCAGGAAAGGTTTGGAATCTACTCGGAGAAGGTAGGGAGGTTGGGCTGAGAGTGGGGCTTGGCTCAAGCAGATGGGAAGAGACAGATAGTGCTGGGTAGAAACTAGGAAGGAGAAAATTCACTGCCTGAGTTAAGGTGGAAAAGCACAATCGCTAACACCTACTCCATGTTAGGCACTGTTGGAAGTATGAATTCATTCAGAGAGAACGTTTTACATTTAGAACCCAGAGGTAGACCAGACAGGCCAGTGAGGACTGAGAAATGTGGGATCATGGCTAAAGGCATGTATAAAACCATTCCAAAGAACTGGTTTTAAGATGTATTGATCTGTTTATTTCCCCTCCAGCAAAAAAAGGGGGTGCTTGTGTGGCTCAGTAGGTTAAGCGTCTGACTTTTAATTTCGGCTCAGATCATGGTCTCAGGGTTGTGAGATCGAGCCCCATGTTGGGGTCCGAGCTGGGCATGGAGCCTGCTTGGGATCTCCCCCTCTCCCCCTGTCCCCTCTTAAAATAAATAAATAAATAAATAAATAAATAAATAAATAAATAAATTGGGGTGCCTCCGTGGCTCAGGCTAGACATGATCTCAGGGTCCTGGGATGGAGCCCCACGTGGGCATCCAGCTCCCTGCTCAGCAGGGAGTCTGCTTCTCCCTCTGCCCCTGCCCCTGCTTATACTCACACACTCTTTCGAATAAATAAAATCTTTTAGAAAATAAATAAATAAAAATAAATAAGCATAAAAGAAGATGTGCTGACCCGTTTAAAATCAGAGACTGTGGACCTGCAGCTTGACTGCTTGTGCGGCAGGCAAGGGCCTCAGCGGGATCCCGTCAGTGGCTTGAAATGGGCCATGGTGGGAGCATTTACACGGTGGAACTTAGCCAACGCTACAAAGCGGGGCTCACTATCCCCTTGCCCCCGTAGCCAGTTTGCCGGCTCGCCAGCTTAAACGGTGATGTATTTATGGGGTACGGCCTACTTAATGAATCCGTTCAGCAAGCACGGCTTTGGTGCGTACTCCGTCCAAGTGGCCGAGTCTAAGGTTGGCCAGGTGCCAGAGATGGGACAAAGGATAAAACAGACACAGAAGTTGCCCTCACGGAGTTAAGGATCTAGTGGGGGAAACGGAAACACTATTCATGCAATCATGAGCCATGCCACAGAGGAGAAATACGGGAGGCAGCAGCCACCCATCCTCTCCTCCTGTACCACAGCTTAATATTCCATCATTTCCAGTGCAGACGCAAAGCACACGGCCCTTGCTAGTTTCTCACGGCTCAAGCCTGCAGCTCAGCATTCCCTATCAATAGCGGGTAACTTGTTCCGCACTGGGCAGGTCCCTTCTCCCAGTTCTCAGAGAGCTTTTGAGTCTTGCAGGGGAGAACCAACGCCCTAGCAGAGCCTTCTCGGCAAAGCCGACCTCCTCCACCTCCTCCCCCTCCTCGCACCTGGCCAGGCCTAGCTCCCTGCCACTCTGCTGCTCCCCAGGACATCATGGTTTCCATGGGAACCCACTCACTTCAAAGGGGAACGAAAGAGACCGGAGGGGAGGAGGGAGAGTGAAAACTGGATTAACCTCACCCTCCTGGCCCCATCTCTGCCTCCTGGCAACCTAGCCGCCAGGTCCTGGCCAGCACCCAATGCTGTCCATCAGCATGCAGGGGGTGGGGTGGGGTGGTCCAAGCTAAGTTAGAACTTCTTGGGGGAAAAGCTCCAGGGGTGAAGGAGAGAACTGAGCTAGGTCCAAACCTGCGGTCCCCACTGCATGGAGCATCCCCGCCTCAGACCCCACTCAGCCTGGCTCTTGGGCCACAAACACAAACACAATTACCCGCGATGTGCATCCAGTCATGGGATCTGCTCAGATTAGACTGCAATCATTAATCTGAGTGGGAGCTCCTGGTTGCCTTGCTGATTAGCCCAGATGATGCTCTGGTATGATCCAATTAAAGACAGACTGCCTCCCCTCTCCTCCCCCCCCACCCCCCACACACTTTCCACATCAGAAGGAACCAATACATTTCATTAACACGTCCTCATACACAAATAAAACCTCCGGGGCACTGGCAGGCTCCCTAGGCTCACAGGCCCACCCCTCCCTTTTGTCACACTGTCCCCCTGCCCCCCTGCAGGTTCCTGGAGAGGAGCCCCCCACCCTCGCTTCCTTCGTCTGTGGTTCTGGGAGGGGCCGCAGTGGGGTATCCCAAAAGTCGGTGCTGGGCACTAATGTGAAGTGAAAGAGTCTTGTTACATTTATTGACATAAAATGCCGACTCCCTGATGTGCTTTGGCGCTGCCTAGCTGCCCCAAGGCAGCCAAATCTAATTAAAGTTACCCGACCCTTCAGAAGGCTGAGCTCCCTCCCCGGTCATTCTGCAACGGCTGTAGAGAGAGCAGCTGGTACTAATGGGAGAGGTGTGGTTGTGGGAGAAGACCCCAGGCCCCTGGGGCAGGAAGGACTGCAGAGAGAAGACTGGCAAAAGTGCTAGTTGTCCGGAGATGCTGGGCCGCCATATTTTTGGCCCGGCAGTTGGTGGCAACCAACCTGGGGTTCCTTCTTCATGGTCAGACAGCTGCAGAGGTGATTTGGGCAAATGCCGAGGGCTGTTGGGGGCTCAGCCCGGTGGGAGAGGGTATAGCTCAGGTGGGCAGGTGAGCAGGAAGAAGTGTTGGTTGGAGGAAGATCTGGCCGATTGTATTTCAAGTGACATCATGATGGGCAGCTCCCCTGGGAGAGGTGACCCACTTCTCCTGCAGGGTGGCCTGGGTGGGGAATGAGCCTGGGGTCTTGGGAAGGACTGGGGAACCTATCCGCTTCGTGGCAGAAAAAGCACAGGTGCTTGCAGGGGCTCTCGTGATTTTCCTAAGCTTACCGGTTAGCTTCTGTCGGGAAACTCAAGCTCAGAGAGATTAGTACACAAAGGAGGTGGGACACAAGCCTGGGGTTCCAGAAACTTTTTGTTATACCACTAATCGGGGGCCTTCCCAGGCTATGATCTGTGCTCACAACAAGTCCCTGTTCCCTAGGAGTCTTCAAAATGCCTAGGATGGTGCATACAAGTCACGTGGTTTGAGTGGGACCCAAGGGTCTGCACCTCTAAACAGCTCCCAGGTGATTCCGTTCTGCCAGGCCCTGGGACATCCTGTGGGTTACAATGATCTACATGGAGTATGGCGGCTGTCCCCCCAAGCCATGAGACCATCAGGCTGGTTTCAGAGGCCATGGTACTCTCCTCCGCCTTCTCACTCTGCCCACACAAGCACAAGCCCACCTTACAGTTTCATTTCTAGGTGGGCGAGAGGCTCATCTCCCCACACCCAGCTGCTCTGGCCACTGGCCATTCATGAAATTCAGAGGCTCTGATCCATCTGGAAGGGCCTACTCCAGCCCATTTCTCCTTCTGGTGGACTCTCTAACTAGCCTTTATGATCAAATTCAAATATTGCCTCCTTTGTGAAACCTTCTCTGTTAAAGCTCTGAACACACAGTGTTGGTTTCTTGACTGTATATCTGTCCATTCCCACACATTTGCTTTTACGGTTTTCCTCTCTTTCCCCAAAGGAGGACAGGAGCACTTCGTCTCTCTGACAGGTACTGTGACCAGATCTGGGGGTTCTCCGGGTCCAAAGCGGGGCTCTCTCCGCAGGCCCGCTAGGCCTGGCCTGTGTGCCCTGGGCGGAGTGCGGCCCAGGCACAGTGACTCATGCTTCCCCGTGGGCGGGGAAAGACCCTTGCGTCAGGAACTCCGGGTCAGGGCTCACTGCTCCGGACTCCATGTTGGCATTAGGGGCCTTCGGCTCATCTGAGCAGCTAAAAATAATGCCAACGGTAATGAGAGTAACAGCAGTAATTACGGCCATTCCCAGAAAAGCACTGTCATTGTGGGGAGGATTGAGGAAGGACTCAATCCTCTTTCCCTTCATCTGGGGTGGACCATTCCACCTGCTACTGATCCTGGCACCTGTTGTGGTGTGTGTGAGGTCACAGGTAAGACGTGCTTGCTGAGGCATGGGAATGGATGTGCTCCCACTAGTGAGTGCGAGGAAGGGTCCAACCTCCCTGCTCAGGACTGACTCAGGCATCTTTTCTAGGGGTGTGGGTTCCACAGACCTAATGACTAAAATCTCTGCTGGGGCTTCGTTCAGGCTGCTCTCAGACAACTTCTCAACTGCATGCACAGAACAGCCAGCCCTGGGGCCCCTCCCACCCTCTACGAACACTCAGGGCCGGGCCCTGCTCTCAGCGGGCTCCCCATCTGGAGGGAGGCCGCAGAAACCCACACAGCCGCACACCACAGCTCTTGCTAGAAAACAAAGACAACCGTGAATCCGATGTTGATGTGCTCCAAGGACCAGCTGCATTAGATTCATCTGGAATGCTTTTGAAAACATTCGTCTTCTTTTTCCTATAGCTTGACCTCCTGATTCTGCATTTCTGAGCATGGAGCCCAGAAACAGACATCTGGATAAGCTCTCCCCAGTGATTTTCAGGCATACTAAAGTTTGGCTAATACCAAGTCCTGGATGGTCCTGGCAGATGTCCAGTGGCCCGGTGGACTTCCTGGAGTGAAGACCACAATGGGGGACATGCAAGGAGAGCGTCCCGAGGTGGGCCGTCAGCTGAACTGAGGGTTTCTGACGCCCATGAGGGCTCAATGCCTAGCTGGGATGAGGAAAGCGTCCTTCTGGAAGATTGTTTCCTGGGTTCTCTCGCCCCTCACTAGACAATTCCAGGAAGATAGTGTCAACCCACAGTGGCCAGCTGAGCTATGTCCAGAGTGATTTGAGAGAGAAGGTGGTGAGGAAAGTGGCTGTTGGCCATGGTCTTTAGGAGCCCACCCGCTGGCCTGCATGCTCATCTCGCAGGGCCGAGCTGGACTGGAGGCTGCCTGGGGAGGGGGGGGGGGCTTCTGGACATGGCTGAAGTGTCTCCTACCTGTACACAGCTCGCTTGTCAGCCTCCAGCTGGGCCTGGGGGTCAATGGGGGCACTGGGCACCGGCGTGCTGGCAGCGGCTGAGGGTGCGGAAATGTGGACAGCCTGGGTCTTCGAGGGAGCCTGAGCCGTTGCTGTCATCTGCAGAGAGAAGAAAGGGGAGGTGGCGGGTTAGTATGGCCAGGACAGCTGGTCCCTGGGGAGCCGTGAGTGGGTAACAAGCATCCATTTGTTTACGTGCTCCAGTGAGGAGAAAGCATTCTTCAGATGAGAACATTCTAGAGAATGATTGAGGACCATAGAGAACCAGGTGGGGCACCAACACTCTTCAAAAGAGATGATTCTTAATGCAAATGAAGGTGGTGACCTCTGCCAGGTTGTAGACAAAACCCACAACGGTGAGCCCTTTAAATCGTGCTTATGGGTCATTCGGGCTGTTCTGGGCAGTAATAAGTTGATTTGATGACTTTGAAGAGCAGGAAAAAAAAAAAGCTGAATTGTTCTCATTTGCGTAGAGCTTTATTCCATTTCGCTCGAGCCAGAAGTAACTGTTTTAAATGTTTTTGATTGATAATTGAATGGGTTTCCAAATTTGGTTTCCCTGGCGCTTGGAGGTAAACGGATTTTAGTGGACACTGGAGAGATTTCTGTTCTTAGCCATAACAAGTATTTTGGGTAGTGATTTTTGCTCTATGTGATGTTTTCGAAGGTATCCCCAGGCCCCAGATTTTGTGCCAGAGTGACACCTTTTAATGCTATATATTGGACTTTCTGTATAAAGTTTTATTTAAAGAAGGGATTCTATGGCTTAAATTTTTGGATGACCATCATTACAGAATTCAATGCTTTTATAAGATATTTTCTTTAGCCAAATGGATCCCTAAAATGTCACAAATGGTGACATGCCTCAACTCTTCTCTTCTGCCAGCCTGTCCACTGCACCAGCGCTGTTGGGCTTGATAGACTCATCTGCCCTGTTTCCATCTTCATCCATGGCACTCTACAGACATAGCATAGGTGCTTAGCCCTTGTTGAGAAAAATGAATGAGTGAATGAATGAATGAATGAATGAATACATCTTGAAAGAGTCAAGATGTTCTGGCTTTGGAATGTTCATCACACGATCTAGGTCCCTGCTCGTGGAAGGAAAATCATGGTTCTTCCTTCCATACAAGCGCGTTATTGCTAGTGCTGATACCCACAAGATATTTGCTTTTGCTGTCTCATTTACCTCATTTAGATTTTTGCTCAGGTGCCATGTCTTCAGCATGAAACAGAGCCCTTCTGCCCATCGCTGTCCCCTTCCTCTGCTTTCTTTCATAGGCCTTTCTCTGAGCAGATACTACATATCTACTTGCTTAGTTATTTTCTCTCCCACTCCCAGCTAAACTCTAAGCTCAAAGAGTGCTTGGTTAGGAGTTGTAATCCTAGGACCCAGAATAGCCAGGCACTAGGAGATGCTTGTAAATATTTGTGGCTCAATCAATGAATGGCAGATGGTGAATGAACCCTTTCATTTTTTAAAAGATAACTATCTGCTTTACTTTACTGGATCCCCATCATTTTTTGTTAGGAAGAAATATCCTTGTCACTGTGGACTGGACTGGGGGAACTCTCCCAAACTCAGAGCATGGGAGGCTAGACAGAGCATCATGGTACCTTCAAGCCAGAAGATAATAGCTCAAACCCCACTGTCTCCCATTATTCGCCTTTGACCTTGGGCAAATCCCTTAACTTTCTTAAACTCCTACTTTTTCATCAGGAAGCAAACTGGTGTCATTTTAGGACCCATGGGTATTAAAGAGGTACAATAAGGACCAAAGTGGAAACAAATGTTTCAACTTTCAAAATAGAGAAAGAGGGTGGAATCAGAAAAACTAAATACGGGGCGCCTGGGTGGCTCAGTGGGTTAAAGCCTCTGCCTTCGGCTTGGGTCATGATCCCGGGGTCCTGGGATCGAGCCCCGCGTCGGGCTCTCTGCTCAGTGGGGAGCCTGCTTCCTCCTCTCTCTGCCTGCCTCTCTGCCTACTTGTGATCTCTCTTCCTCTCTGTCAAATAAATAAATAAAATCTTAAAAAAAAAAAAGAAAGAAAAACTAAATACCGCTCATCTTCGCACCGATCTGGGCCAGTCTCTTTCATCCACTGATGCAAGCAGTCATTTCTTCGAACATTCCCTGAGTCCCTGAGCACCGTGCTGGGTAGGCACTGAGCTGACAAGGGTGAGTACCTGCTCTCTTGGAGCTGTTTCTGGATTTAACACGGTGGCTACGCTGGCAGGTGAGGAAAACGTGTAGACACAGATGCTGTAAGTGACCTCAGCAAGATACGTCCCACGACACCCTTGTGGAAGACATGGAGAGCCGTAACCGGTGGACAGTGCGTGGATTAGGAAGCTACACCCCGAGGGTGGCATTTAAAGGACAGAGGTCAGCTTGGGAAAGGCTTCTAGGACATGCTTTCTCCTCAGCCCTCTTCGTCAATATTGTTGTCAGTGACTGAGAGGGGGGCTGAAGAAACGCTCAGCAAATTTATAGGTGACATAAGATCCAAAGATCTTTACAGTTTTTGGCCACAGGCTAAGTCTAATAAGATTAATTTTCATCTAATAAGTCAGAATTTAATGCTTCTAACACTTGAGCCAAAAAAAGAAAATCAATAAAATAAGTGCAGAACAGGAGAGACATGGTTTAACAGCAGTGTTGGAGTTGACAGAAGGCTCAATATGTCCAAAGTGTAATGTGTCTATCAAAAAACAAAACAAAACAAAACAAAACAAAACAAAAAACAAAACACAGAGACAAGCAACCTCACCTAATGCTATCTGAGGATGGGTTAACAGAAGCATTACTCACACAAAGGCTTTAGTCCGCTCCTCTCTGCTGAGACAAGTGGAGGAGAGAATGTTCAGAGAACTGATCAGGCTGGAGAAGGGATTGTACATTATGTTGTAGGAGGAGTATTTGAATCTGGAATACGTAAGAAAGATTGAAGGGACAGGGTGATGAGACATGGGAGCCCCCTTTGAATATCTGAGCAAGGGATTAGACTATCGGTTTTGCTCTGCAGGCCCCAAAGGGTCAAACTACAAGCGATGCATTCAGTCTATAGGAACATGGAGACAGATCGGGGCTCAACCAGGGCTTCCCAGCCTTTGAGCCTTTTGAGGCTGGAATGGGCTCCATCCTGAGGCGGTGAGGCGGTGAGTTTCCACTAGTGCAGGGGCCAAGCAGAGACTGATCGGCTGGGCCCCTGTGGAGGGGATGGAAGCTCTAGCTGGGCAGCATCTGAAGTCCCCACAGGGACGGGCTCAGACAGCATCAGAGTACTCTAACGATCACCATCCACGGCACGGTGTTGACCAGATACTCCGACTAGAGAGGATGCATAGTATACAGGAGTGCTTTGGAAGCCCCGAAGTGCTCTCAAGATGGAGGGGTCGTTGTTGTCATTAAACACATGATTTCCAGAATGTGCTTCTTTTCTAAACAAGGCACAGCTACGCCTGCAGTTTGTTTAGGGGTGAGGGGTAGGGGAGGCTGGTATGCTCCACCTTGTCCACTAAGGGTGAATTTCCTCGTGTTCCCATGAAGATGGGCATCTGGGAGAGAGGGATGAGGGGGGTGCTCATTTCCTCTGCTTCCCCTTTCTAGGCAGGGCTGCTGGTTACAGAGGAAAGCACAGAGTAAGAATAAATCAAAGCGGTCACTTGCCAGCATCCCAAGAGGCCCCCACTGAGAGGTTGCTCCTGGGGCTCAGGGAGGGGGCAGGGGCAGCAGAGAGCAGACCTGGTCTGAGCAGGACAATGATTCAAATTCACTTAGCTCCTGGGAGCCAATTCAGCAAACTCTGCATTTCCTCCAGGTTTGGAGAATGAGTGTTTACCTCCAAATACATCCTTTTTTCTAGCCAGGGACTTCCATCTCCCAAGAACTGAAGCTCCGAGGGAGAGACCCCCACCTCCCCAGCAGCTGCCTCAGGGGCTAGGGGAGGAGGGCCACTTGTGGAAGTGCTGGGAGGAGGTTTCTGGGCAGCCCAGGGAACTGGTTGTTAGCCATTTACTAGCATGCCTAAGTGTAAGGCATTCCCTCCCAGTAACTGTCCTTTTCTGAGTGGTCTGGCAGGTACAGACTCCACGAGGCCACATGCTGTGTTCACAGCTGGTCTCAGAACCGGCCACCCCAGACTCTGAACCTTCCTCCGAGCAGACCTCAGAGCACTCTGGAAATTCTGCCTTGGCAGCAAACTGGGACAGGGTGTGGGGACGGCACTGCACCAACACCAGGACTGTCCCTTTCCAACAAGGAGAACTGAGGCACAGAGGAGAGGCAAAGTTGAACAATGTCTTGAGAGTTTTCTGGATGACTAGAAAAATCTCAGAGAGCAGAAGGAGCAGGGAATCTGAGGCCCTGGGTTTGATACTCCCTCTGTCGATTATTAGCTACATGTTTGGGGGCAAGTTTCCCGACCTCTTTGACCTCTTTGATCTGTAAAAAGCAGGGGTGAATACCTACTGCAAGCCTGTGAGGAGTAATCAAGAGAACGGGGTGGGGCACAGTCAGTTAAGTGTCTGCCTTTAGCTCAGGTCATGATCTCAGGGGTCCTGGGATGGAGCCCCACATTGGGCTCCCTGCTCAGTGGGAAACCCGCTTCTCCCTCTCCCTTTCCCCTCCCCACCACTCCTGCTAGCTCTCTCTTGAGTAAATAAATAAAATCCTAAAAAGAGAAAAGGGAAAACAAGGTAATGACTAAAGGATGGAGAAGGGCAGCAACTCCCTGGAAGGAGAAGGGAGTGCTGTGAGAGCCCTCCCCAGGGTTCTAGGGTTCCACCTTCTCTTACCTTAGGGTCCTTTCATGGGGTAAAGACCCTGGGGCCACCAATCCATACCCTTTCCTTCCATGAAAGCTAGAACCACTGGACTTCTCTCCATCATTCAGCTGGAACCGGCCCTGCCTTAAGCTTGGAGGGCAAGGGCCCTGCCCAGATACTTGGTTTAAAACACGTTGAGATGAAAGTTCATAATCCCCACCCCATCCTAAATCAGAATGGGATGAGTTGACGTTCGTGAGCTGTGTGTAGAGGAAGAAAAAATGTGCAGGCAAATCCGGCAGCCTCTCCGACAGTCTAGTCCGACCAGGAAAATGGGCAGAAGATGCTTCACGGTGCGATTTGAGAAGCTCGGCTCACCTTACCTATCCCCGTTGTCCGCACTGACGCTGGAATGCCCACTCACGCTTTCGTTTCTGCTAAGCACCACCCCTCCCCAGCTGGAGGAGGAGAGTGGCCCCTGATGTTCTAATGAGCTAATAAAATATCTCTATAGGCTTTCCCATTCAACAGTCATCCAGTGCAATAAGCTAGTGTCGTCCCCAATTTGTACGAGAAAACTGAAGCCCACAGAGACAGTTAGAGACCACAGACGGGGTGTGTAAAGGTTGGGGCGAGAAGCAAGGGCTTTTTTTTCCTTTGAAGAGGAGAATGGGAAGACCTCCCCTGCCCGGACCCCGTCCTCTGCTCCGTCTTCTGTCTTGTCTTCCTGTCAAGTGACAAAGGGGACAGAAAGGAAGGAGCCAGAATCAGGTGGAAGCATTACTTCTCAGCCATGCTGGGCGTGGGGAGTCTCCATGCAGTTTCTTGCCTCCACTGCGGCCCAGTGAATCCCCATCCCCCAAGAGGCAATCCGCAGACAAATCATTCTCTAAACACCGGTCACAGGCCACAGGTGACGGGAGTAAGGGTCCTTCTGTGTGGAGCCCAAGCAGGAAGTATGGGTGGCTCTTGAACTGAAGGCGGCCCGTGCTGCTGGCTTCACTCCCTCCGAGGCTGCCAAGGGGCCTGAGCCCCAGGACCCCATCGCACGGGGCTCCAAGCCTTCCATCACCAGCTGCTGTCAGCCTCCCCTCAGGGCTCCCCTCTTTTGCTCCTGGGAGGTGGGGGCTGGTGGCTCAGGATGAGGGACGACTCCGGATTCCTTCTAGCACCCCAAAGAGGTGGTTCATGGGAGACACTGGCATCAGGTAGAATGGAATCCCAGCTTTGCCACTCATTACTGGCCAACCCTGGATCCAGAACTTCACCTTTCGGGGGTGTCAGTTTCCTGATCTGTGACGTGGTGATGATGCTTCCTGCCTCCCACCACCGTGGTGAGGACTGCTGCCTCCTCCAGGGGATGCTGGCTGAGCCTCGGCAGTGGTCAGGTCTGCCTGCTCTGTGCTCCCACGGCCCCGGGCATGCTGTGCAGCCACGTGGACAGACCTGCTTCTCTCCACGATTAGCCTGCAGGCCCTTGGAGGGCAGGGCTGGGTCTTTTCTGTTCACTCTTGCAGCCTTGGGGGTTGACAGAGTATCCAAAACACCTCTTTTTTTTAAAGATTATTTATTTATTTATTTGAGAGAGAGACAGTGAGAGAGAGCATGAGCGAGGAGAAGGTCAGAGAGAGAAGCAGACTCCCCTCGTAGCCGGGAGCCCGATGCGGGGCTCGATCCCGGGACTCCGGGATCATGACCTGAGCCGAAGGCAGTCGTCCAACCAACCGAGCCACCCAGGCGTCCCCAAAACACCTCTTGAAGGCAGGGATGACTGGTGTGGAGGAGGTCGGCTTCCCCTCCAAAGATAGCTTTTTGGTTGCATGTTTACCTTCTCGACACTGAAGGCCTCAGGCCCAGCCGGGAAGTCAGAGTTGCTGACTGCACACTTCGGGAGCAGGCATCCAGCCCAGGGCTGGGGAGAATGGGACAGAGCATGACACGCTGGCCTGAGCATTTCTTCTTGACATGCCTCTCTGCCTGTGTGACTTGGGCAAGTTACTCAAGCTTTCTGATCTATCAACCTTTCTGATCTAGGGCCCTCACCTATAAAATGGGAGCCCCAGTACCCAACAACCCAGGGTTGTTGGAATTAGATGGGATAATGAATGCAAAGCAGCCGGTACTTATGAGACAGTGCATAGTAGTTACCATTAATAGACTCCCCAGTCTGCAGCCCACACTCGGAGTTGGTCTCTTTGGCTTCTGTTCCATGGGCTGACTAGGGGGTCCTGCCCTTGTGAAGGGGACCCGCTCTCTTGTAAGCACCCCGGGGAATGGGGCAGGCTTGGGCCCAGGCACAGGGAGGGGGGTGGTGGTGTTGCGGGCAGTTCCCACAATTGCCCACAGTTCCTAGAGGAAGTGTGTGACTCAGTTCGTCTGAGCCTCAGTTTCTCCATTACGGACAAATGGGGCTGATCATCTCTTTTCTCAAGGCTGCAGTGAAGCCGCTCGCGAGGGTGAGTGGCACACAGCGAGTGCTCAGTAAACCTCGTTTCTAAGCATTTTGCTTATTCCTTTCTGCTAGTCTTCCCTCCAAATCCAGACTCCACTCCCTGACCCACCTTGCCCCAGACGCCCCAGCTCCCACACTGCCCATGTCACACCCTTTCCCCCTGATGCCTGGCCTCGCTCTTTGTGACTCCAATACCCAAGAACCTCTGAGTCCTTTCTTCCCACCCTGGACTACCTAGGCCTGCAACTTCTCAGCGTGACTCCGCAAGGCCACCCCTCCAAAGAGGACACCCCGTCTTCTGAGCCCTCCACCTGACCCGGGCAAGGAGGGAGCCTTCCATTCCCGGTGCCCGCCGCACCAGGCCATGCAATCATTGTGTTCTGGAGAACAGGGGGGCCGCAGAGGCCTGGCCCTGCTGAGGCTCCTGCAGGGCTGAGCTGGGCTTGTCTGGGAGCTGGTACTCTGTGCGGTGCCCGGGCAAGCTGGCAGGGAGGGATCTGGTTCCCTCAAGCCAGGACAGAATCCAAGGACCTGGAAAGAGGTCAGGGCTTAAAGCTATTTGGTAAACATCAGGTTTGGCCTCAACAGGTGGGAGGCAGCAGGGGGCAAGGCCAAAAAGTGATGTTTTTGTGGGGGAGGGCACAGCTCCCAGGGTGCTCCAGGCCTGGTCTTGCTCCCTGACCCTGGTGTTGTCTCTGGTACAGCACCCTCCCCTTCTGTTGTACCCTGATCATACTCTGCCGTGTAGGGTTGCCTGAACATGCCCGATGATTTACATCCTTCTGCCTCTACTCCCGCAGCTGCCTCAGCAGGAAATGTCCACGTTTCCCTGGCCCTGCCTCCCTCTCGACCATGTGTAAACCTACCCCGCTTTCAAATCTCAGCTGAGCAGTAAGTCTCCCGAGAAGCCTTTCCCAATACTCCATACCCCCTCAGACCTAGGTAGCTTGTGTATGCCTCTAACCTAAACGCCTGTAACACTTTGGGGCCCTTCATTGTCTGTCTTCCCAAGCGGACTGATGTCCCTGCCCCAAATCACCATGCCTGGCTCACAGTAGGCTTCCATGCGTTTGTTAAATGCCTGAATCGCTGACCGAGCCAGCGGATGAAAGAGAGAGAGAGAGAGAGAGCGAGAGAGGTGTCGAAAGGTTCGGGGATCCAAAATTGGGGAGGGGTCGACAGGGGCTCCTCTAAATGTCCCCCAAACCCCCAGTCAGCGTAGGAAGGGGAAGAGCTGGCTCGAAGCGGCTCCTGGAACAGCAGGCCTAGGTCACCTACATTCTGATCCCAGGGCCCACTGGATAGAATGAACCATAGGAAAATGACTTCATGGTGTAAAATGAGGGGTCTTAATTAATTAGTTTTAAAAGGGTTTGCAGGCAGTGGTTTTCAAAATGAGGCTTGTAAAATGTTCACTGGCCCTGTCCGCACTTGTGGGGTGTTAGTGACATGTGGCTGTGGGGGGCAAGGCTGTGAACTTAAATCTGAGCCTTGCTTCCCTGCTTTGGGCGTTACCAGGCAACTGTCTGCTCTCCCTGCTTCCCATCCATCTCCGGAGGACCCCTCACTTGTGTAACAGTCCCAAACCTCTGATTTCCAGTAGGTCCGTTAGTGGATGTATCAGAATCTTAGTGTGTGTGTGTGCCTCTTTGGGGCTCGTGTGTGTGTGCCCACGCGTGTGCAAGGGGTATGTTTACAGCTAGAGACATATTTGATCATGCCTATCATACTCCTAATAAAAAGCAGAGTAATGAAAGTTCAGCACAATCTTGGCTACTGAAGACGTACAGAAGAGAGCGAGCTAAAACTCAGCGTCAGGGTCATGGAGGTAAAGAGGTCAGGAAGACTGCTCTGCTTTTCCTGCCTACACTTTCAACAACCCTGTGGGGTGGGGAGGGCACACATTATTCCCATTTTACGGATGCAGAAACAAAGACCCCAGATGGACTACAAGCTCATCGGGACAGGGACTGTGCATACAATATGTATGCCTTGTACTTAGCACAGTGTCAGCAAGCTCACAGAAAGTGCTCGGTATTGAATGGATGCGTGGATGGAAGAAACAGTACTGAAATGACTGCCCAAACGTGTGCCACGCATCAGCAGGGGAGCTGGGACAAGCCCTGAATTTCTGCCATGTGGGGTCATCCCACTCCTCTGGACCGCAAACTCCAAGGACAAAAAGCACCCTTGGGCCCTCCCTTGCCCATCTCCCTCCTTCTGGGCCCTGTAGACACCTAAGCTTCTAGAAGATCACACTGGAAGGGAGGCAAAACAAGTTCAAGTGCTCCCTGGGCCCGCTCCGGACTTTGATCACCTGTTCCCTGATTTATTTTAAGCTTTGTGTACTTGGGCCATTAACTATTTTTGTAGCTGTTTGGGGCAATCACCCTGCTTGGAGGCAAGAGGATAGACAATGAGATCTCTGTATTTTGCGTAAATTTCACAACTCAGGTGTAAGTTCATTGAATAAAACAAACCTAGACAAGACTGGTAGAGTTATTTCTTCACAAGCTTAAAAGTCATATTGCTAGACCACCACCTCCTCAGTGAGGGCACCAAGGGCCCCTGGTCAGACCAGAAGGTTGTTTTGCCTCTGACACAACGAGGAATGTAGGTCTTGAGTGAGCTGGAGTTCAGGGATACGTCCAGCTGAAACACATGGGTGGCCCAAGCAGGCCAGGGACAGAGGTCATTGCACAAAGAGAAGAAAGGCCCAGCAAAAAATAAAAAAAGAAAGAGAAGAGTCCATTTTGAGGAGTCAAAGCCAGGAAAGGCAGGTCGCCCATATGGTCCCTGGGGTGTTGCCCCCAGGGGCAGAGGGACCCGTCAATCACAGTCACAGAAAAGGCTTAGGGGGACTTTCAAAGCTGCTGAATTAACTCTATTGCAGCAAAGCAAAAGGCAGGGGGCTCCAGCCCTTAAAGAGATGAGAGGAATGTAAAGTGTGAAAACATCTGAGCTCGCTCTGCCCGGCACAGCTGCATGGCCTGGCTGGGGGCCATTCACAGCTAGGGGCCCCAGCCACCCCCTCTGCCTCCAGCTAATGAAACCAGCATGGGGATCCTAATGACTGATCAAAGCCCATCCAGCTTCCCCAGGACGTCTGCTCCCCTGGCCCTGCCCACAGTGGGAATGGTGCTGTAAAAGGGAGGGGAAGAAGGTCCTTGGTGGTTGGGCATGGGGGGTGGGGTAAGAGAGGCAGGTCTGGCCAGGTCTGACCTTCCCCTCTCCTGGCTGGCCTAAGCCTTCGCCTTCTTCTTGCCAGAAAGGTTAGACAGCATCATTCTGACTCCAGATCTCCAGGCACAGTTTTCTGGGTCCTGAGCACCAGTCTCCTCACTCTGAGGGGTGGCGGGAAGATGCAGGGGGACAGAGGAACACAGCTTTTGTCAAAGGGCCCCAAGCCAATGCATGATTTCCTTCTGATGTGAGCTTCTGGTGCTGGTCTGACTTTCCCTGCCTGGACCCTCTCTGCTCACCAACGAGGCTGTGTCCTGTGTGAACGACCAAAACCTTTTTAATGTCACCCATCATCAAGTCATGCTACTTTACGTACCAGTTTGTTCCTAAAGGGGTAACTGGGTGCCCACAGCCACAGGCAGCTGCGCCTGGTGGGACAGACTGGGACCTGCCAGGATGTCTGCTTTCTGGTCAAATGCTCAAGCAGCCCGACATGCCGGGGACACACAGACAGAGGAATACTAAACACTGAATACATACACAAATAGACGAGATAAAATATTTGTCTTGCTTAGAAGCCAAGGGCAAAGATATTTGTGGAACGGTAGGTATGTGTCTGTGTTTGAGGAAGCGGGGGCAGGGGAGGGTGCTGATAGCAGGAGTTGGTGCGTGTGGGGAGGGCAAGGGAGGGGAAGCTGTTGCTTTCACTACTAGATCCGAATGCTTTCCTGAAATTGCTGGTGGAACTGCAGAAGGGAGAACTTTGCTCCGTGGTGACATTGCATCTGGAGTGTTCCAGGAAGGGGAAGAACCTGAATGACATTCAGAGGTGAAGACAGAGTCCATGAAGAGAGGGTATACACCCAGGCATGAGGGGATGGCTGTGTTACCTCGAAAAGTCTGGGAGGGGTACTTGCTGGGATGGGGAGAATAGTAGAGAACATAGCTTTTAGAGTTCCATTAAGAGCAGCCGGGGGCTTGGGGCAGCGGGAGGAGGGGGCTGGGAAAGTCCAGGTGACAGATGGCCAGGCTGCTGCTGGAATGCAGAAGAAGGAAAGAGAGTCATGTAGGAATTAATAGCGTATATTGAACAGGGGGGACCACACACCTAGCTCGTATCCAGGTCTCCCTGGAGACAATGTTTTCATTAAATAATCACTGTAGAAATCCACAGTCCTCAGTGCCTTGCCCCTACCTCTCAGGGCAGAACGTGAGTCTCTAGGACTGAGCTAGACCATGCTGGAATCAAGGTACTGTGGCCAGACAGTAGAGGGCGCTGTGACTCTAACAGAAGTTAAGCAGAAGCCACCAGAAGGAGGAAGCAGGCCACCGGAAGGGTTCCCGTGGGTTGTTGGGTTTGCGCTGTCCTGGTTGGCCTTTAGTGCCCAATAAACACAGAGTGACATCCGTATAAGTAATCGCAGGGTTTCCCCAGGATGGACTGAAATAGAATGGAGGGGCCAGAAGCTTCTTTAGCCATCATACCATTTGGCTTTTGCCCAGATAGCAGGGAGCCATAACCATTAATGCTTCTCTCCTGAAATGGGAAGAAAAAAAAGCCTCCCTCATTTTTAATAACTTTATTCCCCAAACTTCAAAAATGAAATTGCCAAGTTAAGAACTTGCCTTGAAAAAAAATTTCTAATTTATTATAAAGAAGGTCCGGGGCTTGGGAATTTTTTAATGCAGATTCCTAATTTTCCAAAGTGAGATTCTCCTGTGCATTTGAATAGATTATGCTCGGTATTGCTAGCCCGTAGCACAACGGGAACATTATTAAAACGATTGCATGGGTCTCAGAGGAAGGGCTCTGCTTCTCGCTTCCTTTCTCATTTTGGGGACTTCGTATCAGAGACTGTCCATTTTTGCCTGTGGAAGAAACTGGATTTCCAAGGAGGTGATACAGAGAGGTGCTCTGCTGTCCAGGCCTTGAGGAAACAAGTCAGACCGGATCCAAAAGTAATGAGATTAGACCTAAAGGAATTGAAGGAAGTGGGGAATCCTTCCTGGAGAGCCCCGTTTAGGAAGGGACTCCCCTGTGTGCCTGACCTATGTTCCTATTAGGCCCGGCTTCCCTGAGGACATTGAGTGTCAGAGAGCAGCTGGTTCTCTAGGATAATGAGCATGATGAGGGCAATGGAGCAGGGCTTCCCCTGAGAAGTTGGGTTCAGCCTCTTGAAAGCAGAAAGGGAAGAAGGCAGCAAGTTCCCTGGCAGAAGACTCACACAGAAGACATTCCTATGTGGGAGCCCCTCCTAGGAGCCCCAAAGAATGTGGGAAAGGGACCTCACTCCCTTAAGAGCCAATCGGCCTCAAAGTCCAGTTCTCTCTGGAGCGGACAGCCTTCCCCGAGTAGGAGTCAGAGGTCTTTGCTCTGGGGATCTCACTCACCTCTACCATCCCGCCCGGGCCGTCTCTGCCTGAATAACTCCCCACGACTCCCCATCCTGATTCAGTTTCTTTGGGAACTGCGTTGGCTCAGGGAAGGCCCATGGCAACCCAGCCATAGCCTAGCGGCCTAACCAAGGCCATCAGGACTCCAGACTTTGGCTCGGTCACTTGACCAGGGACGATGACACTTCCTGTCAGACACTTGTTCCCGGGGCCCTGGGGTTACAAATAGATGTGTGGCTTCCTCAGGGCAAAGTATTCCTTTGCTGTAAATGGATTTCCCAAGGTGGAGTCCTGGTGGCTCCTCAGAGAGGAGAGCCTTGCGACAGTCCCGGCCCAGGGCGTCTACTCGGAGGCCCTAGATGGGGACCCGGAGCCTCGCTCCCTCCCCCAAAAGGCTGGAGCCACTCACTGGTGACTTCCGGGGGGCTGAGGGCCCGAGAGCTGTGGCCCCACCTCCATCATGTCCCTCAGCAGCTGGGATGTATTAGTTCTCAGCTGTATGCTGAGAATTAAATTAGGCTCCTGTACTTAATGACACCCGGATCAGCATTCTTGGACCACAGAGGCCCTGCTGCAGCTCTCCCGCTAATCCCCACCAAACCCAGACTTCTCCCAGCTGCCCCAGCAGGCAAAACAAGGCTTGGGGCCGGCGGGAGGGAGGCAGCAGCCACCAGCTTTGCTGGTCCAATGCTCTCTGACCTCTTGGCCCTGCCCTCGTCTGTCCCTGATCGTCGCGTATGAGGCCTTGGCACCCACCACCTGCTAAGGATAGGAAGTGACCCCACGTCCGTACCCCATTTCTACTGTGAAGCTAGGAGAGTAGGATCCAACTACAAAAGAAACGGAGCCAAAGTGCTTAAATTTATCGGGACCCTGGGGGTCCCCAACGCTGCCCGAGCACAGGAGAGGATGACGTCTGTGTCTACTGAGGGAGGAGGAAGCTCGTTCCCCATGATGGCCTCTGTGTTCCTAGGTCTCCATAGGCCAGGCCTCCCGCATTTCATTCTGACTATGGAGAGGAGGGTCCTGACGCGGTGTCGCATGCTTGGAAGCTTTCAAATAGAGGGACCACGTAGATGCTGAGCCCGCCCCTGCGGTCATTCGTGGAAAGCTCCGGATGTGGGCAGGGGCTTGGCCGCATAGGAGGCGGGGTTGGGGAGAGCCGAGGAAGGGGTGTGGAGGTAACATGTTGGAGCACGGGTGGGAATAAAAGGACATGTGTTGGAAGGCTGGGGAATGACAAGTGCTTTTGAATTTCCGGCGGGGAGAGGAGTCAGTGGTGGTCTGCAGGCTGGACGTTCTGTAAAGTGGTGATTTCTTGGAGGCAGGGGGAGGTGGGGGGAATCAGGGATGGTTGGAGCAGCGGCTGTATGCTCACACCAGGCTGGGGGTGTCCGGATCCTCGGACCTGATGTGAGCAAATTCAGTCAACCCTGTGTCTGCTTCTTAATATCCCCCTCGTGCTGCACAGACCTGCTACGTAGTCCCTGAGAATGGCTGCATGTGAAATGCTCAGGAGCGAGGGGCATCCACACAGTAGGCTTTCACTGCTCATTTGCCAGGTCAATGAGTGAACGAGGGCTCTAGCTGGCTCCGTTCACATTACAGATACTCAGTACCCCCTTACCAAAATAGTACTCACTTGAGAGACAAGGGTAGAGAAAATAGGAGGGAGTGAAAGTAAGGGAGGGAGAACCGAGGCCCCTCTGACTGCACAGCCACATCACTAACTCAGAGTCTCCAGAGAACCAAGTGTGGAGAGAGGTGAGCATGGGAGGAAGCACGGGTCCGAAGGGATGGGTCTGAAGGACCAGGGGAGCCCAACCCACAAAAGCTGGGCCGGGCCTCTAGACGGAGGGGAGGAGACAACAGCAAGGCAGTGCCAAGATGCCACCGTCTCAAGAGGGGCAACCAGGATGGAGTCCCAGGAGAGCTCGGGGGGCTGTTGTGTCCGAGCTGAGGGATGGAAACTGGGAACCAGGGGTAAGGGTTGGAGGACGTAGAGATACAGTCCTGGCCTTTCTCTAGCAAGAAGCCAACGGAATCCTGAACAGAAGGGTGATTCCTGGAATGGGCAGGCGGAGTAGGATGGGACAGAAGGGCTCCAGTGACCAGTAAATGAGGGATCTGTTCCAAAGGAACCTCTGATTAGGGTTTCCCCAGATACTCAAAAGCAGACTCAATTCATGGGCATCTGGATCTCCTCGAGTGAGGGGTTGGGTGCGTTTGTCTGATGTCTGCTCCAAGTGGGAAGCAGGCTAAGGGCGGGGAAAGGACCATGACTGGGGCCTCCAGACCATGGTCCCTGATGTTGGTGACAGAGCTACCCAAGTAGGATTCAAACCCGGTTTTCTCAAAGGCAGTGGTCCTCCGGGGGCCTATGTTGACTGGCTCTCCAGAGGCAGGAGAAGAGCCCAGAGTGTGGCCAGGAAATAGCTGGGGGAGGCCTCGCTCTGTCCCGCCCGGGGAAGGCCACCGCACCCCCTTCCCGTCGTCTGGGCAGTCGACACTCACCTGCGGGCTGTCCTGGTAGGGTGGGGGAGGGACATTCTGCGTGGCCATCATCGTCAGAGCAGGGGCTGGGGAGGCATGTTGCATCATGGGATTGATTCACATCGAGGATCTGTGGCAGGAGAAAGGGGGCCGCACTGTTAATAGGCTGAGCGCAGGGAGCCCTGGGGACCGGCCGGCTCAACATATTCTCAGGCCAGGCCTCCTGGACTGAGGGCCTACAGCAAGCGCTAGAAGCCCTTTAGGGGAACAAATGAGAGCTAAAGGGGAGAGGCCAGGGTGGGGAGGGGCTCTCTGAGCCATTTTGACTTAAAAGAAATGATATTCAAATCATACGTGAAACAACTGAACACCCCCCACCCCCCAGCCATGCTTTGTACAGCATCAGCTGGGGCCTGGTGGGCGGGGAGGGGCAAGGGAAGGGGAGCCTGGCTGGTGGCAGGACAGGGTACTGGCGGCAATTCGGGTATCCCCCAAGACAAGGGCGCTGGCCCTTTCCCAGGCTTCTGGAACAGCCACCTGTGCTCTCAGGGGTAGGAGGTCTCCTGCCCTAACTCTTCCAAGTCCCACCTCCCTACCCCAGGGTCTGTGAGCACAGGCTAACCCCTCCCAGGCGTGCTCATCACACCCCCTAGTGGCCAAAAAGGGAGGTGGGGGCGCAGGCTGGCTCAGACTGGAGGGTGGGGTGGCCAGGATGGGGAGACCAGCTGGTCTTCAAGGAAGGGAAAGAGGCTGGGGGACATCCGAGAGCCTGGGTTAGCCTCCCGTCACTTGCCGAGTTTTTCTAGGTGTGTGCTTGTGACTGTGGAGCAATGGATAGGTCTGCGATGTTCTTTTAAGTAAGCCTCCTTAGCCTGCATTCAGTACGGAGTCACCAGCATCTTGGGGCCAGAAGAGCAGAGCCAAGACCACCCCCATCCTACAAACAGATGAGGGGACAGAGGGTGTGCGGAGGGGGTGGGGCGGTGCTAGTGAAGCAGGGTTTGGACCCGAATCTCCAGGTGCCCTGTCCCCGGCTGTCCTGCACGGCACTACTCCCCACCCATCACCAGTAAGTGAGCTGCCCCTCCTGGGCCTCAAGTTTTCTTCTTGAAATGGAATGTGGTGCTGTAAGTGGAGACAGCCTGGCAATGCTCCCCACCCCAAGGAAACGGAACGCCCAGAAAGCTGTTGAGCTACACTAGATGCCCTGGAATATTTAGAGCTAGAAACCACAGGCGAGTTGCCTGCCACAGGTCTGTCCATCATGGGGCCCGGAAACTCCTAAAAACCTCTGTGGGGCAAAAACCTGTGCTTCTCCTGGGTGGAGGGTGCTGATGAGCTAGAAACATTTGTGAGCACAGACTCAGAACTTCCCTCCCCTCTCCCTGAGAGCACTGTGGGTCTCCCTCCTCGTTCCACTGATGCCTTCCCATGCCTTCCCTAGGGTCTTCTGGAATGTTCACATATGTGAATTCTGTGGTAATGTGAGGGTGTTTGGAGCTGCCTAAGGGAAGGGCCTGATCTCCAGCACCCTGAGGGGTGTGTGTGTTTGTGTATGAGACAGAGTGTGGGTGTTTTTTCATTATTTTTCAGGAAAAGGAGGAAGTAGGAAGCCTGGCCTGACCTGAGTCTCTGGCTATGCTCGGACCTTAAGTGCGTGCGGAAACACGGGACGTGTAGGTGTTCATTCACGGACTATTTATTTATCAAGTGTCGTCTACACGCTAGGAGGTGTGGGAGAATAATCAAGAGGAGGCAAGCTCTCCTCTCCAAGGAGTGTTATCAGTCAGGGAGGTGATGGCCCAGCAGGCAAGAAGAAAGAGAAATGAAGGTTCCAGAGGAGACACAAAGGGACAAAGGGCTTCTGCTGGGCCTGTAGGGCATCCCCTTGGCCTCTCTGCCACCTCCCCTCGCCTCCCCTGGCTTTACCTCAGATGACAGACCACCAGGATGTCTTTGCAACAGAAACACTCAGGGTCTCCCCACCTCACGCACACACGAGGCACCCAGATCCATGCTGTATTTTTGCCAAGAGTGTCAGAAGGGAGCCCTCGGGGGAGCCTGTCACTTCAGGCGGGAAAACCAATGTCTGTCTTCGTGGCTGGCTTTTTGTCTGGGTGGCGGTAAACATCCAAGGAAGGCAAGAGCAGAGTGGAAAGTGTTCCCGAGGGAAAAAGAGGATAGAGACTCCCTGAGATGTCCGAAGAAACTTCCAGAATGAAGACATTTGAGAGATTAAAATGAGTGTGGAATCTCTTTTAGACACTGAGGGACAAGAGGAAACTGGGATATTTCAGGAGTGTGTTAGGCTCAGCCTTTCCTGGAACTCTGGCAGATGAGGTAACTTTGGTTGGGGCCTCAGGACCTGCCTTCACACCTCTTCCTTGGAGCTTCCTTGGAGCTCCTTGGCCGGGGAGAAAGAGAGCCACTGTGGGGCTGTAGTGCCAGCAGCCTCCAGAAGAGGGAGCCTGGGGGCAGAGTCTGGAGTGGGAGCTCCCTAGGTGGTTTCTCTCTCCTCTTAGGGGCAACGGGTTCCCTTTAACCTCGGGTTTGGGTCTTGGGGTAACCTCATTTCATGCAGGAGAAAGTCAGTAAAGGCAGAGCAGAGGACACTCAATGAGGAGGACTGGGGCTAAATAGAGGGTTCTTTAATTTGCTTTCTTTTGCTCACTGTCCAGTGAATGGGAGGTGGGGTCATTTTGGAGTTGCTGTCCCTAGAAATATTTGCCATGGCAGGAGGGCTACCCAGCGTGGGGGCAAAGAGAGATGGGTGAAAGGGGTCTGCAGCCAGAAGCAACCACCGACGCCCAGGCTGAGAGGAGATTTTTCAGTCTGGAGTCTGTCAGGCTGGGAGCTGGGGCCAGACCTGCCTTGCCAGAGGACACAAGAACAATTTTCTGAGGACCCAGATGGCCTTTGCCCCTCCCCTCCCCCTCTCTGGGGTCACCACAGGCCACTAGGCCACTAACCCATTGCCCTCTGGGGGCTTCTCCTGCCAGAGAACAGGAGGACTTTTCATCAGGGGCTTAAGTTTCGTCGGTTCTCTGCTCACTCAGGCACGGAAGCTTCTGGTAAGGAGACGCTGGGGGAGACCCCACACCCATCTCCGGAAGCTTGCTCTTTTCTTCACACTACTCCACAAGCACAGGCACTCCCCCGTCCTTGGGGAACCCCACTGGCGAGGCTTGGGGGAGCTGAGGGATGTGTGGAACCTCCCTAGAGAGGGATGTGGGGATCCAACTTCTCTTGTCTGAAGCTGGGCCCAGTGAGACTCCATAGTGGGTGGCGGGAGCTCCCTGAGCTATCCCTGCGTACCCGGCCCTTTTTACACTTTCTCTGGGAGTCCGGAGGGGAGTAGTAGGCTTGGGCTCTAGAAACTGCAGCCTGTGGCTTCCGGCATTTGTCAGTGGCTCAGAGAGGCTGCTCCGCCCTGTGCAGAGGCCCCAGCGCTCTGTTACCAGACACCAGGGCACTCCAGGGAGCGCAGCCAAGATTGCAAATGGAGGATGCACGAGGAATGATTTACCACTGAGAAATTTCCCATCGAAGGCAGGCTCACGTCAAAAGATTGTTCTTAATGTTGAAAACCTTTATTTTAGGACAGCTGGGAGGGAGGAAAAAAAAAAAAAAAACCCTAATGCAACATTCAGCCCCACAGTGATCTCCAAGAAGAAATAATGCGTGTCACTGATATTATCAAAAGGAGCTAAAACCGCCATTTTATAGAGCTCAGGGCCCCAGGAAGGCTGTGATGCACAGGTTGGGGGTGGGTGAGGGGACATCAAAAGACACCCCTTTAGGAAGTAGGAATGGGCAGCTGGGGAGCACCCATTCCCTGTCTCAACTCTTGCTCCCCCAGCCCTGCGAGGTGAGGCCCTGGGTCTGTAGCCCCAACTCCAGCGTGTTGACAAACAGGCTTAGAAAAAAATAGCAAGCTCATTAGGAAGGAGCTCATTAGGACTTGTTGACATGAAACCCATTAGACCAATTAACATTCCATTAACGGCCTGGGGCACCAAGGGGTTAATGCTGCCCAGCAGTAATTGGGCAGGGTGCTGGGGTTGGGGGCTCAGGGCCTTAAGGATGAGAAACAAAGTCTAATTGGGAACTCTCTGGCCAGCTGGCCTGACAGCATTTGTTCTCGCCCTCTGACCCCAGCCGAGACTACATTGTATCTGGCACCCGCTTGGAGGGGGCAGGGATGGGACCGCTTCCCTTTGGCTTCTCACAGTCCCGCCTCATGGCCTGAGATGGGAGCCTAAGTGGATGGTGGGCACCTGCCAAGGTGTGGAAGTATTTCCATCCTTTCCTACCCTCATAGTCCTGTTTTCTTCATCCATCCCTGCTCCCACTTCTGGTCCAGTTTCTCTCTTAGCGCCCAGAGAAGCAAGTTCCCTCTCCTCTCCCCAGTTACATGTGCGTGACCCCTGCTTACAAAAGCTCTTTGGAGAAGCTAGAATTCTTGAGGGCCCAGAACCTGATTCATCTGAAGAGTGTTATAGTTTAGGGCAGAGGGGCGAGGGGAGGGAACACTGGCCCTGGGTCTTTCTTCCTTCCTCCCTTTCCTCCCTCCCTTCCTGCTATCCTTCCTTCCCTAGGAAGGAAGCTAAGAGGCACTGAGGAGGGCCCCATAAAAGCCCTTCTCTTCTGTCCTCTGACACACACCAGCAGTATTTTCATTATTCTCCTTCCCTAGCTACACGTGGAGGCTGTGGAAGTCCCATCCCCTGCCTGGGCCTCCTTTTCCTCTTTTCGTAAATTCCCTTGCTCAAAGCCTGTACTCAGGGTCAAAAAGTCTGGAATCCTCATCTAGCTCTGTCATGTATCTGTGGCCAATACAAGTCAAGTTCCCCTCTTGGACTGCAAAATGAGGGATTTTACCAGAATATTCTGGAAGTGTTTGTCCATGGTGAGCCCTCAACACAAGCTTGGTTGAATGGAAGGGAGATAGTTGGATTGTAGCTTCATTTCTTTTTCTTTTTTTTTTTTTTTTAAAGATTTTATTTATTTATTTGACACACAGAGATCACAAGTAGGCAGAGAGGCAGGCAGAGAGAGAGTAAGGGAAGCAGGCTTCCTGCTGAGCAGAGAGCCCGATGCAGGGCTCGATCCCAGGACCCTGAGATCATGACCTGAGCTGAAGGCAGAGGCTTTAACCCACTGAGCCACCCAGGCGCCCCTGTAGCTTCATTTCAAAGGCTAGCCAGCTCATGTCTTCTCCTCCTCAGTGCCCATTTGAGAGTGAGGGAGAGAGGCCCCTGAGACCAGAGAGCCAGGAGCTCTCCTCGGCACCCCCAGCCCAGAAGCCCCCATCCCACCCCCTAACCCCAGGCCAGGGAGGGAGCCCTCTGAGCAGCTGCCCAGGCCTGGGTTCTGACGTCTAGACAGATTTGCAGGAGGCTGAAATAACAGAGTGAACTCAGCAGGAGAGACCAAAAGGCTGCATTAGTAACCTGGCTGGCAGCAACTTCTCACTCAGGAGCTGCCGCCTCGACCCTGGCGCAATCCCCTTTATTTTCCTTCTGCCTAGAGAGCCTCCTCCAAAAGGAGTCTCTGGCCCAGCTCCCTTCCCAGAAGCGGCCTGTAGGTGGCGCCTCGGAGCCCTGCTTTAATTGCATTATATAATAGAACCTGTTTACTAAATCATGTAATCAGTCGCCTTAGGATTTACAGCTTCGGATGTGTATAGAGAATTGGACTTTGAGTCAAATTTAAAAACAAATAAAAATGAGAGGCAGCTGTTGCTGATAGTGTGATATTCATCTTTTGGAAACAAATTCACCCCACTGCTATAAATTATGCCTGGAAAAAAAGTGTTGGTGGTGGGAAGGAGTTGGCTAGGTCTCCTGTGCTGGCAACTCAGAGCGATGAATCTTGAAATAACGGTGTCAACCTGTCACTGATTTCATGTGACTCTGTGGATTTATCTAAAGAAACGCAGGGGTGCGTGCGTGCACACACACACACACACACACACACACACACCAGATTTCTTTGCAAAACCCAGGAAGGGCTAGAAATCTCGAGATTTAGAGGAAACACTGTGGTCACTGTGTGGGGTGTACGGAGTCAGCGCTGGGTGGTGGCGGGGCGGGACCACGGCCGGGATGGTGGAGAGCATGGAGGTGAGAAGGAGGTTGTAACTCTGGGCTGGGAAGCTTGAAAATGTGAGGAGGTTTGATTGACATGTCTGCAAGTGAGAGAGAAGCGAAGCGTCCTTGAGGAAGGAAGGGGAAGGGGCCAGCCCCCCAGGAGCCTCCCAAACGCTGGA
Organism: Enhydra lutris kenyoni; assembly: GCF_002288905.1. Lineage (NCBI taxonomy): Eukaryota > Metazoa > Chordata > Mammalia > Carnivora > Mustelidae > Enhydra > Enhydra lutris. The sequence continues at coordinate 9,567,641 of NW_019154118.1, forward strand.
CCGGGTGCTCTAGGAATCGGTGGGGGTGGGAGCTCAGGGGCCCGAGGATTCAGGCGACAGGAGTGCTGTGGCCTCATGGATGCTGCTTTGCCCCATCTCTCTGACCTCGGGTGCTGGGGGTGAGTGGAAGTCCTCAGGTCTGATAAGAGCAGGCTCAGAGTGGGGCATGGGAGCCAAGCAGGTAACTCTACAAGGAAGCACAGGTGGAGGGAGACCCTAGCAGTCTTTGCACTCAGGAGCAGACCCCTGCTGTCCTGAAGGCCAGCTGGCTAAAGGTCCAAAATGAGCCACCGCTCCACCATGACCCAGGTCTGCATGGACACTGCACCTGGCACAGAGCCCCAGGTCATTGCACAATACCCCAGCCAGAAGGACCACTTCCCTGGTGCCCCTCTGGTTCCTGCTTGGACATATCCATAGGAAATCATTTTCTGATAACTTCAGCAAGATAGCAACTGAGGCCACTCAGACCCCTTGGCCGCCCGCAGCTCTCTGAGAGAATTGTCATTTACTACCTTTCTGAGAAGTCTACTTGGGCGGTGGTGCCGGGTCATGCCCTATTATGCTGGTCTCCAGGGAACAGAGCGGAGACAGAGCAGAAGCCAGTGTGAGCTTTAAGAGATGTGAAAATGTCTCTCTCCCCCTACCTTTCTCTCCTTCTCAGCTCTAACTGCCAAGTGGGGCAAATGGTCTTCAGAAGGGGTAAGAGCCTTCTGTGAAGTCAGAGAAGCCAGAGGCCCTCCTGCTCCCCACACAGGGAGGACAGTCTCTTCCAAACGGTGTTTGTCCTCCTCCCAAGGGTCTCCACTTCTCTCCTTCCCCCACCCCCAAAGCTTTTTTGCAGTTGGTCTTCCTCGTGGCTGGGTCAACAGATCATTTATGCTCTCTGACCCCAGCTGAGAGACCCCGTTCTGGGAGATGGGGTGGTTAGGAGGCCCCCTGGATCCCTCTTGCCGCAGTTTAGGGAGGGAACGCTCAGGAGTTACAGAAGGCAGAGGGTTCGACTCTGCCCTGGCTGTGAGTGGGTCTGTTGGTGGTCACAGACCACAACACCCCCTGACTGCCCTGCCCAGAGGGGAGCCCCCCACCTTGCCCTCCTGTTTCCTGCCACGCCTCCCTGATTCATGGGGGTTCTGAGAACATCAGGGCCCAGACTTTGGGCCCCTCAGGGCTGCCGCCTTGCCCCCGACCCCACCCCCCACCCCGCACCAGTTTAGCTATTTTGCAGTTTGGCTTCAAACATGTGGACCAGGGTCAGAGTTAGGAGAGCGACTTCCCAGCCCTTCTTTCCTGCCTGCCTCCTGCTTCCCCACACCGGGGCCAGGAAGCGACAGAGCCCTCACTCTCCTCCCTGCCTGGGCTGTCACACCTTTCCCAGCTTCAAAAAGCTGCTGATATATTTTACAAACTGAAACAGCAATTTAATTCCCCCTGATAGCAGCAATTGTCCATTAGATCTTCCTACCGAGGAGCTTTAACAATAATTCCTTTCATCCGACTGCTTGCTTCTTCTTGATCTGAGAATCAATCCCATAAATAGCAGGCAAGAGTTTTCACATTACTCTCCCCCTCCAGCTTTTAGCATTTTGATGAAGATTCTCATCTCCTCTTAAAGCACTTCACAACTTGGCAATTTTCCCCCCTTTGGTTTCTTTAAACAAAATAAAACAAAAAAACAGAAAGGGAGGGGGAAGCATGCCAGTTATCAGGGTAAGTGCCATCCCCGCACGTGTCTCACAGGTAAGTGCCTTGCACCTTTGCCTGCCTGGAGGCTGGGGGATGGCAGCAATGACCTCCAATGGCCACTCCCTAACCGCTGGAAGGGGGTGCTGCTCGCTCCAGAGGGGACCCACCGTAGGGCCCTAAATTTCAAGCTCACCCACAGTTGGGTCCAGCTTTTGCCTGTAATGCTCGACTCTGAGCATTTTCCTGTTTCCAGGAAAGCCCTCCCCTTAGCGCTGCATCTCAGGAGTGGAGGCCAGGAGGTCGTGCCCCTGGCCTGGTGGGGCCCACCTGAAGGTTCCATCAAGAAGCCTCTCCCTGGGCCTGTTGCCAAGTTCCCACCCATGGCTCAGGCAACTCTCGAACCTAGAGCTGGGATTCTGTCCCCTCTGTTTCATGGCCAGCCCCCTTCAGCTCTACCCAAACAGCATGAGTGGGAGAGGCGGGGAGGAACAGGGAAAGGAGAGAGCTAGAGGACTTTCATTCAATTCTTTCTCTTATCTTTTAAATGTGCAAGCAGTCCCCAGGATCAGGGGCAGAGGAGAGCCTTCCCGTTCTTGGGTAGCTAGAGTGAGGGTGGATTGCCAGTGCACTTGGGAGCCTCAGCCTGCTCCCCCAAGACACCATCATGTGCTCTCCTGTCTGCGCGCGCGCGCGTGCACACACACACACACACACACACACACAGAGAGAGAGAGAGAGAGAGAGAGAGAAACAAATCTAAAAATGAACCCAGGGACCGAAATCCCCCTCGACAAACCTGATTCCCAGGTTTATTATTATTTGTCAAGAGCTGACGGCTGCTCGGGAACAGAGCTGAGAAAACAACACTGGCTGGGCCCCTGAGGCTCACAACTCAGCAGAGACAGAGGAACAGCTCAGATGCTGGGGAGCCCAGATGGAGGGAGCCAAGCAGCCATCTCCCTGCTGCCCTTTCTGCCTCCCTCCCTTTCGGAAATCTTTCTCTTCTCTGAGGCAGGCACACTAGGAGAACGGCACTCCCAAGGAGCTGGAGAGAGGAGGGAAGACAGGGGTGGGCTAGAGCCACAGGACTGGGGCGGGGGGTGGCATCCATAGGGATAAGGGACCCAGATTCTTAGTCCATCTGTCCCTTGTGATGCTCTCAGATTCTGCTGGAACCTGATGCTCCGAGGAGGGTCAGCTGGGCCCCTTTTCTCTCTTAGGAAGATACCACGTCCTCTGGCAGGATGATACGTGGTTCTGTTTTCTAAAAAATTGCCTCCAGAAAAAAACACTCAAGAGTCATGGCTGTTAAAGCAAGTGGCTCTCTGGGCTCAGTTTATCACAGAAAAGCCACTCATCCCTGATACTTCCTCACCTAGCTAATGGATGTCCTTCCTCCCTAGGCCTTTGGGGTGGCCTAGGGGAGCTTGTGAGAAAAAGGAGGGAGACCGAGGAGCGTCCATAGCGACAAGGTCAGCTCAGGGAGGAAAGGCTGCCCAGGAGCCTCCCTCAAGCTTGGTCCTCATGGCTGTTTGGAATGAAAGCGGGGACACTAGCTCTGTGTTCCTCATCTGTTGGGGTGGGGGGAGCCCCAGGGAAGGGAGGATGATGGCCGCCATGTGCGAAAGACAAAGTGATGCTGGGCAGTGAGCCCATTCCTGGACATTGCCAACTGGTCTCCAGCCCCAGCTGAGCAGAAACGCCCTCTATCACCTTATGAAAGTTTTCCTCCATGCTTTTTGCCGTGCGTCTCATCTGCCATTAAGGTCTCTGTATTACACTCTTGTGTCCTTTCCTTCATCAAAATTTTGCTCAAAACTCTACTCTTCCTTGAAGCAGAAGTACAGCACGGAAGCGTGAACGATCACTATGTGTGTTTCTGTGTCGTGGGGGATCTGCTTCCCACCCGCGTGCCCCATCTCGCCCACTGAACCCTGCGCTCCTCGGTAGACAAGATGATGGCCCTTCCTCACGTTTCCTTTTTAGGGGACAGAAATCCTCTGCTGTACAATTTCACAAGCTCTATCTCCTTACGGGACTTGGATATGTACACAGTTACAATTTAATTTCTTTGGCTTACTGTTAAAATGTGAAAGGAACAAACTAATCTGGAAAACAGAGCTCTTCGAATTCCAGCAGTCATGTACACCTCCGGGAGAGTGAGTTTGTGTCCGGGGAGCAAATTTTGAGGGGAGTGAGATGGTAAATGGACCGAATAATGGCTGCTATTTATTGAGCTTTCCCTAGGCCCCAGGCATTTTGCTAAGTTTCTGATGCGGATAACCTTGTGTCTTTCCCCAGCCACTGCCTGGTGTAAGCAGGAGGGCTGTGCCCATTCACCGGCGTGAAAACTGAGGCTCGGAGCCATTGAGGAAGTCTTCCAATGTGACCCATGGTCTGCTGTCTGCGACCGAATGCTTAACCTACAAGTCTCAGGGTGGAGGAGGGGCATGCCAGAGGAGGAGTGAGCCCCCCAGCAGGTGGGAGAAATACAGAAGAGGCAAGAGTGATTGTGGAGACAAGCCACCAGCTGGGTCGTAGCATCCAATACGCTTCCCCACGTCCTGGATTTCCGTGAATTCTATGATAGCCATCCACCCTGGGCATGCGCAGCCCCGTTAAGGCACGCAGGCTTCGTTCGCCCCTGTGGATGGAGGCCCCCCTCGGCAGCCCCGGCAGCTTCGGACAGCGGCGCAGGTCCGCAGTTATCTAAATATTTCATTACGGTTTGCTGCTGTTATTTCACAAAAGTGAGTGGAAGAGGGAACCTTGGTAGTGGTGCTGGCAGCGAGAAGTAGGGGTCTCATGCCGATCACGCCACGGAGACAAAGACGGGGAACAGGAAGCTGAAAGAGAGGCTCATCTCCGGTGCCTGGGTGGCTCAGTGCGTTAAGCCTCTGCCTTCGGCTCGGGTCATGATCTCAGGGTCCTGGGATGGAGCCCCACATTGGGCTCTGCTTCCTCCGTCTCTCTGCCTGCCTCTCTGCCTACTTGTGATCTCTTTCTCTCTCTCTGTCAAATAAATAAATCAATCTTTGAAAAAAAAAAAAAGAGAGAGAGAGAGGCTCATCTTGAGTCTCCACTCGCTGGACTGGGGTTGCCGTCAGGAAGGGAGGGGGCACAATTAAAGGACGCATATGAAATGACAGAAATCCGTTGGGGGAGGCTGCACCAAAGGGGCGATGTGTAATGGGGAATTCGATCGTGTGCATTAGCTGTCTGGGAGTCGGAGTCCGGGGACTTGTGCCCTGCTAAAGCCGGGCCAGCCAGGGCCCTGACCCCACACCCCGTGGCGCTGGGGCTGGGGCTCTGACTCACGGTGACTGGGATTCCGTCAGCGTCTCCTTCCTGTCAGCCAGGACTGTGGGGCCCTACTGCGGCCCAGGTGCCCCCCCGCCCAGCCGGGGCTGGGGTGGGCTGGAAGGGAGCGTGCAGTCCGCTGGCCGTCTGCTCTCCATGGATGTCTCGGCTTGGACTTCTTTCCCCACCCGCCCCTGGTTTTCCAGGACCACCCACAGCTGCAGAGAAGTCCCTGTTCTGGAGGGAAGGGTGCCCATGACTCACAGGCTCAGAGGCACCTGGCTCCAGCTTTGGAAAGCCTGTCCAGTTGCACAGCGTTGGCTTTTCAAGTTGGGGCAGCCCATCCTTGGGGGGGTAGCCCATCTCTTGTCATAGCTCCCCAAGTCCTAGCTTTCTCTCCCTGCAGAAGTCCCTTCCTGTGCACCCTCCTTCCCACCTTCTTCCTCTCCCAGCCCGGATGGATTCTGGGCAGTGGTCCGAATGGGGGACCAGTTAGGTCATCTCTACAGGCCAGGGGCGGGGTCCCCACAGCCTCCTGAGCAGGCAGCCGCTAAACAAAGTACAGAGGACCAGAGCTGTGTTCTCCTTCCCACTGGCTCCTGCCTGTCCCCCTGCCAAGCCCAGCCCCTTCAAACCCCAGCCTTGGAAAGGGGGCTGTAGTTCTTAGGCTTCTAATAAGGAAACCTTTAGTCATCTGCTGGCCCTTTCTGCTGCACTCAGGCACTGAGGAGAAGTGTTTCATACTAGCAGCAGACTCTTTGAATACTAGCGGCTTGTCTGAAAGTTAGAACTCACCTCGAACCTTAATTCTGCCTTTTTGGCAGTGCCAACTCGTGTTCTATCGTTAAGCTCTCATGCCTGCCTTCGGTACAGAATCTTTGTGGACTTGACGTTCAAAATTGTAGCCCTTTCACTTTCCCCTCCTCTCTCTCCAGTAAGAGGGGATGGCACAGCAAGGACAGGAGATGCGAGAAGAGAGAAGATGGTGGACTCTGGCTCTTAGGGACCAATTAGGATGCTCTGACTTAGAACAGAGAATGATCTTCTGGGATCTGAGCCCTTGTGAACCTGGATCTTCCAGCGTCTGGCCCTCTCAGGGAAAAGGAACGAATCATCTTGGCTCCCAGGTCTAGAGGTTCTGTCCAGAGCAGGTTGGTCTGGGCAGTCAGGGGAGCTGCATGTGAGGTGTCTGTTCCCAGAGCCAGTCTCCGGGGTGGGGATGAAAAGCAAGTGGGGAATTCTCATCCAAGATGCCTCCCCCAGGGTACAAGGTAGCCCAAGCTGGGGCAGAGCCGAGCTATCTATTGGCAGGGACTTCTCATCTTTCCTCTCTTTTTTAGGGCCCGGCTGTCTCAGGTCAGAGCACCTGCTGTGCAGGATTGCAGAGGGAAGTCTGCTGTCTCTTTGTCCTGGGATTCATAAAAGTGAAAAAAAAAAAAAGATCTCACTTAATGAGACACTTGCCATGGTCAGGATTATTTCACTAATGGGAGCTTTGTGTGGAGGTGAGCTGAGAAGGTATAGGGAGCAGAGATGAAGAGGAAAGGAGGCCCATTTAAGAATGATTGGGAAGGTCAAGGAGAGAGGTCCCCACGGGGGACAGGCTGGGGTTGCTGAACCGATGAAAGGTTCAGGGAAATGTACGTCTCAGGAGGCTGGCCACTGTGGCTGCCCTACTGCCCACCTTTTGCCTTCCTCTCACTTCTCACTCTCAGCTTCTTCCCCAGTCCCAGGATCAGCAGGGACTCAAAGCTCCAGGGCAGATTGCCAGAGGACCCACAGAGTGGAAGCCTCTCGAGCAGTCACGAGGTCTGACCTCTCTGTTCAAATGAGAAAACTTGTCCAGGTCCATGCAGTGAGTTGAAAATAAGGACCTAAGCAGAATCTAGGTCCCAAGCAATAACTTCAATAAGCATTAACTGAGCATCTACTATGTACCAGGCTCTGTGCTGGGCAATGGATGTTCCAGGAGCAAACGGAGACAAGTGAGCAGGATAAGCAAAGAAATAATGAAATGACCATTTCCCTGAGCTGAAGCAAGACAGATGACTTCAGATGGAAAGTGATCCCAGGGCGTGAGCAGGGGTAATGAAAAAAAGAAAGGAGCAAATAAAATCTCAAGCCTTAGCACACAGTGGTGACGTTTTTGAACTTGCAAAAGAAAAACAAACTGAAAGTTTGCCTAAATTCTCATTGCAAGATCAGAAATAGGAAGACGGTAAGATAATGTCTTTGAAACCTAAGAGGAACAGGGTTTGCACATGGGATTCTGAGCTCTATCAGAAGATCAATCAAGTTTGAAGGCAAAGTAGAGTCTGTTTTGGACATGTAAGAACTCAGAGTTTATTTCCCACTCATCCCTATCAAAATAATTAGAGGTGGTATTTCAGTAAAACAGAGGAATTAGACGAAGAGAATAGTGTCCACGCAAGACATGGTGGCGGTCCAGCGGGAGCCAGTGGGAGGGAGGAGGCTGGAGGGGATGGGGGGGTGGGGGGGTGACAGGCGGTACATGGTGGGGGTGCTCAGAAGATTCTACTGCAGCGGCCAAGTTGTCACAACAGACGGTTCCATTTCCTTTCCCCTGGTCAAATCACACTATTTAGTTCTGTGGTCAGATAATATTTCTATCCTACACTCTACCTGTACTAGGAATGCAGAGGGAGCTACAGTGAGACTGTACATCTTATAACTCTATAAAGCTACTATTATCCGGACTACACATAACATAGAGTTCATGATATAAATCATTGTGTGCTATGCAATATATACCATGTAATATATAGACACACTATATTATATATAATACTATACATCAAACATAGTAGCAAATATGGTTTAATAAAAATTATCAAACTAAGTCAATCTAGAAGGGGAGAATACATGCTAATTTCCCCAGCTTGCATAGCAAGGAGTGAATAGATAAATACACAAATTAAGAAAGAGGGATTTAAGTATATTACATAACACAACACAGGAAACACCAGCCACCAAATAACTAAAATCAGAGACTGTTAATTGTAGTTGACTTTGGGTCATTTGGACCTTGTGGGTAGAGGTAGGGGAAAGAAGGGACCCTTTTTATTCTATTTTATATCTCTTACACTGTTTTTCCCTCATGTACCCTTTACTTCTAATTTTAAAAATTCCTAAAATAAGTAATGAAATATCCACAGAGGAGAATATTATGTGGTGGTTAAAAACAATGGAGTCAACCTATTTTGACCTGGAAAGCTGTCCATTACAGAGCCTAGGTTAAAAAAGCAAGTTCTTAGAACAGTATGTAAAACATGCTATTTAACAATGGTTTGCCTAAGCACCTGAACTAGTGAGATATCTTCCTTTCTGTGTTCTCCGCCCTATGTCAAGGGGCCTGCTTTTGGAAGTCCTCCTTGTCTCAGATTTGTATAAGATACGTCTCTGGTTTTGCCACAGGGAAGAGCTATTTTATATCTGTTTCAAGTACCATGTGTCAGTTTTTGATGATACGCGGTCAGCCCCAAGCCTGGCCTGGATGAGGCTGCTCAGGAGATGAAAGCCTTTCCTGTGGAAGCTTCTGGGGAAGGAGCATTGGAGCCTTACAGAGGTCAAGACTCAGAGAGCGCCTGGCCCACCTCCCTCATTTCACAGATAAAAGCACATAGGTGGGGCCTGATAAAAGGTCACTCGGTTGAAGTTCTGTCCAGAAAAGAGAACTGGGCTGTTGAAAGCCGGAGTCGGGAGCCAGCCCCGGAGAGGTGGAAGGTGGGAACAGAGGCCTGAGGCCAAGGCTCTGCAGAGAATCCTATAGGGAGCTGGCCAGGGTGTGAGTGGAAGGGGGTGGGGGGATCCCCTTCAGGAGTTGCTCAGGGTACAGGTGGCTTGACTTGGAGGGGAGACGGGGCAAAATCAGACCAGAATGCCCTTCCTTAATGTCCCTGGTGGCTGGAAATGGGGGCAGGAGGAAACATGTTGGGGCTCCTGGGGAGGGGCATGGTGAGGAGCTGAACTTGACGGGACATTTCTTGTGCCAGCTGCTGGATGAGATGCTTTCTCCTATATCGCCTCATTTAATCCTCAAAGAAGACTTCTAAGGTAAATACGATTATCCCAATTGCATAAAGACAATGCTAGTCAGAAAACCCAAGTTACTTAACTTGCCCCAAACCTTACAGCCAAGGAATATCAGAGCTAGAATTTGAATCTGGATGTGTCTGGTTCCAAAGTCCCAGCCCAAGAGATCAGAGGGCTTCATGAAATATAGGATAGCCAACTATAAGAGGAGATGTGTCCTTCCCCAACTGCGATGCAACTAATCCCGGTCCCTTCCCGTGTTCCCTTCCCTGCCTGTGTGATCAGTCCCTCTACCCAGTCCAGGAGTATCCAGGCACACTGGCTGGCTGGCTTCTGGGGACTAGGTGTTATGTTTGCTCTACAGGGCTCGGAAAATTCCCACCTCGGAGGGTACCAGCAGTGGAAGCTCCCTTTCTCACAGCTGAGGACACAAGGTCCTGCTGTGTCAGCTCTCGGTGGGAGATGGGCTGAGACGGAGCATGAGTGCAGGGAAGAGAGGGAAGCTGGAGCGCCGAATTCTAGGTTTCGAGGTGCCCAGCCCCACACCTGTCCTCCACCAACCTCAAGGGCACACTGACGGCTCTTGTGGGCCCTCCGATGCTGCCCCTGGCCTCGCCCTGTGTCTCCCTAGGTACCTCTGCCTCCACCGAGCCTCTGACTTCAGGGGGAGGCAGGCAAGCCCAGGAGAGTATGTCAGTTAGGGTTTGTCGTTGACACGTGGAGCTCATTAACGAGGCTTATTTTTAAATTGTAATTGCAAAATGTAAATGCTCCCCAAACTGATGTGTAATTGCTACCCCCTCCGCCCCAGCCCTTCCCCTCTGGTGCCAGCTTTGCAAGGAGAGAATTAGAAAATAAAAAGGGGGTGGATTATGTAAGCAAAACGATTTTAAAAAAAGAGAGCGAGAGAGCTAAGAATTTAAGTGAGACAGCTGGCGGCTCCTCTGATTACCACCCTTCCAGCATTAGCTGCAAAAATTGTCCTTGCCGACTGCACCAATCCCAGCGATGGTGTCAACTGCGTTTAGTCCCCGAACAGACCAGACTGGCACTCAGCGAGATAGTCCAGTGGGCAGTGGAGGGGTGGGGGGATGGGGGAGGAATGGGGAGGGAGAGGGAGGGGGAATGTCAGAGGGCTATATGAGGTTGCTCTAAGTCATCCACGGAAACTTTCCATTCTATGGAAAGAGGCAGGCGTGAGCAGTCCCTCAACCCATTTCCATCCTTCCCTTCAACCTAGCACAATGGAGGAGGCCAGAGCCACCTCCATTCTCCCGGGCTGGTCTGGCCTGTTCGGACTTGAGCTCCTGCAGTCTTGGCGTGGAGAGCAATTGGGCTCTCGGTACAAGAGCCAGGCCCAGGGAAAGCCACCAGACTTGGCAGTGACACCTGTCCACATGGGTTCACCGGGAGTTTCTGACCCTCTCTCTTTTTTCTCTTTCTTTTCTCTCTCTCTTATTTATTTATTTTTATAATTTTCCCATCTTCTTTAAGGCCTCACCACCACCATCGTCTGTAGCGATCTCTGTCCCAGAAATGGGCATTGTAGAACCTACACTTAGGGTGAAGACTTGAGCTCCCTACATAGGCCTTTTTCTCTTTTTCTCTGGCTTTTACCTCTAGGAGCCATAGCAGGCTTCAGCATGCTCCCCACACCTCCCTACCCCTAAAACACAGAGCTCCCCAAATGGCCAGAAAGCACAGGAACCAGGATGAGCACTGGGGGGGGGCCAGTTCTGCCCATGTTCCCCCCGGAATACCTGTGGCCTGCCTACCTTGGGGAGCTGGCCCCAGAACATTCACCTTTCTGCTCCAGTACTGTCTGCCTCTCCCTCTCTCCGGGGAAACCAGCTTTTGGGAGGAACTGGGCAATGACTGCCCCCAAAATGAAAGCTGATGACCCGTAAGGTCACGGCAGCCCTGAGACAGCAGGGAAATTTACATGAAGTCCTGGGCAGTGTCCTTTGGAGTCGGGGCCCAGCCTCACCACAACAGATCCAGTCCTTATCATGAGTACTGGAAAGAAAGAGGGGTTGTTTTGGATAACTGGATTTCTAAATCCCTGCCTATACTGGTACTTAATGTCTTTGAGATCATGAAGTTACTTAAGGGGATTTAAAAAACCCTATCTGATAAGAGGATTAAATGAGTCTCCATTCAAAATGCCTTATAGGTTCTAAAGAACTATTTCTCAGAGCTCATCAGAAACACCTGGGATGCAGTTTCCTCCGTGTTCATCAAAAACACTTGGGGTGCAGATTCCTGGTCTTAACCTCGGCTTAGAAAAGCAGACTCTCTGGAGCGAGGCCCAGGTAGTGCCTCTTAACAAAGACCCCCAGGCAATTCGTAAGTGATAACGCTTGCTCCAGAAGGTTTATGATGGTTATGGTCATGGTGGATGGAAGCAGCAGCCCAACCATCCGCGTCTACAACACTTCATTATTCCCAGACTACGGAGAAGAAAAGAGAGGGGCGCAGGAATGAGGCACAGCTCTGGCCCTGTCTTCAAGGAGCTGAGGAGGAAAGACGTAAAAACAATACCGTACTGTGGGTTCCCAGCTTATAAGAGCTACGAGCCAGCTAATGGGATGGGCAGCTTCTCGAAGTTTCCAGAAGAAAAGATCATCTGCCTGCAGGGTTTACCTATGTGTTTAAGGATGGAGAAGCATTTCTTACTGTTTGGGTGATCCTGGCGACTCGAGGATGGCCCTCAGGAGACTCACTCCCTCTTCTCACTCCCAGCTGGGCCGGAAATTCTTCCTGTCAGCTAGCGCCGAAGCACCTGTAAAAGAGGGCAGAGCAGCTTTCAGAAGGGATTAGAGGCCCCGGGTGATCAGAAACCAAGGGGGCACGCGCTCTGGCTCTGAGGGATGTATGCCATCTCCTCCACAGAACCCCCTGCCATGTTTACGATGCCAGTTTCTCTCCTCGGTGTGGCTGCTCAGGCCCACCGAGTCATTCGAGAGCCCACGTCCTTGTCACACAGTTGCAGTACGCTGTGGTCACCCACCTGGTTTCCTGATACCAGTTGTACACCTGGCCCTCTCTCCCCGAGAGTGCGGGCAAGTCTGAGGGATTCTGGGCCCTAGTTAGTGCGGAGCTGCCTACTTGTTTGAAACTGTAGGAAACTCAAAGGACGAGTAGCCATCATGTTCAGATGTGTGGCTGAGTCTCGGGCCCTTTTCCAGGGGCAGGCTTTGGCTGGGGTTCTGGGGAGATGTTAATGGGTGGGGGGAAGGGGACCTGTGGGCAGCAGGGAGGAAGAATCAGGAGGGCAATGGACCCCAAGCAGAGATGGGCAGTGAAGGACAGCCTTGGCTTAAAGTCGGCTCTGGCTGGACCACTTACTGATTTATTTTTAGATCGAAGTGAATTATTTTGGTTCTCAGTATTTGAAATGAACCAAGACGTCCAGAAACCAAGGTCGGTGGTCTGCACTGTTCTAAGGCCTCGCCCGACACTTCCCAGACACACACATTGGTTTTCTCCTCATGGACTGAGTTGCTAATTTAACCCCAAGGAGGCTACCTTTGGGGCTAGGATGGCAGGGTCACGGGAGGGAGAGGGGAGGAGGGCAGCTTGATGCCCGGGGTGCATTCGCAGGGCAGCTTAGGGGAGCCCTTCCAGCCAAGAGCTGCAGCCTTGCAACCAGACGTAAATGCATCTTTAACATTCACAGTTCCTTCCTAGTTAACACCATCTTAGTCTCCTTGTAAAAACGCATTTGCACCTCAGTAAAGAATGTAATTAACCAGTGACATGACAACAGGAGGAGCTAAACAGTGACCTGGGCTTGGAGCTGCGGCGGGGAAACGGAAGCTTAGACATTCGCCTGAACAAGATTTTCCCGCCTTCCTTCCAGTGTGCGTGTGCGCGCGTGTGTGTGTCTGTGGGTGTGTGCGTGGGCGCGCGTGTGCGTGTGCAGGCACGCGTGCTCACCAACACAGGCACCACTGGGGCTGGGGATGGCAGAGACACAGCATCCGGGTCCTGACGGGGTATGAATTCTTGCCTTCAGGAAAGAGTGAGCTGGGGTATGCTAGGAGGATGGGATGAGCTGAGAGAAGCTTCCAAGATCGGGAGGTTGGTGAATGAATTTCCATTAACAAAAGCTTCCTGGGTTAACACCAACCCTCTACCCACACCCCAGACTCCTCCCAAGAGGAACTGAGGAATAGAGACACATTCGGAGCCGCAGGAGGGGCAGGTGCCCCCCACCCTCCCCTGGCCACGGCCAGTCCTGGGGCAGCCACACAGAGAGGTCCAAGGGATCAGGACCAACCGAGGAAGAGTATGTCCTGAGCACCAGATGACTCTTGTCCCACTCCACACACTCCCAGCCTGTTCCTCCTCCCCGGGGCTGTGGGTGAATTCTGTGAATGGCTCCGGGTTGTATCTCCCCCACCCCCCGGCAGCAAACCCAGGAGAGGTGTCCTGTTCATTTCACTCTGCCACCACTTCCCATCCCTTTCCCATCAGGGCAAGAAGATGGTCTTCCTTCCTTTCCATGCCTGGTGACACAACCAAGCATGGGCCCTGTCCCTGGCCATGCCTGCCACGCCCCTCGTCACCCCACAGTTCACCTCTCCAGCTTGTCAGCTGCCTCGAGACTGAGCTTCCCAGGCAGACGCCCTCATTCTGCACCAGTCCCGGGCCCCATACAAGGCAGGACCTCACTACCCCTCAGGGGTTTGCTGCCATGTCAGCTCCTTCCCCAGAACTTTCAGGGACTCCCTGCTCATAGAAGACACCAGCAGAGCTTCACTGATGGCACTTTACCAAGTGCAGCCTTCAGGGTATCTGAAGCCTGGCCCCAAACCGCCCTGCCCCACTCCTCTCCATTACCCACAGGCTCTCTGCTCTCCACCCAAAAGCTAGCATTTTCCGTTCTCCAAACCCGTCCCACAGCTTCCCACTTCTCCTGAGGCCTCAGTCCTGTATTTCAACTCAAACATTCTGGTTCTTTCCTCTAGAACCACAAGTAATTTTACCTCCTCTGTGTTTCCAAGTAACACGCTGTTTATCATTCGCTGGAAGCTTTTGCCACATTCTGTTCCATGCTATAGTTATCTTATGTATTTTTCATCTCTTTCCAAACTGTAAGCTCTTCATGGGCAGAGACTGTCTTATCCCTGTAATTTCTCAGTTCACCAAAAGCTTGCACATGTAGTGTCTCCTTTAACTCTTAAAGCAACCTCTAAAGGTCATTATTTTAATACAACATTTCCATTATCATTACAAAACAATATATGCTGATTAGGACAAAATAGACAAATAAGAGGGAGAAAATTTAAGTTAGTTGTAATCCCACAATACAAAGATTAACCACAGTTAATATGCAGAATAAAACTCCTCTTTCTTAAAAACAGTATCATACTATATAGGCTGTTCTATAGTCAGTTTTTTATATTTGTAACATACGAACACCTTTGCATATAAGGAAAATATACATTATAATCTCAGTGGCTAAATGGCATTCCATTTATGGATATACTATAATTATTCAGCCAGATTTCTATCAGTTGTTGTCTAGATTATTTCCAGTTTTTGCTATCATAAGTAACATCCAAACTTATAGCTGAATTGTGCCCCAGAACTTGATCATTGTTTTAGAATAAGCTTCTAGACGTGGAGCTGCCAAATCCAAAGGTATGTTCACTTTTAAAAATTTTTTACAAATTACTTACAGGAAGGTCACACCAATTTACATCCTATCTGCAATGTATGGGAGATGGCTTTTTCTTTCCGGGTGGTTGTTCCCATTTTACAGATGTGGATAATGAGGCTTAGGAAGGTCGGGTCCTGGGCTTGCCTCAAAAAAACAGCCAGCGAGTGGCATGTCTTCCGATTCCAGACATTGACAGTTTGTGATTCCAACCTCCCCCCTGGTCTTTGCTCTTGTATTTCTTACCCATCCAAAGGGAGTGCTTGTGGTACTAAGTGCTGAGTAAACGTTGCTGCCAGAAGAAAACAGAGGAGGATGTGCCCTGAGTTGTTAGGTGGGCCTTTCCCGGGAGCTCTGCAAGTGTCAACCGTCCCTGCCTCATTTCCCAGGTGTCTGGGGCCAACTTGGCAGATGAAAGCTCTGTTCTTGGGGAGCTTTTTACGCTTCCTTCCCGCCCTCTGCCACCCCTCTGGGCAGGGGAACATTTATTCAATTGAGCCTCCATGTATTATGAACCTACCGCGTACTGAGGTCTGGGCATAAAAGATCACGCGGGTGCGCGCACACACACATGTGCGCGCGCGCACACACATATTCTCCCTGTCTTCGAGGTGCTCACAGTCTAGATAATAAGGAAACAATTGTGCCCTCCAATGTGTGACGGCTGCTGCTTCTGGCTGTCGGCCACACCACCCCCGCCTCCGCCAAAGTCCACAGTGGCAGGCGTGGGGAGAGAGAGGGTCTGGGTCAGGGCGAGGAAGCGTGCAAGCCCTGCCTGCCGGCTCCTTCAGCCTCTAATTGTGTCCTTTCTTTTTCCTTTTTTTTTTTTTTAAGGTTTTATTTATTTATTTGTCAGAGAGAGAGAGAACAAGCAGGAGCACAAGCAGGGGGAGCAGCAGGCAGAGGGAGAAGCAGGCTCTCCGCTGAGCGGGAAGCCTGACGTGGGACTCCATCCCAGGACCCTGAGATCATGACCCAAGCCGAAGGCAGACACTTAACTGATTGAGCCACCCAGGCTCAGCCAGAGCTCCTTCCCCGTGTCCTGGTGCAGCCACGTGATTTTCTGTCTTGTCTTTTTGCTCTAGCTTTACCTCTGCCCCCAGATGCTACCCTGAACGTGGCACGGAGGCTCCAGAGCCCCTCAGACAGGACCCACATGATAATAGAGAAGAGAAGCTGGCTTGCCCCTACGCAGGCACTAATCAGGCCCCATCTAAGGGAGGTGGGATGGTCTGAGGCGACACCAGCATGCCCCCATGGGGCACCGCTTCAGGGTTGCAAGATACACGGATTTCTCCTTTCCTGGAACTGATAACTACCTACTTCCCAACCGCCTGGAGAAAGCTTCCAGGCAGAAATTCAGCTTGTAATCTCCGTTCTGTCACTGCCAGCAAATGCTCTGAGCATAAGGAGGGCAACGCACATGACGGAGAGTGCTGAGGAGGAGAGATAGTCTGGGGCTGGGGGTGCCAGGAGGAGACTGCCCTGGGGGCTGTGGCCACCTGTCCTAGCTGTCCTAGCCGGGCATGCTGTCCCTCCACACTCACACCTCCCTTGCCTGAGGGAGGGGCCAAAGTGTGCCTTTTCCATCTTGGCCAGAGAAACACATCACCCTTCCTCTTGGGGTCCTGTGCAATCCCTCTCCTCTAGAGGCTGGTGTGCGGCCTGTGCTACTGCCCCAGGCCTGGGACTTCGGCTTACTTCACAGGCAGCCTGGGCAGACAGAAACAGACAGAGATGGATGGATGGGAAGGCGGGGGCCCTATGTGACCTGATGGCCCAGATGTTTCAGGGACAAAGGAGGAGGCGGGAGTGCCATCTTGAAGATGAAGTCCCATCTGTCCCTACCAGATCTCCGGGAGATCCAGCAGCCCCCACCCCTGGTTCTCTGGCTCTCGTCAGGCCCTTCCCTGCCTTTCCAAGCGTTAAACCAGGCCACCCTCTGACAAGGACAGGCAGGCTTCCCCAGAGAGCACCTTTGCCTGTTTGGCCAGCGCATACCTTTTGCAGGTGACTAACACAATGGTGAGCCCTGGGCCTCTGAAATCTCTGACTAGAGGCCCACACCAAAGGCCCGTTTTCTGCCCACTCTGAAAAAGCTGCCCCATCCTATATCTAAAAATACAAAAAATGCAAAAAATATCAGAGTCACTGTCTCCTTTGGCCTAAGAGCCTTGAAAGAGCCTGTTCCCACCCTGGAGCCCACCCCAGGGCCTGTTCTGGCCTGAGTGTGGTGATGGAAGGACCCTCAGGCACCTCTCCCAGGGCAGAGTGAGTGTCCAAGGCCACTCTCACTGCCTTGTGGGGTGAGCGAGTCAAGGAAGCATGGCAGCTCGCTCCAGCCTGGCCATGGGTTTGCTAGGTGGATCCAAACCCTTCACCCTTTGAATTCTGTTCCATCATCACCGTCATCACCAGCACCATCAGTCTTCATCATTATACACAAAAGCCTGGGCCTGACAGTGTGATCTCATTCTCTGACCGCTCTGGCTGTTGATTCCACCCGTCCCCGCAAAAGCCTCACGGATCCGCAGAGTGACAAGGCTGGTCTCAGAGAGACCAGATTCCCGTCCTTTAGGAAGAGAGGGTCTCCTTGGAAGCTAAGATGATTCACAGACTTGTTTATACTGATTCTCTCCTGCTCAAAAATCTATAATGGCTTGCCAGGGCCTAAGAAGACAATATTAGGATTTCTTAGCTTCCATTTGTCCCCCATAATCAGCCCAAACCTACCTCTCTTACCGAATCCCCTGGATCTTTCAACCAAACCACTTCTCCAGCCAGGCTACGCTGCCATTGTCTCATGACCTAGCGCATACCATGTCTGAGCCCCGTGCTCCCCCCTCGCTAAGCCATGTGCCCTTCTGGAGGGCCTTGTTCTCTCCCTTCCTCTCTGCCGTCCAGCTCCATCAAGGTCTTGCATTTGGGTCCCTTTTCCTCAAAGACAGGCTCAAGTCTTGTCTTTCTCTGACCTTCTGCACCTGAATGAGGTCAATCTCTTGCACCCCATCCTGTGACTGGCCCTCAGCCTTACTCTATTTTGTGATCTTCTGCTTTCTGTGTTAATCTGCATCTCCTCAATGGCATCATACATCTTTGAGGATAAGATCTGTGCCTTCCATTTCTAGAAGGCCACCCATACCCAAGTTAGTACTGTGTCCTTGTAGATCATGGAAAGTATCATTCCGGTCACACGAGGAGGAACCACTACTGGAAAATACTAATTCAGATGAATGCTTAATCAGTTCAGTTGAAAGTTTGCTATTTTGTTCTCATTACTTATTGCCAAAGGCATTCTAATTCTCTGTATTTCAATGTGTCTCTGAATGAAGAGCTTTTGACCAAACTATGGATTATTTCAGAGGACTCCTGCACCAATATTAATAAATGAATAGGGAGGGATAGTCCAGCAGAATGGAAAAGGTTTTGAAGTCAGACAAACTTGGATTCAAATCCTAGAGCTCACTCCTCCTAGCTGTGCGACTTCCGTAAGTCTTGGTTTTCCTATTTCTGTAAAATGCAAACAATAACAGCTAGCTCACAAATCACTTATTAGGATTTTATGGTATTATATCACCCATGTGATGTGCTTAGCATATAGTCAAGTACTCAGCCCTGACCTAGACCAGCCTTTCTAAAATGGTGACCATCGTCATTAATGACAATGATGGTAATGACAATTTGCTCAGGTCTTGTTTGGCCAAATGCTACTCATCCTTCACGATTCAGCTCTGTAACATTTTCTCTCTATGGCCCCCTATTGCACACAAGGTAAATCATTCCCTTCTTTCTGCTCCCCTAGTAGCTGGGAGCATATCTCTTAAACAATGAAGTCCGAGGTTCTCAGCCATGCACTCCAGGCTATATCTCACTAAATGATCGTTATGTATTCCAATAGGTGTCCCTCCCATTAAACTTCAAGCTCCCTGAGGAAGGTGGTCCTCGCATTTGTGCTTCCAGCTCTGGCCCGCCATCAGGCTCAATGTGTATTTATTAAATGAGGTAACAAATGGATGCACAGGAATGCCAAAGGCAGTCAAGAGACGTGGGCAGAATCTGACCAGACACAGATTAGAGCCTGGTGATTGGGACTCCATCATGGAGAGCAAAAGTCCCTTTCAATGCCGTTAAGACCAGCCCTGACTTTGGAGAAGTTACTTAACTTTTCCAGCAGGATTCCCTTTCTTGGAGAAAACTTCGGACCCACTGGAAGCACTCTGAAAATCTCTGCAAAGCCCTGCATGTCTCCATCCTCCCTTTCTGCTTGGCTGGGCTCAGCCCCTTCTCGGACATCTCCCCTACCATTCCTTTCCCCAGGGTTCTGACCCTCCAGCCAGTGAGCCCCTGCTCCCTTGTCCAGCAAGCCTGTTGAATGACCCTCATCCTGAGAAAGCCTTCTCAGCTCCAGAAGCTCTCTCCAGAAGTAGAAAGTAAGCGTACCTTGGCACAAGCTAACCATTCATTTTTGCCCCGACCTGAAGTGGACCACGTTTTCCTCCTTTCTAGTTCCTCTGCCACACCTTGGCTCAGCAATAGCCTCCTACTGGATTTCTCTCTGTGGCCCAGTCTATCTTCTACATGGCTGCTGCAAGGATGGTTCTAGAAGATTAGAACCTTCTCTGTGCTATTCTTTTAGCACTTATCCCACTGGGTTGTGGTTGTCTGTTTGCCACTCCGTCTACCCCACTAGATTATAACATCCTAAACTGTGTCTCAAGCCTATATATCTCTCCAGAGAACAGTATGTATTTTGGACATATTGGGTGCTCAATAAATATTTGTTGAATGAAGGAATTAATAAATGTCTATATTCAGCGAGGATATGTACACACAACATGCAAATGTTCTTTTACAAAGAGCTATGGTATCCAGTTTGTTATTTAATTCTTGCAATGGCCCTATAAAGTAGGTATTATGAGCCCTGTTTTTAAAAGGGGTAACTGAGCTTAGAGAAGTGACTTTGTGACTTGCCCAAAGTCACAAAGCTGGGTAAAGAGTGCAGTGAAAGAGCAGAGCCCAGGGAGTGTCACAGTGACCCCCTCTGCTACACCTGCTCACCTGCCGCGGTCCACCCAGCCAGGGAAAGGGTGCAAAGAGGCTGAGCTGCTTCAGGTCTGCCTCACTCGGGAAATAAACAAGAAGGATTCTTCTTCTCATCATCTGGTGAGTCGCTGACATTTTGTTTGACAAAGAATCTAGGAAAAGCCTCTCCTGGGACTAGTTTTGGGACTAGGCTGTGATAATATTGCTTTATTGAAAAAGGATGCTAGGAACTGAGCTCTGGATGGCCCTTTACGTGGAGTAATTTATGCAGGAAATGAGAAATAATTTTTTTTTTTAAAGAAACACACATTGAACTGTATATGGTCACAAAGGGGGACAACACACACACAAACACAAACCCACAATCCCAGAAACATGGTCACAGACCCACAAAGGAACAAACTCTAGTTCCCAGTCATGATCACAGCCACACACCCCATAAGAAGTCACAAGACTCCCAGTCACACCAGTACACGCCCTTGTAAGTGGATACACCCACTTGCAACAGTCCGATGGCTCTGGTTTTCCCTTTCAGGTCTTGCAGGGGAAATTGTGATTTTCCCATACACATGTAAATTTCAGTCATTAAGGAACGTACAGGAAGCATGACATTGAAAAAATTAATCTCTCTGTGCCCCCCTGACCTTCTCAGGGCCTTGTTCCCTCCTGCAACAATCACCCTGCTTGTGGAGAGATGCTGCTAACCTGATGACCTAGCACCCAAGGCACAAGTTCCCACTCCCACAGATTTACACCTTGGGCTTCACAGAGGTTTCAGTCATAACCTGCTCCTGGAGGACAGCGAAGGAATGATAACAAGGGCGAGAAATGAAATGTCTGTAAAATTCTCATTCAGATGCCACTCAGAAATGAATGTCGGAAATGGAAGGGATGGTAAAAGGATTTTATTTAAAATGCTTCCCTCCCTAGGCTGGTGGTGAAGGGTTGGGATTCACAAGGATATCTGAAAGTCAGGAATTCTCTTCCATTCATGGTGATTTTTTTTTTTAAGATTTTATTTATTTTTCTGACAGAGAGAGATCACAAGTAGACAGAGAGGCAGGCAGAGAGAGAGAGGGAAGCAGGCTCCCTGCCGAGCAGAGAGCCTGATGCGGGACTCGATCCCAGGACCCTGAGATCATGACCTGAGCCGAAGGCAGCGGTTTAACCCACTGAGCCACCCAGAGGCCCCCATGGTGATTATTGACCTGGGTTCAGAGCAGAGCCCCGGATTCCTGTTCTGGTGGAATTAACAACTGAGATACTCAGAGAGGCCAGAAACTGCACCTGGAACCAGGACACCTGACTTCTAGCCATGACTCTCCTGTATTATTAGCTCTGGATGTGACCCTGGGCACACCACTGCTTGGGCCTCAGTTTCTCAATCCATAAAGTGGGAAAGTTAGGACCACATGGTTGCTTCCGCCAGGGTTTCATCAGAAGGCCCCTTGCTCCGCCTTGGCCAAGTGTTAGGGAGACGTCCCACACTTCCGTATCTGCACGGTGATGTATACATCCCAAACCACATCCGGCCACATTGTCAGCTTTTTGCTTGAGCGTCACAGTAACTTTGGGACCTTGGTAGTGCTGAAATCAATACACCCATTTTACAGATAGAATAATCAAAACTAAGACTTAAAGAGTCTTGGCCAAGGCTGCAAAAAGAATCAGTATTGATTCAACTTACACGGAATTCAAATCTCTTGAATATCACTCCCTATTTAAAGGGAAAAAATGTATAACATACCTTGAAAATCCTGGCATTTGCTCTGGAAAATATTTTTTTTCTATTGCCTATCTTGGACTTGTTAAATAACAACTGTGATTTTAAGGCTCCTGCTGCCTTTTTGCATGGCTTAGGATGGATGCCCAGGGCAGATGCTCTTTCATTTAGGAAAAAGATGTAACCATCCTTTGGCTACTAAAGGAGGGCCTAATCTGGGAGGGGAAAGATCAAAGAAAAGGGAACTCATTTGTTATTTGCTCCTTCAACAAATGTTTATTGAGTGCCTGCTATGTGCTAGGAACTGTTTACGATTGTTAAGAAAAAAAAAAAGATGAAAATCTCAGCATTCATGGAGCTTACATCCTGGTTGGGGGAGGGTAGAGATGGGAATGGTGGGCAGATGATAGCAAGATGCATAAATAAAATATACAGTGTCAGATAATAAGGGCAAAGCAGAAAAGGTAAATGGAAGGGAGTAGAGCGTTCAAAATTCAAAGTTCCCCACTAACTTCCTAGGGAAACGAAGAAGCCAGGGCCTTAAAGATAGAGAAGTGTGAAACTCAGCAGAAGAGAGCAGAAAGAAGGTTCCAGCAAGGGGGTGGCTGGCCAGGCTGTGTGGGAGAAAATGGACAGTGAGATTCCTTCTCTGCAGATGGGAGAGGGATCTGAAGAAGTTGCCTCATCTGTGAAGCTTAACTTAGTCCTACTCTGGGCCATGGCCCCCAGCAGGCCTCTCCTCCTGGTGGAGACCAGGGCTAGGTGAGTGAGGCTGAAGGGTTGTCAAAAGGCTCAGTAGTGGAGGTGAAACCTGGATCAGTGGGGAGTGTGGAGCCTCACCATATTGTAATTCAAGGAAGAAATGACGATCCTGTCATCATTTAAAAGTCTGGTGTTTACTGTGTATTTTTGTCATTGATCTTGATACAAATTTTTTTTCTTTAATTAAAATAATATTTCTTCTGATGACTGAGTTTTGGGGGCCTGTGGGGAGTCCCGGGAGGCCTGGCTCCTGCATCTTTAGTAAGAATGTACACGAGACAGCTCTGTGCTGGGAAGAGAGAGAAGGGGCCATGCCGGCAAAGAGGGAAGTGGGCAGGTAGAGCAAAGGAGGCCTCACGAGCAAGACAGACGGGAAGGGGAGCAGGACTTATTCCCGGAACAGAACCTTGAAGCAAGACATGACCAGGAGAATCCAAACACCCTTGCTCTCTTGGGTCCTCGGGGAAGTTGGATTTCCCACAGTGTGGGAGGGAATCTCAAGCCGTTCTACCAGGATATTCATGGGAAAGTAAGCCTTGTGGTCTGGAGGGCTTGGGGGGCACACGGCTGATGGCAGACGGCCAAGTGCTCCCCCTCCCAGCTCCACAGCCAAAGGTCCACTGTGATAATTATACTGTGAAGGCACCAGAGTCTGTGGGGGGTTCTGGGAGCAAAGCTGCCGTTTGCCACCATCAGCAGTCCTGCCCTAGTCTGGGAGGGGAGGGGAAGGTGGTCACTATTTGCTTTCACTCCAAGGGAAAGGATAGGGTGGCACCTTGTCCCTCTGTCTGCTCATTAGAGTGTGACACCCCCTGGGGTGGGGTAGAGAATGGGAGGGAACTATAAAACAAAAGGGAAGGGCGCCTGGGTGGCTCAGTGGGTTAAGTCTCTGCCTTTGGCGCAGATCATGGTCTCTGGGTCCTGGGATCGAGTCCCGCATCAGGCTCTCTGCTCAGTGGGGAGCCTGCTTCCCCCTCTCTCTCCCTGCCTGACTCTCTGCCTACTTGTGATCTCTCTCCTCTCTGTCAAATAAATAAATAAAATCTTAAAAAAACAAAAAAACAAAAGGGAAGACTCTGTATGACAGGGCCAGTGTTCTCCAGGGCACCCCAGCCCTCTGGCTCACAGATCTGCCTCCAAGGGAGGTGCCTGGACCCAGAGCCAGTCTGCTTTCCCCACTCTTGTTCCTTGCTTTCTCCAAACCCTAACAGACAAAACCCTAGGACCTTAGATGATCTAGTCCTATGCTCAAAAATCTTACTGTTAAAAAAAAAAAAAATAGGTCAGGTAGTTGAGACCTTTCATGATATGGCCCCGACCTCATTTCCCTGGCTTATCTCTCACATCTCTCCTTCAAGTCAGGGGACAGCAAACTATACCCACACCAAATCCTGAGATGGTCTCTTTTTGCCAATAAAGTTTTATTGGAACACAGCCACACCCATTCATTTGCTATTATCCATGGTGGCTTTCCTCAACAGCGGGAGAGTTGAGTCGTCTCAGCACAACACCTGGAATATTTACAGGCTGAAACGTTCCATGAAAAGTTCGCCGACCTGGTCTCGGTTCCAGGACACCTGTGCCCATCCTCTTCCCTGCAGACCCCTTGCTGGTTCTACTCCCCAAGCCTCGGGTGCTCCTTTCCGCTGCTGTAGTAGCTGAAATGGGGCTCATTCTTCAAGGATTCAGCTTCTATATTATCTACTCTGTGATGTCTCCTGAATTCCTATAAATATTGCTCCCCCCCCACGCCCCATACAGCCCCAGCATATCGCTGGGATGACCACACATAATTTATCACCCAAACTGGCACAATTTTGAGAACGAAGGGGATCACGATGAATAATTACATGGAAATTATAGCCTTCAACCAAGACTGTCCCAAGCAAATGGGGTTACAGGGCAGCCCTACACTTAATGCTTAGTTCGTTCTGCCTTCTATGGGTCAGCTGTTGACATATTTAGCTCCCACAAAAGGCACAATGCTCAATGGCAAAGGTAGTGTGTGTGTGTGTGTGTGTGTGTGTGTGTATGTGTGTGGGTATGGCACTGTGGGAGGTTTTGTTGACCCTGAGAGCATTCATATAGATAAGCTATGATCAATTAATATTGTTGAAATGAAAAAAAGGAAGAGCTCTGGTCCTAAAGGAAACAAAAGCAGCTTCTCTAAGAGCAGCAGGCTGGAACGACCAAGGACAGAGGAACCATTAGCCAAATGGAGAGCCACTTGTAGCCAGTGGAGGGTGCCCACCTGTTTGTGTCATTGTGCATGCACGCCCAGCACAAGAGACCATGCCAGGGCGTGCGACCCCCTGGTACTCCCATCTTTCTGCTTCCTTGGCTGCCCTGCAGCCCCCTACTTTCCTCTTCCCAGCTCTGCCAATCCAGAGCTTAGCTGCTTTCCCTCCAGCTCTCTCTCAGGATGGCTGGGGTCCCCCTACATACCAGAATGCTGGGCTTGCAGTGGTCAGAATAAAAGGGAGAAGCACCACTTCAAGGATGATAGTTTATTTCTGCAGGTTCTGAGCTGAGGCTGAATCCTGGGTGTTCAGAATTGAGAGATACATCTCCCTTCACAAAGCACCAGCACATTCTATAGACGGCAACTCACCAAAGTGGGAAACAGCAAGAAACTAAGATGACCCATTTAATGTATTGATACTCTCCATCTGTTCTCTACTAAACAGCCAGGGAGATCTTTTTGAAGTGCAAATCCATTCTATCCCCTCCCCCTCTTCTCCCTGGTTTCAAACACAGTACCAGCTTCCCATTCCTCTTGAGATCAAGGCCAAAATCCTTACCTTGGCCTAGAAGTTCAGGTGTGGTTTGGCCCTGCCCAGCTCATCTGCTTCCTCTAGCTTGCTCTTTGCCTTCCAGCCACCCAGGACTTTGGTCCCTCAAATAGGACGTGCTTCTTCTGACCACAGGACCTTTGCATAAGCCAACCTACCTTTCTGGAAGTTGCTCTTTTCTTGTCCACTTTCAACTAGTGACAGCCTGTTTCACTTTCACATCTCAGCTCAAGTCACTTCCTCAGGGGAGCTACACTGAACTCTTTCTTGTGCCAGGTGAGGATCCTCTGTATGTTGCATTTCGTTTTTTGTTTTTTTTCTTATAGATTTTATTTATTTATTTGACTGAGAGAGATACAGTGAGAGAGGGAACAACATAAGCAGGGGGAGTGGGAGAGGGAGAAGCAGGCTTCCCACTGAGCAGAGAGCTTAATGTGGGGCTTGATCCCAGGACCCTGAGATCATGACCTCTGTATGTTACATTTCTTCATTCAGTTTGAATACTTAATTCATTTATGATTCTTGGAGTAATGCTTAGGCTATGAGGCACTAGGCTATAAGCTCCATGTGGGCAGAGACCCCTGATTGTTTGGCGCACCTTGAGTCCCTAGCACCTAGTAGCTCTCAAAAGTTTTAACGGAGTGATCATTCGCACCAACCCGAGTCAAAGATCAGGAAGGTGACCTCGGACCATTTCTCAGTGTAGTAAACTAAAGTGACTGGAAGTAAGAGCTAGGGATTAAATTCTCCTCATCCTCCACTTTCAGCTCTTTCTCCTCCTTATCCTAACAAAGCTGTCTCTAGGGACCTATTGCACAGAAGGCCACATAATGGAGGTACACAGGCCGAGGCCCCCCGCTGTGAGCTCACAGGCCAAGACAGGCAACAGATGCGGACAGACTCATATAGAGCTGATCAATAACCAATAAAGAAGCCTGGGCCAGGGCCAACCAGATGGGAATGATGAATTCGCAGTAGGTCTTATTTCCTCCATGCTCCTTCCCACACCGTCTTAGGTTCAAAGGGGAACCCAGAGGGGCCTTCTCTGTTCTGTGAATCCCTCCCTACCCCCTGCCCTTCGCTCCCTCCGCCCCTGCCTCTCTCCCTTCCTCCTTCCCCCACCAACTTCCCTCGCTCTTGTATAGTATCCTCGATGCATATGGACATCTTGACCCCAGGACAATGCAATCTTCTTGAGGTTAGGGACTGTGCCTTAAGTGACTTTGGACACCCCCGGCTCCTGGTGCCAGGTGCGGCCCATGGTGATTATCTGTGGACCCTATTCAGACCTGCAGTGGTGAGTGCCCGGGGTAGAGAGCCAGGGAACAGCTTTAAGGCCTGGGTGTGGAGTAATGCTGGGGAGGCCGTGGGGGCACCGTGGTCCCAGGTTTGCAGAAAGCGTCAGCTGGTGGGCCAGACAAATGCTGAGGCCTTCAAAGCCCAGCCCGCTCTGGAGTGAGAAGCTGTCCCCTCCGTGGGCCGGGTCATCTCAAGTGTACATCTTGCCTTCCCAGGTCTGGAGGATGACACGGTCGCTCAGCCTGCCCCTCCCAGGCAGGTGGTGTCACAGACAGCCAAGCTCTTGTACCCTGGGGTGGGGCTAAGCGGAGGCCCCACCCAGCCAGAGAGAAAACAAAGCAGCTGCCTCCAAGCTGGTGCTGGCACCAGGCCTGCTCCCTCTGAAGTGAGGCCTCTGGGCTGGGCTGATCCATAATAGAAAATGTAAGTGGCCCAAGGTAGCCACTCCAAGCCCCTGGGCCCCAGGCGGGAAGGGCAGTAGCCTACGGGTTGGGAGCACAGGGATTAATAATGCATCAATTTTAATGCAGGGAGAGGTTTTTTCCCTGCTTCACAAACAGCAAAGTGAATGTTTGAGCATCCCGGCAGGGGGTTAATGAGGACTCTGATTAGTTATTCGGATTTCTCCACACTGCCTCAATCCAGTGGTGAGAGGAGAGAGGAGGAAGGAGGAGGTAGGGAGGGGGAGGGCTGCGGAGGAGGGACCTCCAGCCTCTGAGCTCCCTCAGGTCAGCCGCAGGAAAACTCCCGGCACACCCGTCCTTCCTCTTCACGCTCCACAGGCTGCGGTTGAACAGAGGGCTAGACAGAGCTTGGTGGTGACCTGGTTCAGCCCCTTGACCAGAGGGAAGACCAGAGGGGCAACGATTCCCCAGCCACACCTAGGATGAGTGAGAGCCCTTCCCTGCCCAGGCCAGAGCCCAGCCCAGATGGGCTTTCCCACTACATCAACGTTCCCTTACCCCACTCCGTCTTCCAAGCCTGAAGTGAATGTTCTTCTCCCCTGGGGGAGGCTGCTTATCAGGGATAATCCCAGTGCTTGTCTGAGGCCCTCAGCCAGGGCTGTCTGCTGGGCTGGGGGCCACGGGGAATCCTTATCAGAGCATCTCTGCCCCTAGCCCAGGCTGGTTCCAGCTTGGGGAGGGAAGGTGCAGTTCCCTGGGGTGGTCCCTGAGAAGGGGGAGCCTTTCAGCACTGCCTCCTCGGCTCCCAGCCGCCTACCCAGCTCCTGGCATCCAGTGTACCTCTGAGGGAAGCCCAACGCAAAGCCACCAGCTCCCCCGGGCCAGGCCTCCTGCAACACCCCTCTCCCCTCTCCCCTCTCGGTCGACTCCAGGTCGACATTTGGCCCCCATTTGGCCCCCAACATGCGGGGCACAAAAAAGGGGCAGAAGCCTGCAGAGACACAGCATGATCTCAGGAAGAGAAATCGCCAGGCCATCTGGACACAGGCTCCATGCCTTTCCCGCTATTATAACGCAGATGGACTTGTGAGCAAGGGCTCCCCACTACCCAGCCCACCCCCAGGTCCCAGTCCATCTGCTGCAGCCCTGGACCCAGAGCAGGATCCAAACCCAGATCCATAAGTCACGTCACAGTGGGGCATCCATCCCTTAGTCTTTCTGAGATCATCTTAATGTCACTTAAGTGCCCAAAATGCCTCTCTCTAGAGGCCCCTCTCATCAACCTCAAATTCTCAAACTGCACATTGAGGCCCCTTCCTCTCTCCCAGCACAAGTCTATGTATTCTCCTTAAGGTCAGGGCCCCTCATCCTGGTGCCCACAGGGCTCCGCCCCCTCAAGGTAGTTCTCAAACAATGCTGCCATCCTGGCTTCCGTGAGCTCTTCTAGTACATTTGGAAAAAGAAGGGCTGGTTTTTACTGCAGGTTCTTGTGCCCCAGCCGTTGTGCCCAGTATGTGGTACACGCACGATCTCACTGACCCTCACTGACCCTGTGGAGTAGGTGCTCATACACCTGCGTCTTTGCCCAGCACAGTCGAACGGAACTTTCTGCGATGCTGGAAACGTCCTCTGTCTGCGCTTTCCAATATCATAGATACCGTGTGGCTATTAAGCACTTGAATTGTGGCTGCTGTGACTGAGTAACTGAATATTTATAATTTCATTTCATTTTAATTTAAACAGACACATGTGGCTGGTGGCTACCGACTTAGCACAGCCTTGCAGGGGTCAAGCGGCGCGGTCAATATCACCCAGCTGGTAGGGGCCAGGCTTCGTACCAGGTGTGTCTGCCTCCAAGGCTCCTTGCTTCTCCACGGTGCTGTCTCTGAGGCCTTATTATCAAGGGCATTAGGAAACTCAGGCCAGACAAGGCAAAGAAATGGTCCGGAATCAGCAGGTCTAGGATGCATTCCAGCACTAGGTCTGTGAGGGTGTCAGGGACACCCTGAGGGAGGCAAAGATGAGTACAACCAGTTTCTACCCTCAAGGGGCTACTAATTCAGCCAAGAGACAAATGAACTCTACCCGGGACAGGGGATTTTAGGTGCAGACCTGATTGAAGTAGGGTGTTGCCCAGACATCTCACAGCACCCCAGACCCCCAAAGTCAACCCCGCCCGGCTATCAACTCCATTATCTCCATTCTGCCCACTTGCCCACTTTTGGTTCTCACATGTTCTTCCTTTTGGATGAACGGCATCCTCCCTGGGGCAGACACTCAAGAAGGAAACCCTGAGGTGCCCTCAACTTTTCTTTTTCCCTTCCTCCCTGCTTCTCTCACTTTGTACTTTCCAAGACATGTTGAGATTTCCTCCTAAATGTGCTTCAAATGCCCTCTCATTCCCATCCCCTGTGTCTATGTTCCCCTATTGCCCCTCAACCCGCAGCTTCTTCCTGTCGCCTCACTACGGGCTCCCGATGCACCGCTGGATAGGAGCTCAGGACGATTTCTTGTGCCTCTGGCCTTTTGTATCTGTTCTTCTGTCAGATCTGGAATGCCATTTCTTGCATCATCTCCTTGGACAACTACATGGAATTAAAGATTCAGGGCTCTCTCCGCCTAGAAGCTTCTTCTGAGCCTCCTTACCTCTCTGGCACGCTACTTCCCACCTCCGCACTCCTGTGACTCAGCCCGCCTCTTTAAGGCCACTGGCCATAATGGTTCAGAAGCACTGGCATATCCCCTGGTGTCCTCTCTGGTCAGAGACGGAGGCTTTGTCACTTTTGTGCTCAGAGGGCCTGCAGTGTATGGCACGGGGTAGAAGGGAGGCAAGAAGCGTACAGGTGTGTTTGCACCCGTTGTTATCTGAGACCCAATGCGCTTTCTGCTCTGGCCTTCCCTGCCTCCCATGCACGGTGCCTCTCGGCACAAGGAGGCTAGTGGGGAAGTTCCCTGAGACACTCATGATTCGCCCCTCAGCCTGCCATCCTGGGGCAGGACGGAGTCCTCAACACAGTCCCTGGCACTCAGGGCAAACGCCGGCAGCTCCGAGAAGTCTCAAAAACGGTTTGTTTAACCCCAATCAAAATGGGCTTGGGTCTGCCCCCTCCAAATGACCTTATCAACATCTCTCCCTCTGCCCCTGGCCTTCTGCCCAGTTCCCTCCCCAAGGCATGTCAGTAACTGCAGCTTCAGGCTGCCCAGAGGAACCTCTGTTCCCTCCGAGAGAACTTACCACACGGCGTACCTGTCTGGGGCCAGAGTCATCGCACCGACATGGCTCCTTGCTGTGCACCGTGTGCCACCCCTTACTTACAGAGCAGTTCCCGCCCCATTTTTCTCATTTATTTGATCCTCGTGACTCCCCTTTGCGAGGAGGGAATTTAGACACTGTCTCCATTTCAGGGATGAAGAAACCGAGGCTTGGAGGAATTAAGAGACTCGGTCTAGATCCTAGATGGCAAGTCAGATCTTTTGATTCTGAGTTCAGTGTTCAGTTTATGGGGAGGATGATTGATATCTGAAAAAATGGATTACAGAGGGGAAATATGCTCGGAAGAAAAAGCTGATGGGCTTATTTGAGGATGCGTGGTGCTCGGTGTCTTGATGGGACCCTGGGGCAGAGCGGAAAGCTGAGAATGAGCACCTGGGGCTGTGTTCTACCCTCAGTCCACCAGATGGTCTAGCCATGTAAAGTCATCTGCTGTTCTCCAAACACCATCTTGCTTCCTCACCTTTGTGCTTTGCTAAGGAATTTATAGCCTTCTTTGCAACTCTGACTTCTGATATCCTACCCAGCCTTCCACTACCATTTCCAATGCTACCTTCTGAAAGACTCTTTCCTGGATCTTTCCAGGTGGAAGTGGTCTCTCCTCCCTTTGGGCTCTCGTAGCATTTTGTATAGTCCAACATTTGCCAACTTGGTCTCATCCTATTTAGGGCTATGGTAATACATATGTCTGCCTCCTCCATCGGGTCTCAGGAGGGGACAATTCTCCTCACTTCTGGATCACTCACAGTACCTGGAACTATGCCTTGGGCATAAGAGGTGATCAAAAAATATTGGTTGGGTTGAATTTCATTGCTAATTATATTTCTAAGGAGGGCTGGTAAAAGAAGGTAGAGTTCATCCCTGTCTTTCTCATGGTGAATGTGAAATGTCAGAGAGGCATCATGTCTTTTGTCCTCATCCTCAAGTCTGAGCTCCAGGATGATTTAAAAGCACACATGCAGAAGATGAAAGGAGGGGCTTTAAACAAGAAGGGACAGAGAGTAGCCTGCCCTGTTAGAAGTGTGCTAGGAAGGCCAAACCCCAGAATGCACTGGTGTCTGAGAACACCCCCCACACCACATTCCCTCTCTCTTTTCTCTCTCAAAAAGCAATACTTGAAGCAAAAAGGAAGAGAAAAAAAAAAAAAATCAGAGAATGAGTAGCTACAGCCCGGGCAGACATACGAGGTTATCGGATGACAGAAGGAAAGCAAACAATTTAACTCCCACTTGGCTTTGTTTTCTTCAAGGACAACAATCATTGAAACAGAAAAATGATTTCTGAAAGGTTCAAGTTTGAGATAGGTGAGGAGATGGTAATTGAGGAGCTTATGGCTTTAAGTAAAGTCAAGGCCACGGACACCAGTAAATCACACTTCTGAGTATGGAAAGAACTTAAGGATAGGAGTGTGGAGCCATGCTTAGCTGTTTGTGAACTGATGAAAAGAAATCATTTTTTTGTTTTTTTTTTTTTGGTTTTTTTTTTTAGAGATGGAAGCAAGCAAAAGTCATCTTTGTTTTCACAAAGTGGCAAACAGATTCTGGAAGCCACAAATTCAATATCAATTGCTATCAAAAATTCTAAATTGAATTAATTACGAAAGAAAGAAGTGATGGCCAAGAACCAGAAGAGAGTCATTGAAAACCAGTCATGTTTAACTTGATTGCCCTTTGTGAAAAGACCAGAATTTCTAGGTTGGCACAAGACAAGGAAAAGTCTGAGAAGTATGTTGACTTCAGTAAGATCCATGACAGCACCTTCCATGACATCCTTCTGGGAAAGATCGATTGGTCCGAGGAACAAGTCAGAGAACAGGTGGGTAAACTTTTAGCAAGACTGTGATCATCCCCTGTCAGAGATGATCAGCAGATCCCAGTGTGGCTTTTGTGTTGAAGTAACCGGCTAGATGCCATCGAGTGTGTTCACCAGCGAGAGCTGCATGATGTTCTAGAAGGTGCGCTTATCCTTCTACACCCTGGAGGGGAGAGTTAGTGTGTTTACAGATGGAATGAAGATTGAGAAAGAGCTCGTGAGGCAGGAAGTGTAGGCTTACAGCAAGGAGATGATGTTGAATAAAGAGAAATAGAAAGTTCTGCTCCTGGAGGAAAATGTAAGCTGTACAAGTGAGGGAGATGGAGCTTAAAATCATTTCCTGTGAATAAAACAATAGGCAAGTTTGAAAATTCAGTAGGTACCAGTATTATGGTGTGGCTGCCCCCACCCCCCCAAAGGCAATTGCAATCTTAGGCTGCATTCCTGCAAGTCCAGGTGAAGGAGGCAACGGTTTAGACCACACTGGAGGGCCGCGCTTTCTTGCTTGATCGGCGGAACACTGACCCTACGGAGGGCATCAGGGAGGCGGGCGAGGATATTGACAAACGGTATCTACCCACAGCACAGAAGACGCAGGGAGAGGCGCGAGTGTTGTCTTCAATGTGTAGAGTATTACGGCACGGAAGAGTCTTACACTGTGTGGCCCAGAGCAGATCCAGGACAGAAAGGGGGAAGTGACAGAGAGACACATTTCCCCTTCATGTGAGAGGGGCCAGAGGAGAGCAGCTGCCTCCACCAGGAAGACAGCAAAAGCCTGGGTCCCGGAGATGCCTTCACAGCATGGCAGGTTAAACCAGCTGACCTCCAAGACCCCTTCCAGCTCTAGGACATGATGAGACCCTTGAGTGAGGAAGATGGTTCTGATTGGGGCAAAGCCTCTCCAGGGTCCTTCGAATACATTGTGGAGGTCATCATCTCCTTCGCCAGCATAATAAATCTGGTCCTGTATTCTGGGGAATTGCTCTTGGGAGAGATCAGAGCGGTCGTGACATGTGGCATTTGGAAAAGAG
The DNA here is from genome assembly GCF_002288905.1 of Enhydra lutris kenyoni. Taxonomy (NCBI): domain Eukaryota; kingdom Metazoa; phylum Chordata; class Mammalia; order Carnivora; family Mustelidae; genus Enhydra; species Enhydra lutris. The sequence continues at coordinate 9,600,482 of NW_019154118.1, forward strand.
CCAACATTTTTCCCTGTGCTTCTCGCAGAGATTCCCTGCTAACACCTCCCACCCCCAACATTTCTGGGAGGAATGTGGCTCCTGCTTAATCTTCCCCTGGGGCATGAGCAGAAGTGGGGGGGGGGCTGCCACCCCTGTGGGGAAGATCCTGCTGGAGCTCAGAAGGCCAGTGAAGCTAGCAAGGCCCAATCAGGTACAAGCCAGAGAGCTGACCACTGTGGTCAAGGGCGTGATCACAAGCTGATAACTTGTCATAAGGGAGGACAGGAAGCCGTTAAGGAGTGTGTTCTAAGGAAGGCCATCCCAACAGCCAGATGGTCTCCCTTGACAATCCACTCAACACCCACTGGTAGGAGACACGTATATGGTTGGGATTCTTGTTTCCAGCCCTCTCTGGGCCTTTGCTCACACGGATCCCTCTTCTCAGATGTTCTCCGTCCCCTCCACGTTTGCTTTTTCCGGTCTTGCTCATCCCCTAAGGCCTATCCTTTGCGGGCCCTTTTAGTTTTCTGATTTGAAATCATTTCCCACTGGAGCGCTCATTGTGTTCTGCCTTGAATTAGGGTGAGTTGTCTTTGTGCTCGATATGCCTCCTTTAGCAGGAAGCAAGTTTCTGGAGGGTAGAAAGGGGGCCTTTTGCATACGTTTAGTCTCGCATATGAGTGGCAAGATGGTGGCCAGTAGAGCATTGTGCTCATGGTCCAGACTTCTGGCCCTGGAGTGGACAGCAACTCCTCCACACCTCCCGTTCCTGACCAGTCAAGTGAGTAAGTACCATAGCACATCCCCAAGTTCTGTTTGGATCCCCAAGATCCCCAGATCCCCAAGTTCACACCCTTATGATTATATTTGGTAAATGTTATTTTGAAGCATTTTCCCCTTTATCACTATTGTCAAATCCTGTTAGCGTTATGGTCTCCTTTCAGTTCTTATCTGTTGTTTCTCATCCAACTATCCATCCATCCATCTATCCGTCCATCCATCTGTCCATCCAACTATCCATCCATCTGTCCATCCACGCATCCTTACTTTCAACAAACATTTATTGAGCATCTGCTTTGTGCTGGGTCACCAAAAAGACAAAGATGTGTACACTCCTCCTAAGGAGAGCACGGTTATCCCAGGGGACAGACATGTAAATGAATAATGCAAATACAAAGGGGTAGGTGCTTTATCAGAGGTGAGCAGGAAGCGTGTCGGGACCACAGGGGCAAGGACGGGGAGAAGGAAGCTGGTTAAAATGCCGAAGCTCCTCCTCATCCTCTCTGCTCTGCCTCTGACCCTGATGACTTGAAGCATTTTCCTTGCCCTATTCTCCCAAGATAGCACCGAGAAGAAAGACAGGGTTGGTGTGAAACAGAAGCAGAGGGTGCAGAGGGGCCTGGCCTGCCGTGGCCACAGAGAGTCGGTGATCAGACCTGGTGTGAGTCCCCCAGTCCGTCGGGCCAAGCGGCAGGGTGTGTCTCTGAGGTCCAGAGTCTGCATTTCTGAGCCTTTCACCTCTCCCCGCCCCCACTGCAGCAGCACACTCGGCAAGTCATTTATTCCTCCATAACATTTGCTCGAAGGAACGTTGCCGCTGAATTATGGCTGGGACCATTATCTCACAATAACTGTCTGGGAAATGTTAATGTTAATGCATGGATCACACGGAATGCCACATTAGGGGTTTTATGGTGGACATAACATTTTTATGAACTTTTTCTCTGGTAGCATCAGCCTTTGATGGAAAGAAAAGAAAAAAGGAAAGAAATAAAGACAGAGTGGGAAGGCAGGAAAAAAGCCGGCTCGGGGAGACGGGGCCTTGGGAGCACAAGTGCCGTTTGATGGCACCTAGGGCTGAGCGGCGCTGAGTGCTGCTCGCTCGGGGGCAGACCTGCCTGGAAGCACTCCAGCAGGCTGAATATCTTTCGTATTAGGTATTTGTGAGTGGGGAGCGAGCGGCCAATTTGGCAACTCGTGGGAGACAGGGTCTCCTTGGGCAGACCCATAAAACTTTTCAGCCTTTTCAGCCCCCTGCCACTAGGCAGGCCTTCGGTGCCAATGGGGGCCGAGCGAGGGGTGCGGAGGGGCGTCCAAGGCTTAGCGGGGTGGCCACTGTACCTCCTGGAGGAGGGGATGGGTTCCTGGCAGGACGGCTTTGGGGCTCACCTTGGGGAGTAATGGCTAATAGCTTAAGGAGATTTTAATTTCTGCCATTAAAAGGAAAAAAAAAAGGAAAAACACAATCTTGGGAATGGCAGTATTTTACACCTGGCTTTTAGAAAGGACTAATAAAGGCAGTGTTTAGCATTTTATATCCTTACTCAAAAATAACGATCTTTGGTTCTCCTCTCAGACATATTTTAAGTGAGCTTGTGTCTCCTACCTCCAGAATATTCTTTCAGGAGGCTGGATTTATGGCTCTGTTCTTTGCCTGCCCTGGGCTCCAATTTAAGCCTCATAACCACTGCATTACGGTCAGTTTGCCTCTTCCCTTCCCTCCGCTCTACCTTTGTAGTCGCCCCCGATGCTGTTACTGCAATTTTTCTTCCAGACAGAGTGCTGTTTAGCTCCTGACCCTACAAGACACCCAACACCTGTTTACAGCCATTCCTTTGAGCACATTAAAACTTGGGCTGGGGGTGGGGTGGCAATGCTGTTTGGCAGCCCCCCTCTGCTAGTGTCAAATCATCACAAATCACCACCTGGGGAGGCTCCAAGACTCACCTCACCCCCCCACCTCCACCCCCGCCAGACCACGAGTGCCCTCTGACCCGGGACAGGGGCACAGGTGGGAGCCTCAAGCCGTATGTACTGTCCCTGAGGCAGGAAGGGATGCAGAGTTGGCCGGAGACTGACTCTCTTTTAAGGACACATTAGTGGGCGTGCTGAGAAGACCTGACCGCTGAGCATGGTTCAGTAGAAAGAAAGGGTGCCTGCAGGCCGGATCCTCCAGGTTCTAGTTGTGCAACAGCGTGTGACCTTAGACAGGTCACTGCGTCTCCAGGGGTCATTTTTCCTCCGTAAAAGGCGGAGGCCAGAGTGGCAACTTCTAGGTCTTCTCGGTAAGTCTGACTCTGGACCTGCTCAGATCATCGGGAGGCTGTTCAGGTGGCCTCGGGCGTCTTGTCTGTCTTTGAGGCAAGGTGAGCGCCGCAGGCGTGGGGCTGGACGGATCTAAGTTTGGGCTTCACGACTTCCTAGCTCTGGGAACAGGCTTTTTACAAACCCTTGGGGTCTCTGTCTCCTTGCACGTAAAAAAGGAAATCATAGTGCCTATCTTGTAGGTTGCCAAGGTCGGCGTGCTTTCGAACACACTCAGAGGTTTACTTCTGTATTATGTTTCACTTAAATATTATGCCTGCCGTTCCGCGCTAGAATGAAAGCTTCACGAGGGTGAAGATCTTGCTTTGCTTCCTTCACGGATTTATCTCTAAGGCCTAGGCCAATACCTGCCACACGGTAAGCCCTCCGTCCATATTCAGGGAATGAATGAATGTCAGAGTGCCGGGGTAGGTAGGAGTCCTCAGTATCTCCACTCCCACCCCAGGGCAGACGCCTGGGTATGTGCCCTAAAGCTCTCCAGAGGAGAAATTTTCCAGGCTTATGCGGCTCTTAAGTCTCTTGATATAAAATGCCAGTTTAAGGCGCATCAACTGCGTTCATGACCCAAGATGTAGGGAACTCGCTCTAGCCCTCACTTCTGTTCCGCAGGATACTGAGAGCAGGTGTACCTGAATCAGGCAGCAGGCTTGGAGCTCTCGCCTTTCCAAAGACCCCCTCCCCTCCTTCCCCAGGCCGCTCCCCTCCTTCCTGAGCTGCCACACACTCGCTCCTGGGGACCCCCGCCATATGCTCCATTCCAGCTCTAAACTGCATGCTAATTGTTCTGAATGAACAGCACCAGCTGGAAAAGCAGGCAGCCCATTTACAGACCTTAAGATAACACCCAGCTTCCCGTAAGTCAAGGGGGGTTTCCAGGGAAGGGGAATGGAAAGTCTTCCTTCCAGGGCCAGAGCTGGGCGAGACGTGTCCCTGGGGCTGGGGCCAGGGCGACCGTCCAGGGTATCAGCTCTTCTTGGTTTCTACCCAAGCAAACCCATTTCAAAGCAGCCCCACCTGGGCAGCCTTCTCGGAGGTGGCCCAGAGCTGTTTTCTGCATCCACCAGGCCGCGGGGCTCTTGCACGCTCCCTGTGTGTGTCAGGATAGTCTCCTGTAATGGCTGGTGCTTCCAGAACCCGGCAACATCCCCGCATTCTCTGAGAGGGCCCTCGTTCGGAGAGGCATTGCACCTCTATCCTGGGGAAGCGGGAAGGCAAGCATGGCAGGGAAGTGTGGAAATAGGGACTGGTGGTGGACGACGCACTCAGCCCTGGAGATCTGCCTTGACAACCTGTCTCATCCCTCCTGTGGGAAGGGCATCACCTATGTGTCTGTTGTGTCATCCTCCTGTGCCTATCCCTACGCAGGAGACCACTTCTTTCCAAGGTTCTGCAGTGTGGATTCAGCTTTGTCTTCCATTTCTGCCAACGTTTCCCAAAAATGGAAGGAGAAATGTGTATGTGGCTGTTTTCTGAAGGAGGAGTCTTGAGGTCTGGAAGAACCTTAGAGGTCATGACAGGGAAATCCTGGATTCACTGAGGAGGAGGGGGAGGTGGGGGGGTGTGGGTCTCTCTGGGCACGGAAGGGCTCAGCACTACACCCTATCTTCTTTCTCGTGCCTAGGGCCTGCCTGGGGACGTGCCAGGGAGGCCAGGGCTGTGACCAGAAGCCTGGAGATGAAGGCCCACTGCCAGCTTTGCTACCAATGAGCTCTCTGACCTTAGGCACGTCACTCGCTCAGTAGTCCCGTTCACTCTTCTATAAAGTGAGGGTGAGGCACTTGCTCAGCTAACCCCTCAGGGTGGTTTGAGGGTCAGAAGAGAAGGACGTGTGACAAGGCAATGAAAACAGAAAAAACAGAATTCAGAAGTCAGGGATTTAGGTTATGCTTATTTTCAGGACTTGGGGTGTCTCTTACCTACCTGGGGGTTAAGGTTTTGGATGATGTAGAGAAACAGCTGTCTGTGCGGAAAAAAAAAAAAGTCTGCCTGGTTCTCCACAGCCAACATAAAAGCAACAGGAGAGGCTGCTGAGGGAAGCGGAGGCTAGGTCCCGCTCGGCCTGGGTCACTGGTGAGGCCGGAGTGCACAGAGGCCTGATCTCTGGGCGACCAGGCTCTCCCAGATCTGCCTGTCCAGAGGGAGCCATAGGAGGAAGGTTTCAGTTTGACAAAATGAAGAACAGACTGGCCACGAAGTGCTTGTGGATGGCTGGGCTGGGGTTGGAGCCAGACAACCGCAATGTTCTGGATGCTCTGCCGCCTCCAGAGTTTCTCACAACAGACATTCTCCGAGTTTTGAGACCCTCCCGGGAAAAGAGGTGGAGAGGGCAGGGAGAAGGGGATACGGGCCTCTTTTTGAGGGGGCGTTCAGCCAGAACACCCTGGCTGTGCTTCCCCGTCAGGCACTGCTTGTACACTAGACTTATGGCTCCTGGCAACGGGCCTGACTTGGAGACAGCCTTGACCCTGGAGGGCTTGACCCAGTCCCCTTGGCCCCATGGCCCCACCAGTACATGTGGTGGCCAAGAGCGCCTCCACAGTCAGCCTCTCTCCAGCCAAAGGAGGGCAGCAGGGGAGGTGAGCCAGAGGCCAGCTTCTTCCCTGGAAGGCTCTAAGCCCGGTTTCGGCCGCAGGCCAGCTCGCTGAAGGCAGGGGGATGTGGTGGTCAGTCGGAGCTTCACGGGCAGAGAATTACACCTATATGATCTCCGATCAGATACGGCCTCAGTGACTCCATGGTCCAGCAGAGTCTAGGTCAGCTCAGAGCCTGAGAGTTGGCTCAGGTATTTTCTGCCTCTCCAGGCCCAATTTCTAGGTCTGAGGGCTGAATGTGGCCTCTCGACTTGAGCCATCCATGCTGTCTTCTCTTTGCCTTTCCTCCCCTCCTCTGCTAGCGGGAAGTTTACTCATCCTTCAAAGTCCAGCTCAGATGTCACCTTCTCTGTGAAGCCTTCCTGGATTTCCTCCAGGCATCAGAGTCACCCTCTGCTCTGCTCTGGATTCTCCAGGCAGGCAGAGTGAGCTGTGCCTGAGATGCTGTGACCACACTCAGCACACAGCACCAGGCCCTGAGCTCCTTGGAGCACCCAGCTTGCGACCACACCCTGGGATCTCCAGCAGCACCAGGCATAGAACCTTGCACACAGTAGGCGCTCCAATGTTCACAAGCGTGCAACTGTGTAATTGCGTGCTTGCTCATGCCTGAATACATCTGTGAAAGGAACACCCAGAAAGGAAGAATTGGAGAGCTGGCTGAACCCCCCGAAGGTTGCCTGGGGTGGTGGTGGGGGAACACCTCTGTCTACCTCTCCCCCTGCCTGCCTCAACCCCAAGCCCAGAACCCACCAAATCCAAAGGGTTTTTTATCAGTGATGAAACAATAGATGATCTTTTGACATTTCCCTGGCTGTTTGGAAGGAGGAAAGATAATATGTAATAAATTCATATACTACTCTGTGTTTCTTGGCTCCAGCAGCTCCATTTCCATCTCTTTATGCAGGAGTCCTGGGGAGCTGAAATCCTTGATAATGCCAAACAATTCAACACTTTTTTCTTTTTACTCTGTCTGCACCACAAAAAAAAATATCGACTCTATGCTGGCAGCTGTGGGAAGTGAAATCAGATGCCACATTCCTTCTTGCATGCAAGAGAAGTCAGTCCTGCTTTGGAGGCCCTGTCCCTACTAGAGGGTCTTTGGGAAGGAGAGCCTAGGACCTCATGTCTGGTTAATCCAAGGTGAAGGGCAGCCTGTCCCACGTCCCTGCAGTGGATACAGGCTGGTGGATCTTGCTCCTGAGGGGCCTGGGACAGACTGAGCCATTTTCTTTCTGTGCCCTTCTAGCTCTACCGCCTGCGGTCCTTTCTCAGTCTGTCCCAGCAGCGGATGGGCTGCATCTGATCTGACTCCAAACAAAACCTTCCTGAGCCAGAGCCAGCCCAGGGCCCTGGAGGTTCGTAGAGCAGGCCGATGCCTTCGAGCTCAGATTCTCAACTCGAGCAGCACATTACAGCCCAGGGCCAGAATCAGCATCTATTAGCAGCACCTTCATTTCCCAGAGAAGGGGACTGGGGACGAGTGGAGGACGAGACTTGCCCAGGGCCACACACCACACTCTGCTAGAGCCTTGAACCTCTTCTTCCAACCTCTAGGCCAGACATGTATCTATTTGTCCATCTACCCTTTGAGTCCACTAACGAGTCTTAAATGCCTGCCATGTGCCAGGCACTGTGCTCAGGTCCCAGGAAGCTTATCCTGAGTAGGCGGGGGTGGGGGGAGTGGGGGTGTGGGGGTAGTGGTTTGCTCTCAGGTTTCCCTACAAAGTGCAGGGCTCTGCCTATTTGCATCTAGGTGGGGTCTATCAGGACAAAGAATATGCAGCTTCAGCAGCATTTCCAACTTCCCCAGCCTTCCCTCCCCATACCCACCTCCCCCCAGCACACACACACACACACACACACACACACACACACTCACTCACCTACACTCCAGCCGCCCTAAAGCACACTGAGTACCCAGAGGGCTGGCAGGGGGCCTGTTACACGATCATGCCATTCCCTCCTTCTCATAGACTAGTAATTCAGAGTGTGGCCTTTGGATCCTAAATACTGGGATTTGAATCTTGGTCCTCCTCCTTGCCAGCTGGGCAAGGCCCCTCTGTGCCTCAGTACCCTCATGTGTGAAATGGGGATAATAACGGTAACAGCCCAAAAGAGGATGAACTAGAGCAATACATACACAGGGCCTAGCACTGAGTGTTCAAACACCGCTTGCTCCCGCCAGTAGTAGTAGTCGTAGTCTGACAGGGAGGGGTCCAAAGAGGGCTAAATGGGTGGGTGGGGGGCGGTGCAGAATAGAGAGTTCTCTAGCTCTAGCCTTGGCCAGTTTTGTTCCTTCCCAAGCAGTTTCTAAAAGGGGCACACCAATATGAGGATGGCAGCCACCCCTTTCAGCCTGCTGCTTGTCCCCACACACTGCCCCGCAGGGGAGGGCCCTGAGGCGCTGTTGCAAGCTTTCTCTCTCTCCTTCCCTGGGGAGGAGGAGAGGTAAGCACCAGAGGACGGTGACCCTGACCCTGGACAGTCAGCCCAGGGGTGATGAGCATCAGCCTTTCATGGGGAAGGAGAGCAATCAGTCTCCTACGCCAGTGCCTGCCTTTCACTCTGAGCCACAGTGAGGGGAAGGCAGGGGTGAGGGGGGCGTATCTCAGAAACAGGGAAGAGACTAAGCGACTTCAGGCCCCTCTGGGTTCGCTTTGCAGTTTTGGGGGAGCATCTAGGTCACTCCTGACCCAGGACCAGAGCTCAGGAAAGCCCAGAGGGGAGCAGGGGGCAGGATACAAGGGGACCCAGCCTGCCCCAGCTCCTGGGTTCCTCCTTCACCTTCTCCAGGAGTGGGAACCAGGAAGCCCTCGGGACAACTTCAGACTCCCACCAGTGCCACTGGTGGAACTCTTCTACATCCCCTTCTTTCTCCCAATCAGTCTTTGAGATGAACGTGGCAGACATAATTGACCCCATTTCATAGATTAACATGTTGAGGCACAGAGATGCTGAATGTCATGAGTAAATGGTGTTGCCAGGATTGGAACCCACCTATCCTGATTCCTGGTGGAGCTTACCTTCCCTCCACCACCCTGCCTTCACCCTGCCCTGAGTGCTCAGTTCCTCATTTCCCCAGAAAGGAAGCCGAGGAGCTATGAGCTGCACCCCGAATCCCCCACCCTGGAAGGGGAGGTCAGCAGAGTCCCACACTCAGGCCGGAGCCTGGATTAGAACTTGGCCTGAGGAAACCTGACAGGTGCTTTTGGACTTCTGACTTGAGAATGGATGGTTGGGTAAGGACTGCGGAAGGGAAGAACAAGGTCTGGCCCAGAGGCCTGTCCCGTGAGTTGAGGAGACCGTGGGAATAAGTGAAAGGTCAGGGGTCCCCATCTGAGCCTCAGGTTTGACCACTTCCGACGGAGGCCCGCAGCTGAGCTGGCATGTGCATCCATTGCCACTACTGACTCAGTTCCTGATGCCGTGCTAACAGCAACCTGTCCAGGAGCTCCGAGTTCACTGCCTGGGAGACCTCCCTGCACGCAGCCAAGGCTCAGTGTTCTCAGGGCACTGGGGGCGGGGCACAGGGAAAGAGGCTCTGATTATGCTTTCATCTGGACCAGAGTCTGCGACAGTCCCGCTAGCTACTGCCCTCTGTGCTTCGTTCCGGTTTAGAAAGAGCCCTCTGCTCAGGAGGCCAGGCTGAGGGCTAGGCCGCCCAGGGATGCAGGGAGGAGGCAGTAATGTTCCCACAAGGCCGCGACCAGTCTGTTGGCTCCAGAGCATTCCATGTGGGCCTCCAGCCAGGACATTCATGCACAGGTGGCCCCTGAAGCTCGTGTCCCTCAGCACGAGGGACCTTTCTAGACTTTCCATGCCCAGCTGTACGGGTCCCCTATGCAAGGCACTCATCTATATTTCCACAGTGCAGGAGCTCCCCTCTGTGTCCCCGATGCCACTTTTTGAGGGAACCGAGCCCCCACTCTCTAGCTTGTTCAGTCGGGTCTGTCCAACCACTGCTCCTTCGTCACCCTCCCTCTATATGGGTCTTCCCAAACCTTAAAAGCACTCTTCTCCCCTCTAGCATAGGCTCAGCTTGGTCCAATGATCTCCTGTTGAGTGACCCCCACCGTGACAGGTCCATCATGTCACATGGCAGCAAGAACAAAAGTGATTAAAACCATTTGTCCTCAGAGGGGTTATGATTTGGAGGGAGTTACAGGAATGTGACCCTGAGCTAGTAGATGGGGAGGGTAATGTGGGGCTCAAAGAAGGGCCAGGTCCATGCTGGGGAGGAGATGATGCTGACTTGGGCCCAAACAAACAAAAAGGGGGGATGAGGCAAGCATTCCAGACAGAGGAAATAGCATTTGCAAGGGTAGGACATAGTACAGCAATGCAGGAAATGAGGAGAAGTTTGTGTCTTTGACGGAGATAAGGCTGGTGAGAAGGTCGGAGGCCAGGTTATGGAGGGCCCCACATGCCAGCTTCAGAAGCCTGGCCTTTATCCCTCCAGGAACAGCTGTTTGCTTGAATGCATAGCACTCCCCGCAGAGATTTGCTTCAGATGTCACCTTCTCCAGGGAGCCTTCTCTGACTTCCCCAGAATTAAATGAGGCATGATGAGTTCCTACTTTCCCTACAGTACTTATTACATTGCTAAGTTTTTGTTTAAATCGCTGTTTCCACCACTAGCCTGGAGATCACACAGAGGTTTTCTATTCATTTTAGGTCCCCAGAAATGGCAGAGGACCTGACATAGTCAGGTGCTTACTAAGTATGTTATGGATAAATGAAGGAGAGCAAATTGAAGTCAGATCATCTATTCACTCCCTGCTCTCTGCCTCCATTCTGAGTCCTAAGCTTAAATAATAAGTGTTGATTTATATCTGTACTCATCTGTTTCCTCATCCGCATCATGGAAATAATAGTACTCTGAGGATTGTTGCAAGGAGTAAATGATATAAGTAAAATTGCTTAAGATATAACTTACCACATGTTAAGTACCCTATAAATGTTAGCTTCCCTTCCCTGTCATTCAGCTCGTATTTATTAATCGCTTTCTATGTGCCAGGCACTGTTCTAGGCACTGGGCTCATAGCAAGAACCAAAACAGATTCCCCGTCTTTGTAATGCCCTCCTAAGTGGGTGAGATATTTAATGCCAGATGGAGGAGATAAGAGCCAAGGAGAAGAATATGCCAGAACAAAAAAGGAGTTGTCTCCGGAGTCAAGGCAGGGGCAATCAGGGAACCGCATGGGTGAGATGACCATTGAGCAGACTTAGAGCAACCAGAGAGCGGTCAGGGCAGGAGGGGTGTGTTGGAAGAAGAGCAAGGAGGCCAGCGTGGCTGGAGCAGAGCCAGCCGGGAGATGGGGCAGAACCGACTGGCGAGGATCCGGAGCAGGTAGGGCCGAGGGAAGACTGAATTTTCACTTTGAATGAAATGGAGGCCATTGGAGGCTTTTGAGCGGAAGAGTGGCGCGATCTGATCATCATTTTAGATGGAGACTCTGGATGGCTACGGGGGGTTGACAACAGGCTGCAAAGGGTGAGGAAGGACGACAGGTTGGGGGCCAACTACAGCACTCCAGGCAAGAGACAGTGGGGCCTGGGACCAGAGTGGGAGCAGTGGTGAGGCGCTTAGCCTGCCAAGGCTTTGGAATTCACTGCTGTAGAGTGTGTGTGTGAGAGAGAGAGGCCAGGATGACCCCAAGGGAGTTGACCTGAGCACCCGGAAGCCTGGATTTGTCCTTCACGGAATGGAGAAGGCTGCCTCCCTTACACTAGCTGGTGCGGGGGTGGAGAGAACAAAAGAACATTCTCCAAATGCTTAAACACACGTGGGGCGGGGGGAGAATTATGCATGGTGTGTATGAGGGAAGAATAAGAAGTAGCAGTCTATGAAGGGATAAACCAAATAGAAGCCAAATGCCAAAATGACGCAGACGAGAAAGGTCATGGCTGGTCAGGAAAGGGGTCACTTGGGTTGGCTCAAGCTCCGAAACTGCCCTTTCTGAGGGCCACCTTCTCGCCAAATCCAGTGACCTTGTCTCAGACCTCATTTCCTTTGGGCTCATTGTCCCGTGTGACCCTACAATCTACCCTGCTCTGGGAGGACCCGCCCACAGCTACAGCTTCCCTGTGCTGCCCTCCTGCCCCCTTGCTCTAGCTCACTGTGAGCTCCCCCTCCAGAGCCCTGCCCCCACCAGAGGCCGTCCGAGTCCCGACAGTGCTCTGTGGCTCTGAGGGGGGTGTGTGCACGCACATGTCTGCCCACGCGCACACGCGGATTTGATCTGAAGCGTGTGTGACTCTCCAAGCTTCCTCTCTAGAGGACATTTATTTTAGATGTCTAGTTACCACCTGGTGTGCAGGCTGAGCTCGGTGCCTCCCCTCCTCCAGGTCCTCACGTCCGTCGCCTCACCTCGCCAGTTTCTGTTAGTGGTGCCAGGTTGTGCCAACACGCTGGCTGCAGGCCTCAAATTTCCCTCGGCCGGTTCCTCCTCCCCGTCTTCTCCTCCTTAAAGTCATCCAGCCCTCTCCCTCCACTCTTCCTCCTGAGTAAATTCCTGCAACACTGTGACCCTGTCTCTAGCTTCCCTGCCTGGTCAGTCCTCCTGAAGGCCACAGCCGGACTGACCTGACTAAAGCCTGATCTTTACTCTTCCACTCTTCTGCTGGAAAACTCCAAGTGGGTTCTCCTTTCCAGCAAGACAGAGCTCCAGCTCCCAGCTGATGTTTACTTCTCCCTGTCGTCACTTCTCACTTTTAACCCTCACTGGGCCCCAGTACTCTACCGAGGCAGATGGTGGAGGGAGCTGGTGTGAGTCGGGCACCTAGGAGCCACTCATTACCTCATCTCATGACAGCCCCTGGGATAGAATCACCATATTCATTTTGCAGGCGAAGAAATAGACTCTTAGTAGTGGACTCTTTACTCTTCACTCGGAAGTCTACTAGTAGTAGACTCGTCACTCTGGAAGTCTACTAGTAGTAGACTCGTCACTCTGGAAGTCAAAGAGTTAATGAGGAACAGTCCTGGGAGCGACACTCAGGCCTTCTTAACTTTATGGTTCCCACCCTTTCCATCATACCCTACTGTGCCCTACACACATTAACCTTTCCACTGTGGAGACATGGCTCATACTTTTCTACTCATTCACAATGCCAGGCCAGTTGGCCTCCCCACCCAACCCTTTCCCTCGACCCCCCTGCCTTATATTCTTTATGGCCCAGCTCCTGGGTCTCTCTCTCCTCTGATCCCAATTCTCCCAGCTTCTCCACTTGGCATGGGTATCTCCTTTCTTTTTGTGCCTAAGTCAGTTGTTTTCTGTACCCTTCCTCTGGCCACCTAGTTAGAGAAAGCTGTCCACTGTGATGGCAAGCTCCGTAAGAGCAGGGGCTGGTCTCAGACTCCTGGCTATACCACACATTCTATTAGGCCCCAAAGGAGATGGTCCATAAATACTTGTGGAAATGAAAATATGATAACAACTAGCTCTTTAACAGAAACATTCAAAACAACTTCTAGCAAGAATCATTTGTATTTCAGCTTATTGTGTTAATTTCCTCTAGTTAACGTGAAAATAATTGTCTGAAGTTACAAGTAGGATAGTAATGTGAGGAAGCTTTGTTATTTAAGAAAAATATTATTACAACATTAGTGGCAGTGAGCTATGGAGTTCAGCTTAGGAGACAACTTCCTTCCTTGACACACACTTTTCCACTGCTCAGGATATTCTGCAACGTTCTGATTTTTTTCCTCCCTCCATCAATGTCTGAGGAAATGAGATTAAAGGTAATATCCACAGCCATTTTGAACATATTTGAATAAGAGGTAAGGGGGAAAAGGGAGAAGATAACTGTATTTCCCCAGGGATAGAGATAGAGAGCATGTGTGTGTGGTGTATGTGTGGGGGTGTGTGTATAGGGTATGTGTGTGTGGTATGTGTATGCTATGTGTGTATATAGTGTGTATAGTGTGTGTGTGGTGTGTGTATATGGTGTGTTGTGGTGTGTGGTATGTGTGGGGTGTGTGTGTGTGTATGTGGTGTGTGTGGTGCATGTAAATGGTGTGTGTGTGAGGTTTGTGTGTGCTGTGTGTGTGGTATATGTATATGTGTGTGTGTATGGATGTGTGGTGCGTGTGTGGTATGTGTGTGTGGTATGTATGAGGTATATGTATGTGTGATGTGTGTGGTGTGTGTGTGTGTATGTGTGTGTGTGTGTGTGTGTATGGTATATGCATGGTGCGTGTGTGTGTATGTGTGTGTGTGTGTGTGCTATAACTAAACTAACTTCCCCGAGGCTGGTCACTAATGAAGACTGATTCTTTCCAAAGTTTGAAAAGATCTGCAAAAGACAAAAAGCTGAGAGTAAGAGGGGGAAGCTTTCAGACCTAAGGCCAGAGAGGTGTTTGTCCAAGAGGCCAGACAAAGAACAAGGAAATGAACTACTGAAGAAGGCAGATCTCTTCCGGAGAAAGAAAATCAAGTAATGCGTCACACTTGAGCGAGTTCCCTGGGGACAGAGTCCCTCTCCATACCTCCAACCTCCCCCTGAAGACACTCACCGATAGAAAGCAAAGGGAGAGGGAGCTACATTTCCCTCACTTGCCCCATTAGTCAGACACCTGCTCACTTCCAACACATGGTGTTGGCCTAAAAAAAAAAAATTAAAATTTGTTTTTGTGATTAGGCAATTAAAAGCATATGGCCAAGGAGGTAAGGAATTGAAGCAGCACAGGATGATATAGATAGGAAAAGCTATTTCTCCCACTTCTGAGCCTGAACCCCCCTATTCCTCTGCTCTACCCCCAGGGGCAGTTACTGTAACCGTGGTGTGCCTGCCTCCTAGACAGATATATTTCTGACATAAATGGGGCCATGCACACAGTGCTGGTCTCTATCTTGGCTTTTTCCCTTTGGTGTTGGGCTAAAAATAAGCCTACATGGTCCACAGTGACTGCCCCCACTCCCCAAACGAGCCCAATAACACCCACAGTCTGTCCCCACTCTGGGGTCTTGTTTCCACTGGACCTCTTCCTTCACTTCCACATTTCACATGCACACCAAGTGTGGGTAACGTCTCTGGTCTTGAATGATCTATTTCCTCTTTTCCAAGGCAAGCAACTGTCAAGGATAGTGTGACTTGGTCTTTAAGTTTGAGAGAAGCCCAGCCTGCTCTCCAGGACCTCAACGACCTCAACATTACTGATAGCAAAGGGATGGGAGAAAGGAAGGGGCTGCTGTTGCTGACCTCAAGGACAAGAGCTACTGAGTTCCAACAGTCCTGAAGGGTGCCCACTACATGCCCCGACTTGTAGGAGCTGGGGATTCAAACATGGAGGCTGCTTGCAGAGGACTCAGCAGCAGTAACCCCAGAATCAACATTACTATCGGAAGGAGTTTCTTAAAACCGAACGGGCAGGGGTCAGCCCCTCACCCCCACCCCACCCCCGAGCCCGCACCAAAGGGAAACCAGCGGGGGTTGGCACGCACTCATCTCCTGTGGCTGCCACCGCCACCACCAAAGAGACTGTCATTAAAGCTTTGTCCCAGGCTCTCTGATTTACATGTACAAATACTCGCTGTCAGGGGCACGAGCCCCAGAGAGCAATAATAGATTCTGGTGGTAGCAGATGCAGATGCAGGAAATAAAAACAAAAATGAAACACGCTAGCCTGGCAGAACTCAATGCTGGGAGAAATCCCGGGGGGGTGGGGGGAGAAAAGCCTGTGGGAGGTGGATGGGAGGGTCTATCAGATCAAGTATTGATTGCTTGGTTTTCCACAAAAGCTAGCCTAGGATTCTTTTTCTAAAAATTGTGGTCACATATATAACATAAAATAGGTCCTTTTAACCACTTTTAAGTGTACAATTCAGTGGCATTAATTGTATTCATAATTTTGTGCAACCATCACCACTGTTTTCAAGACCTTTCCATCACCGTAAGCGGAAACTCTGTACCCTTTAAGGAGTAACTCCCCATCCCTGCTATCCTCCCACCCCTGGTAACCTCTGATCTGTTTTCTGTCTTTATGAACTTGCCTATTCTAGCTATTTCATATAAGTGGAATTACATAATATCTGATCTTTTGTGTCTAGCTTTTATTCACTTAGTATCCTGCTTTCCAGGTTCATCCATGTTGTAGGAGGGCATTAGAGCCTATGGGCACACCACATCTTGTTTATTCATTCATCTGCTGATGGACACGGCTTTTTTCCACCTTTTGGCTATTGTGAATAATGTTTCTGTGATTACATACATATTACACAAATATATTTTGTATTCTCTGTATTCCATTCGTTGGGGTGTATATCTAGGAGTGGAATTGCTGGGCCATGTGGAAAGTCTGTGTTTGGCTTTTTGAGGAATGGACCTACTGTTTCCTGCAGTGGCTAGCCTAAGACTTGAAAGGATGACTCGCTCAGTCACTGCTCTAGCAGATGGGGCTCTGGATACCTTGGCCCTGGGAGACCACCTGCCATACTCCGGCATGGCTACCCTGGCCTGTGGCGGAATGAGGGAGAAAGAGCCCAGAGCTGAGGACCATCAGAGTAGGGTCCAGCCAGCCTGTCCTCCAAGTTGCCCAACCAGGGCTTGGAAGAGAGCCCACTGTAAGCCCCTACTATGTGGGGCAGGGAATCCTAGGGTCCCCCCACCTGCCTCCTATTTTATATTTGAGACAGTGAGGCCCAGAGATCTGATGACACCTAACCTAAGTCTCCAGTCCCTTATTTTCTTCTGCTGTACCGTCCTCCCAGCACCTGGACAAAATGGGGCTGCCCAGGGTGGAGTGAGAAAATTCGCCCTCAGTGCCGCAGCTCTACGGCGGTGGTGATACTGGTGTTGGCCTCGGCTCCCTCTGCCAGAATCTCCTTTCTCCCACCAACCAACCTCGTCTGGTTCACTCCTGTCCACCCCTTCCCAGCTCCGCTCACTCCCAGGCTCCGCAGAACCCCCCTATCCCCTCAGTGGAGGTGGACGCCCTCCTCTGGGCTCCCTCAGGAATTCACTGTCAAGGCTGTTGTCACACACTTGCTGTTTTTAGCTTTCCATCTGCTTCCCCCACTGTAAGGTTAGCATCTCGAGAACAGAAAATGAGCATGCTACATGTGTCTCCCTAGGACAAGGATGGTACCTAGTGTTTGTCGAATGAATGAATGAATGAAAGTAATTGAGTGAACGAACTCTGTGCTCTTTATAAATAACCGTGCTGCTTAATCAATGTTTATTGACCCAGTGAATGAATGAGTGAATGGCTGAATGGGATCCCAGGGGCCGAGTGAGCTTGTGGAGTAGACTCTTGGCTCATGGTCAAACCCTTGCTCACTCACACACTCCCTTACCCACGTAGTGCTTCATTCATCACAGTCACTGCTACGTGTCCAGTCCTACTAGGTACTGGGGTTCAGATACAAATGAAGACTCTGCCCCTGTCATCAGGAAGCCCGCAGTAGAGTAAATGGAGACCCAGGGAAACCAGGAGTGTGCTTCAAGCCACTCCAGTTTCCCCCAAAGCACGCAGGGACTGGCATCACATCTAAACCCGTCCGGGGCCTTCTCAGCTCCACCAGTTGCTGGGTACAGCTGGCTGCGGGAGGAGGGGCCAATTAGCATGCTGCACACACCTGTCCGAGGCTGCTCCAAGGATCCAGGGGCTGGAGAATTAACGATCAGGAGGATTTTTGGAGCTCCCAGAACCCAGCCCAGCTCACATCAGAGACCACATTCCCCTTTAGGGATTCATTCACTCTGCGCAGCTGGTTAATTTTTCATCAAGGGGCGGGGGTGGGAGTTGGGAGAGAGCTCTGATCCCTCACTCTTTCACGCTGGGGGTGGAGGAGAAACACAACATCCTATTCATTTTATTTTTTAGATGAAATAGGAACAGATTGTGGTTGCCGGGCAAGACCCAGCCCTCACAGGGCTCGTGCTTCTGCTGCGGGCTGATTAACGGTTATTGGGCAAAGGATAAAGCATCCAGACGGCTCAGGCCTCCGGTGAAGGTGCGTACACATTTAATGAGCACCGGGTGACATGTTAGTGGTGAGCAGCCATTTTTTGTGAAAAGTGATTTAAGGTTTCCAGTCTTCCATCCCACCATCATCTCCTCTCCCATTAGGACCAGGTCGGACTAACGCCATGCTCTGGCCTGGGTAATATTTGTTCTCTTCCTTTAGGAGCACCCCCTTCTCCGCGGAGCCTCTGGCTGCAGCACCAGGGGTAACTATTTCTGCTTAAATCTGACCCAGACCCTGAAAGCATGGGGCTGAAAATGAAATCTCAGTTTGCTCATCCAGAAAATGGGAATGGAAAGAATAAGAAACTGGCCTCATCAGTAAGTGGGACTGGAGCTAGCAAAGTACATTCACATCCATTATCTCACTAGATCCTCATTCAAAATCAGGTGCCCCAAATTCGAGGTGACCCCAGAAGGGCTATGGAGCAGACACTATCATCTATCATGCCTATTTGGGGGAAAAGGATGCTGGAGGACAAAGTCGCGTTCTCCGCCCAGGTCATGTAGTGGGTCAGTGGCTGAGGAAGGAAGGGGTCCAGAGGCAGAGAGGAGAAGGGGCTTACTTCCGTCCTTATTTGCGGGCTCCCTCTACTGTGGGCGTCCCCCCTACCCCACTCAGCAGCAGAGATGCCTTCCCCTGGTCAACAGGGCCCCTGCTGGCCTGCTATGGACTCGGCTTGAAGAGCTGACCATTTCCTGACAACATGTCCACCCTCCTGAGATGTCCGCACCCTGGACAGCTGGGAGAGATAATTTCTGGTCAATCAAAAATGAAAAACGACCTATTGCGTACCTAGCCTTGTGCTCTGTTGTTATGTGCTCTTCGTAAGATGTAATACATGGTTCCCCTTCTCAAGAAGAAGGCAATGTTATCGTTGAGACAAAATCTCCGCGGAGGCATCTGATCAAGGGTGTGTGTTAAACAGCCAACATCAGCGCTTCCCCCCCTTTGGTGTGCTTATGAATATTTAGTCTGGGGATCTTGCTCAAATTCCGATTTGGTAAGTCTGCGTCAGGAGCCGAGACGTGCTGAGGCATTTCTAACAGTCTCCCAGATGCTGCTGCTGCTGCTGGTCCTCAGACCATACTTGGAGTAGCCAGGTTCTGTATGGTCCATGTTGTGACAAGTCAGAGGGCGAGGCTGGTCAGAAAGAGCTTCCTATAGGAGATGCACTTATGTGTGGTTTGGAGGACTGGAGGGCCAGAAATACGCAAAGCAGGAGGGAAAAAAAGTCTGTTGGAATTCTCAACAGAAACTCTGGGGGCCGATGGGTCATGGGGACACAGAAGAAGCCTAGCAGAACGAACTCTCAGCGGGGCATTGGAGGCCTGAGGCCGAGAAACCTGTCCCAACTGTGTGAACCTGGGCTTGTCACTTCTTCAAACGGGCCCCACTTTCTTCCTCTCCAAAGGAGGAGTCCCGTGGTTCCTAGCCTGGGCAGCACATTAGAACATCTGGGCAGCTTTTAAAAGAAAACAACACCTGGATTCCTTCCTGCGAGGTTTTTATGTAGTGGTCTGGGGAAGGGCTCAGGCCCAGGTAGTTTTAAAAAGCCCCCCAGTGATTCTAATGAGCAGCCTGCGTTGAGATCACTGTACTGGGTGACCTTAAGCATCCCCCCCCCCCCCCGCCCCCAAACCTTGCTCTCTCATCTTTACATTTGGATAGAAAGCACCAGGACTCCTGGCTTCTGTTGCTGGGCATTCTGCCTGGAGTGAAAAAACAAAAACAAAAACAAAAACAAAAACAAAAAACCCTACAGTATTAGAGAAATCCTAAGAAAAGCTTCACCCCAATGCCAGAAATCTGAGCATTTCTCCGGTGGAGGCCAGGTGGAGGGGCTGTCCTGCCCATCTGGTTCCCATTAATCCCAGAGCATGTTTCACATCCCTGGCAGGTCCTTGGAGCTGGGAGCAGCCCCCTGGGTGGCCCTCAGCAGGGGCTTTTCAAGCCAAGCCCTGCTGACAGGCTGCAGGGCTCTGTGGGGCCCTCCTGGCTTCCAAGTCACTTGCCCCCTCTTGGGGGTAGAATCCCGGGCAAATTGGAAACCAAAGACGGCAGATGCAGGAGCTTGGCCTCTCTTTCATTAGTGGTCTGTCACAAAGCATAAAGGGCTTCGACAAATTCTGTAGCTCAGCAGCAGCTGAGGAGACCCAGGAGGAAGAAGATTCATTTGTTCCCCCAGAAGACTGAGTCTTCAGGAATTTCCAGCTCCTTTCGTCCCCCACCCACTCATCCAGGAACTAGCCCACAGCCACATGTTGCTGTCTGCCTGGAGATTCCTAGGTTTTGGAGACCGCGCCGAGGGAGTGACTACCCCATCTGGTGGGGCCCCGAGGACCCTTCCGCCGGCCAACATGGGTGGAGAGTCAGGCTCTGTTTCCATAAGGACCCCAGAGCATTTGGCTGCTAACACATCCTTCCCCAGGCTGCAGGCGTGACAGCTCTGTGTGGGGGGAGGGGGAGGCATGGGTCTGCGCTGTGAGCCGCCCACCAGTCCCAGAGTGGCTATGCAGGGTCGGTGCTGGGGGCTGGGTGGGTAGCCCAGATGGAGAGCGCCTGGGCTGAGTCTCTATCTGAACTCTCCCCGAAGGGATGCTGCTTCTGCTTTTACTGGCTGCTCCCTAGATGGTATGGTGTTTGGGTTCGGCCTGGGCTCTGGGGTCAGACATCCCCACTTACCAGCTGAAAGACCTCGGGCAAGCTAACGAGACTGTTGTGCCTCCATTTTCTCAGCTACAACATGGGGTAATAAAATACGTGCCTCATAGGGTGCAGGTGAAGACAAACGTGGTAAGATTCTTGATAGTGAAAGTTAGAGGGAGAGAAAGGTCAGAGAGAGAGAGGTCTCCCCAGCTGGCAAGTTCTCAGGCAGCAGGGAACTCAGAGATGCTTGCTCGAGTGAGCTGGAGGAGAGGACCCAGGCACAGCACATGCTTTCCAGGATGAAAGCATCGGTAACGCCCTCCTTCTCAGGAAAGGACAAGAACCTACAGGCTGCACTTTGTCTGATGGTTACAACATGTGCTAGCGTTCCCTGCACATTCTGGCCAAATCAGCATGGGAGACTCTTGCCAAATAGCAACTCCAGCCCCTGGATTGGGAAAAGGCCAAGGGCCACGCCTGCAGATGTCCCTCCCAGAGGGAACCCAGGGTTAGATTCACAAGCAGTGTATGCGGTGGGGAGGGAGGGAGGAAGGAGAACATACTTGCAAATGCTTCCCCAGCCAGTGCTCAGCCAGAGGCCAGCAGGTAAGCAGCTGGGAGGCCCAGCACACCACCAGCCAGCCCCAGCGGCCAGGGGCAGGTCGTGGGCAGTGGGGAGGAGGGGCTCCTAGAACCCCAGCGGGTAGCGAGGGGTAGCACAGTGGGTCAGTGCCCACCAGTCCATTCGACCGATGCAATACTTCCATGAAGTCTGGTTAAACTTACTTTGAAGAAATTGAGTAAAAATCCATTTTACACAAAATTTCAGTTTAGGGGAAGAAATTATTTATGTTTCAAAAGGATTCCTTCCAGTGCAAAATTATTTACCATGGGACTTGTCAGTAACAGATTCCTAACACCTTTAGGATATGACTTGATTTTTAAAAACTCAAACGACAAGCATATTTTCAGGAACCCAAATTTGTGAAGCATGGAAATTTCTTTTAGGTACCGCTTCTTCATTTTTAACCCACTTGTAGCCATGGCTGCCCTGTCCCCAGTTCTGTCCTTCACTACTCCTTTGTTCTTTCCATGTCTCTCCAGTTACATCCATAACTGAGTATGTCCTACATGGCCAGCTCTGGGCTGGGGGCTGGTCTTATGGTCCCTCATTTATCCTCACAAGACCCTCACCGTGCCCTGTCCCTTGTTTGTGGCACACCTGAGACCAGTGGTGTGCGGGTGAATATTTCACAGTCTGCTCTCTGGACGACAGCGCCCACCATGGCCAAGTCCAAGCTACAGTGAGGGAAGAGAGCTGCCATTACACAGTCTATCCACCACCCAGCCGTGACAGGCACGATCAACCTCAAGGACAGCGGTAATAGTAAAATGCAGCGAAATGCTTAGGATCTCATACATTTTTAGTATTTCTTACCATTGTTTTTGTTTTAATCTTAGTGAAATATATACAATAAAACTGACACGTTTAAACATTTTTGTAGGCTATAATGGTCAGCATGGTGGCCACAGTTCATAATACTGTGTGTACTGCGTATTTGAAAGTCACTCAGAGAGTAAATCTTAAAAGTTCTCATAACAAGAAAAAAATCTGTAACTCTGTATAGTGGTGAATGTTAACTAGACTTACTGTAGTGGTCTTTTTGCACTGTATACAAATATCGAATCGTTATGTTGTACCCTGGGAACTAATATAACGTTACATGTCCGTTATACCCCAATTAAAAAAAAAAAACAACAAACTTCTAGGTGTACCATCATTGGTGTTAAGTACATTCACACTGTTGTACAAACCACTGTTAATTTCCGGAATTTTTTATTATCCCGAACAATAACTCTGCACCCATTCAACAAGGACTCCCCATACCTTTGCTTTAAAATAGAATTTATTAAACTTAAGTTTACATAATTTAATTTTAATCATGGCCATGTTTAACCAGTGGCTTGAAAAATTCCTGAAAATGCAACCAACAGCTTTCGCAAACTGGAACAAGCTGGTCCCAGCACAGCACTGTCTAGAAACTCAGGACCGCTCGGCATCTGCTACATTTACTCACGGTAATGTAAAGATAATGACGTCAAGCACAGCATTTGAAATGCAGCCTTTCATGTAAGCCTCATGGCAAAGCTAGAAGTTAGGTCATTTATTATCCCCACTTTATGGATGAGGATCCCTGCGAGGCTTAGGAGAAGCTAAATGACTCATAGCCCTAGATCACATCTGAACTCCTCAACCCAGCTGTCAGAACTATGAACTGGGACTTCTTTATTTATATAGTTTGATTTCTCAACACCAGCCCATGTCCTTAGCCCCAGTGAGGCATCGGGACAGAACCGGCAATCTGGGATAGGTCTTCTAAAAGTTCCTTCTCCTTCTAGCACAAGAGTCCTTTTCAAGGCAGGCCGGCTGCAGAGGAGTACCAGCCTGAGTCTTAGCTTTGGCTCCACCTCTGAGATACTGAGAAAATCACTGTCCCTAGGACATGGGGTCCCCAACTGAAGAATGAGGGGAGCGACAGTCTCCGTGGTCTTAATCGCTCCAGACTCTAATATGCTATGGGACATTTCTGCCTAATAGCCCAGGGAAGCAGGAGAAGCCCAGATTCTACTCTCTGTCCTGTGGCCAGCTTACTCCCAGCCGTGGATCCTTCCACTGGATCCTTCCAGTGCACTCAGACTGGAGTAGAGCCTCCCGTACTGCCAGTCCCAAGCAGAAGCATACTGGGGACCTGAAAACTGGACCCAGGAATGCCCTCACAGAAGCTGAGAGACCTCAGCAGTGAAAGGGGGCTATCAGTGAAGAATGGCTTGGAGGAGGCCGCTCAGATCTGGGGGTGGGGGCGGGAAGAGGATCAGATGACCTCCAGAAGTCCCTGGTGTCCTCTCCCCGAGGAAGCTGGTCTCGCGGGTTTCCTGAGCTAGATTGATTCCAGGCCTGGAATCCATCATTCCCTTCATAATACAAATAATCACCAAATGTGCTCAAGCACTCGGTAGCCTGGATACTCACTCTAGCAATTCTCTGTGTGGACGGTGATTAGACCATCATTATCTTAATGCTTCTTAATTTATCTTTCTGATTAGCAACTTACCATTTTATTTGCAAAAAATAGCCTTCTGCTGGGTGGAAGCCAGCCGAGCACAGCAGCTGTCATTTTCTCTGTACTAAATCAGGCCAGGCTTAAGTTGGTTTTCTGGTGATGCTATTTCTTGTAGTCTTGGCACTAACACACACCACAATCCATCATGGTTGTTGTTGGAAAGGCTCACCCCTGGGGGGCTGCAGGCGGAGAGGTCACCTCTACCCAGGGAAGAGGTCCAGGATAAGACACCCCCCTCCCCTAGCAATGTACTCAGGGAAGGGCTCGCAGAGTCTGACCCACGTCTTGTCCTGATGGGGCAGCCCACGGGGCAACGCCATGCTGAGACTAGAAGCAAAGTCAGTGGTGGGTGTAAACATAATAAAAGCTGCCATCTCAAAAGCCCCTGCCCTGTGCCAGGCATCCTATGAAGCGCCTGATATCCACGATCTCGTTCAGTTCTCAAACAACCCTGTAGGTGTGTGCCGTTGCCATTCTCCCTTACAGACAGGAAGACCAAGGCTGAGACGAGTTACGTAATTTGCCTATGGCTTGTAGGTGGCAGAACTAGTTCTGAATCAGATCCTTGAGACTCTCAGAACTGATCTTAATGCCATGTTATAGTGTCTTTCTGAGCATAGTCGACACAGCGTGAGGTGAGAGATTTTAGGGCAAACATCGTCAGGGTGACTTTTCAATAGTAACACGTTCTTGCTTTCCCACTCACAGAATGGGCTCAAATCAGCAACTCTCCCTCCTGGCCGCAAACATCACCCTCTCCTTTCCCACTCTCCACCACCATGAGCAAGTCCTGATCTTTCACGATGCTCCTAGCTGTCGCGCCCTGGGTCACAGAATGTTTGCCTTTTAGATAGACCCTTCTGTTTCTCTGTCTTCTAACCATGAACAAATCATACTGCCGTCTGAGCCCTACTTCCCTCCGGAAAATACCTTTACTGTTTCCTATCCCTGAAACATACTGGTCATGGCTCAGCACATTGCTCTTCTGCCATTGCCCCTAAGAGGTCCATCGTATTTATCCCACTTGGATGTTCAGACCCTACACTTCATATATTTCAATGGTTCCTACTTCCTTCAGAGAGCAGTATACCTAGATATTCAAGGTATCTGAGGGAAGGGGGAGGCTTCATTTCTTGACTCCTAAAGTCTCCAGAGAAGGTCCTCAGGTAGAAGGAACTCACTGAAGGAGCAGGTGACTGTAGTGTTCTTGAGGTGTCATCCTCTTCCCCATATATTTTCCTAGTTAACAGAAATGCCTTCACTAAGTTAGATCTATGAGAATCTAGCTTGCACTATTCAATATGGCCGCCATTAGCCACAAGTGGTTATCTAAGTCTAAATGTAAAATGCTATTCCTGTGTTCATGTGGCTGGTGGCTACCCAAGTGGACAGTACAGATACAGAACATTTCCATCACTGCAGAAAGTTCTATTGGAGAGCACTGGTCTAGATAATTTTGTCCTCTAAACCCACTTGGAAGCCTTTGTAAACTTAAGTTGGATACTCATTAAGGGGCAAATTTAATGGATTATGTTCACATATTTACCTCACTCTGGATTGTATAGACCAGTGTTTTTCCAAGTGTGGTCTCTGTACTAGCAGCATTATGTGGGAACTCGTCAGAAATGGAAATCCTCTGGCCCCATCTCAGACATACTAAATCAGAGACTCTGGGTGTAGGCCTGGCAATGGGTGCTTTAACAAGCCCTCCAGGGGTTTCCAATGCTCACCCTACACTTGTACAGATAAATCACTGAATGCCTTGTGTTAAGAGTCTTCTGTGTGTCGGCCGCCGTCATAATCGCTTTACCCGTATTGTCTCACTTAAACCTAGCCACAACACTGTGAGATAAACAGACAAGGAACTGAGGTTCTGGGAGAGAAGTAACTAGTTCAAGGTCACACACAGCTTCAAGATTGGTAGAGGCAGGTTTGAAACCCAGTTTGTTCTGACTCTAAAGCCCATGCCCTAACATCTCCTGGCTTAACAGCTCCTCCTTGTCCTAAACTGGGGGAAATGAGGTGGATTTCGGTAACCCAAAAGCCAGCCCTCTCTACTCGGGGCAGTGGTCTTTTTCTGGGTCTTTCCAGGTTGACCAGGCACAGGAATCTTGTCTTAAGGGTGCAGGTGAGTTCAGAGAGATGAATTGCTCTAAAAATAAACTTCTTCCCCGGATAACTGTAGATTTGCTTTTCTTAAGAGTTCAAGAAAACCACCAGCGATTGTATTAGGGGATTAGAGCGAGAAATTGCTGTTTCTTCTTTAATCTCTGCAGTAGTCCCCAGGCTGGTAAGTCGGATTTTATAGGCAAGGAAACACACGGTTTGTTTTGTACAAAAGTCATGTTCCTGAAACATTCAACAAATATCCATTGAGCACCTATGTTATCCAGATACTGTCCCTCAGGCCACCTCATTTAATCTGTACAACAATCCCATAAGGACCTATTATTTAAGATGGTGGCTATTATTTCCCCCATTTGACAGATGAGAAAAGAGAGACTTTTGACTGGTAAGCCAGTAGGAATTAAAACCTCAATCTGCCTATTTTTGCAAGTCCTCACTCTTAACTACTCAAGCCTACTGTGTCTGGCACTGGGGTAAATTAGAAGAAGGGACTGGACTCTGGGGATCTGGGGACAAATACAAGAAAATCTTAGGCCCAGCAGGCTGATACAGGCAGGAAAAGAAGTTCTGTGTGATGGCAGGTCAGCCACGGAGAAGGCTTCGAAGGAACAGTTCCAAGGGGATTTGTGTAAATTGGGCCTGTTCTATACAATGCTAGGATCCTATTTGACCCTATCATGTTTATATCATGTATATATCCCACTCTTTCAATCCCTTTCTTTCTGTGATAGTTCTAAGCTGGTGCTGGCCAACCAACTCTTCCAGGCCCCATCTAGTTCTGAATTATCTAGCTAGTGACAAGGAAGCCAGTGCAGTTACTCAGATCCCCAGTGGCCTAAGACAGACGACCCATCCTCAGTCTTCCTGGAAAGTAAGCAAGACTCAGTGGGCAGGAGGGAAGGCGCCAGGCATAATCCTTGCACAATTTAGCTGAGAATGTCCATCTCCCTGGCACCGGGGATAGCCAGAACCTCGCCATGCCTGTGTCGTCTCGAATGGATTTGGGGGAGTGCGGAATGTGGAGCCCAGAGGGGTGAGTGTGTGAGTGTGTGAGATATGGAGTCTCAACCTTGGGAGAACCTCACCCAGGCCCTTTAGCAAGGGCACTGAGGAGAAACACGGATTGCCCCTTACACTGCCTGGGACCTGGGAAGGACTCTACCAGACAACCCGTTTTTTTTTTTTTTTTTTTTTAAAGATTTTATTTATTTATTTGACAGACAGAGATCACAAGTAGGCAGAGAAACAGGCAAAGAGAGAGGAGGATGCAGGCTCCCTGTTGAGCAGAGAGCCCGATGCGGGGCTCCATCCCAGGACCCTGGGATCATGACCTGAGCTGAAGGCAGAGGCTTTAACCCACTGAGCCACCCAGGCGCCCCTAGACAACCCGTTTTAACTCACATACACCTAGGATCTCCTCAGGATAGTTCCACTACTCTCTAAATTATGGGGGAAAGCTGGAGAAGGCCCATCCTGTTCTCTTCCTGAGTTGGGCTGGCTCATACTTGTCTTCCCCTGACAGGTGGGACACTGAGGTCTGACAGAGAACTCCGGAATGCCAGAGAGGAACTTTTTAGGGGAGACACAGCCTCCCCTTGCCTCTGTACAGATGGCCTGGGCCCCTCCTCCCCCAGTCCCAATTTCCCATTCCAGATCCGGAGTGTGGTTCCCCAGATGCCGGCAGGTTAAGAGGGGTGGTTATAAGCTGAGCTTCAAGCAGCCCCAGGAGCCTGGGTGCAGGTTGAGGCTGTCACGAGGTGCATATCAAAGCCGGAGTTTAAAAACTGTACTGGGAATAGTGCAATTATCTCGCTTCACCACATTTCTCAGCCCCGACTGAGGTTTAATTAAAGCCAAGTAAAAACACAGAGTCGCCATTTCAGATATCACCCCCACTGCATGCTGGTTTAAAAAAAAAAAAAAAAAAGGAAAAAAAGAAAAAAAAACCTTTATCAGGGACTTAAAATTTTTTTCTGTGGGTATCTTCCAGCTCAGTTGGATATTATTCCTTCATAACAGCCCCTTTAAAGAAAAACTATATATATTTAATATATATGTATAAAATGAGTTAATCCCCCATAATCTCCTTGAGTTGTACCTAAAACACAGTTTCTTGCAGGTGACCTTTTCAGAAAAGGCTGTTCCTATGGCAACCGCATTGTTTGATTCAGTCAAGAGAAAAATGCTGCATGGAAATGTATTTAATTTTGCTTAATTTGATGCCATATTTAACACTTGCACAGGCTAAAAGGAGAGAGGGGCTGAAAGGCAGGAGCCAGCTCATACGGACACGTTCGCTGGCATCCCATCCTGAGGGAGAAAGGACCTCCAGGCACCATGATCCACTTGGTACCTGCCTCTGGCTTAGGGGGAGGGGAATAGGGCTCTGAGGGTGCACCCCAGGAAAGAGAGGGCAGGGCCTACCGGGTAGCCCCCCAGATGCTAGGCCACAGGGCCGACATTGCAAGTTGAATAAAGACGTAGAGACATAGCTTTGGACCAAACGTTAAGAGGCCTGGGTAGAGTCTTTGTTTTGTTGTTCCTATGGCATTTCCTCATCTGAAGCGTGAGGCAACTGAATTCAAAGACCTCTCCGTTGTTTTTTAGCACCAAGCCTATAAGCCCCCGTGCACAAATGTGGTCTCCTCAAGTAGACTCTGAGCTTCATGGAAGCAGTGGCTGGGCACAGGGTGGACACCCAGTAAATGTGTCATTCATTTGGTCAGACAGGAGCCTGCTCTAGAACATACCACAGCCCAGTCCTCAGAGGTTTGGGTACAGTCTTGTGCACCGCAGTTCACAAGTCTACAACTACTTCTGGCCACATACCATCACAGAGGGCGTTCCTAAAGTAGGATATGCTAAGGCAACTGACCAAGATGCCACAGATGGTGACAAGGATAGAGTCACTAGTCCAAGCTCTTTGGTTTCCAGTGGTCCTGTCAGGCCAGGTACATGTTCCTGTTTGGAACAAACATGGTGACCCAAGACAGGAAGAGCTCAGTAAGACAAAATGCTGTCCCAGATGCAGCCAGGATGCTCCTGCTTCTGCCTCAGCCTTCGACAAGCAGCACAGACAAACTATATGCATACCTCTATTCCTGGTTAGTTCTAATCCCACCTACTAGCTTGATGACCTTGAACAAAGTATTTGACCTCTCTGGGCCCGAGTTTCTTCACCTGAAAGGTAAAAGAGATGATTGGGGATATCTAAAATGCTTTTCCTCCTCTGATATTTTTTGTGATGTGATTCTACTCTCCCATTCCCATATGTGAACAGCTACATTAGTGAGCTAGATTAGCCACTACATGGTTCCAACTCCAGGGAGTCAGCCCCTCTCTCCAGATCTTCAACTGGAGCCCCAACATCTCTATCATGAGCCAAGTCCAGCCAGTCGTCAACCTTGGACAGCTATGATGTTCAGAACTAATCCCCTTGTGCCTCAGTTTCCCATTTACCTGAGTTCCATCAAAAGCCTAAGCTTACCTGATCATGTATTGCTTCAGATGCTCAGCTCCATGCTACTGTGTTCCACCTCCCCCCATCTCTCCCTCTTTCCTCCTTCCCCACATCCTTTGACTGTGTCCTCTGGAAATCTTGGTCCTCTTGGACTGTCTCCTTCACTTTCTCGCTTTAAGTGAAACCCAGCTTCCCCCTGAGGACATGTGTCCTTAGAAGCCCTTTCCAACAGAGGCAGGTCTATCTTCAACATCCATTGTACTTCAGAATGGGAGGTGAGTATATGCCTACCTTTCTCCCCACCTACACTGTCTCTTTCTACCTTCGAAAACCCAAACTTATTTGAGGAGCTTATCATCAGATCTCTTGACCCCTTCTACATATATAATTCTCTCTTTCTACCAACCTTCTGGTCATTCCCCTGCATTCACGGATGACTTCAGCATCTCTATTCTGACTCCTTCTCCACTATTACTACTTCTGTTATCATCATTGGAGACTTCAACATCCTCTTAGTTCCTTGATCTTCTAGGCCCAGTGAGCTTTTGCTCGAATCACATGGCCATTCCCTAGACTGTCATACCACTTACCGAACCACCTACTAAATGTAGATTTCTAATGTCCCACTTTTTGAACATCCTCACCCTCTTTAGAGCTAGCTTACTATGACACTCCCACTAACATCAATTCTCCAACTTCATCAAGACCTTCGTTTCATTAAAAAGTCACTTTTTTGGGTTATCCATTGCTACCACTCCCTGTGTGTCCACTTTCTTCCTTATCCAGCTCTGATTCCATGGTCCAACACTTGAACTACTCCCTTGTCAATACCCTGAACATCTGGCAGCTCTCCTTCCCCTGTACCAGTCTAACAGAACTCCAGCCCTGGTATCCTATCTATTTATCAGTGGCCTGCACCAGAGCAGCTGCACATTGCTGAGAAAAATGACACAAATTTGCTGACTAGACTATAAATATGACCACAAATCTCACTCGATGCTGTCAGAGAAACCTACTGCACTTCCTTAGAAAATTCAATTTCCCATTCTCTGGGGAAACGATCCCACTTCCTTCTCTCTCCTCAAATCTCCAACACTCCCTTCCCTAGCCCATTCTCAGCTGATGACCTTGCCATATATTTTATAAAGAAAACAGATTTCTGGAAGATGAGAACTACCTCATCTTCCCATCAACAAGTCCTTTATTGTATCTGCATCAGAACCAAAATGTTCTGCCTACCCCACTCTGACTGCAATGGAAAAAGGGTCCTGCCTTCTACCCAAGGTCAACACCTTCCCTGGACTCTGAACCCATTCTCCCCACTCAACCCCTCATTTCCACCCCCCCCCCCCAGCTTTTGTCTTTCTTCTTGCATTATCATTTTCTCCCTCTTTACTGGGTTGTTTCCATTGACATCCAAACACACCTCCTTTAAATAAACGCTCCCTTGGCCCCACTCCTCCAATTTCTGCCTCTCTCTGAGCTCCCCTCTACAGCAGATCTGTTCAAAGGAGTCTATACTTACTACCTCCACTTCCTCACCAGATAAAGCCCACTCCAATCACTTCTCCACCAATGACCCGTTGCCGATGTTACTAATGACTCTATCTTGCCGAAATGGTCAATTCTTTATCTTCCTCTGTCTTCAGCACAGTTCGCCAAAACTCAAAAAGCTGTCTTCTCCAGGTTCTGTGACACCTCACTCACCTGGTTTTTCTCATACCTCACTGGCACACCTTCTCAGTCTCCTTTATGGGCATTTCCTATAAATACTAGAGCATCTTCAGCATTCTTTCCTTCTGTGACTCGTCTCTGTGGGCTCTTACCTAGTCTTGTAGCTTTAAGTACGTTCCTTCACCTTTAGGTCTCTTGGCCTGACATCTCCAGCTTCACCTTCCATCAGATCCCCAGACATCTGTATTCAACTGTCTGCTCAATGTCTCTATTTCAGTGTCTAAAAGGCATCCAAGGTGTAGCATATTCAAAACAGAGCTTTTAATTTCCCTCCTCAAATCCACACAATCCCTCCCACCAAGCCTTCCCCATTTAAGTAAAAGTGTACTCTCCACTCACTTGCCGAAAATCCGTCAGTTGGTGTTAATTCCTCCCCCTTCCCTTCCACTTCTGGTTCTTCCGGAAGGCCTTTTAGCCCAACTCCCAGAGTACGTGTGAGTGGAGCCACTTGAATCCAACCACCATCCCCTATCTTCTATCTCTGTGGCCAAGACCAAGTCTCTCTGACTCAACACAGCGGCCAGAGTGGTCTTTCTCTAGCTCTCCCCACTCCCCTCCAGACTGACAGCCTTCCGATGGCTCTCCGCTGTCTGTGGAGTAAGATCCAAATGCCTGTGCATGGCCTCCTAAGACCCTTTGAATGCCCCTACCTGCCTTTCTGATCTCATTTCTCTCTCGCTCTCTCTCTCTATCTCTCTCGTCTGCTAATTTTCAGGTGTTTGGGTTCAGGCCCATCGGTGACTCTGCCTTAACTTTTCCTTCCAGCAGAGATGTTCTTCCTTCCTCTCCGTATGTGGCTGCCACCTTCTCATCCACCACGTTTTGGTGCAGCTCTCCCAACGTTGGAGAGCCTCCCCCACACCAGCCGAGGCGCACTCCCACGGCACCCACTCTGTCTTCCTCACAGCATTCACCAGCACCTAACGTTTTCTTCTCTCCATATGTGCTTCCTTGTCTCTTCACTCTCTCCCTCCCCACTTAGAATAGGAACCCCCTAACAGCAGAGCTTCTGTCTTGTCCAGCACGATTCCTTGCACTTGCAACAAGGCCTTGTACACAGTAGGTACTTAATGTTCCTTGACTGACTGCCTGAAGGAAGCAATCTGTGGCTAGACCGGAGGGGCAGAGGGGACGACTCTGAGACCCAGCACGGAGGTGGTGAGGAAATACAAATGAGATGTGAGCTCTGTGAGGACAGGCACTGCGGTCCGCCTTATCCCTGTGCAGAGGACCGGACCTGCAGCCCTGCCTGGCTCCTCGCCACCCCATAAAAACACATGGGACACACGGCAGCCTGCAGTTGGCCATTTTCTTAGCACCCAGGCTTAACCCTCCACCTAAAGCAAGATTTTCTGTTTATTCTCATGACCCTGTCAGGTGATCACAGACTTCCAGGATCCTAGAATATTCAGGGAGAAAGCCCAGCAACTGGGAGAGTAGCCAGAGGCCACTGCCCGCAGAGCTGAGCCCAGGCCGGGCCTGGGCCCCAGCCCCAGGGCAGTCGTCCTCCCGGTGGTCTGCTCTTTTCGCCCTCACTGCACCCTTGTTGGCACAGCCTTGTCTGTGTTCTTGGTGCCGTGGCTGCTGTATGGCTTGTTTTCTGGTTAATTAAAAGGTTAATAATAATCGAAAAAAGGCTACAGTTGGACAAACAGCTCTCCTAGGTGAACTGGCAGAGCTCCAGTGCATGGGCCAGTGCTGCGGAGGTGACAGGGCCTACTGACTCCTGTGCTCTAGTGAGGGGAGAGGACACTTTCCGGGCGCTAGGAGACCTACTCTGCTACCGGTAAACATCCTTCACCCTTCTGAGGTTAATCACTCCCTCCCCCAGGTCATGGAAGACCTTGTGGCACCATGGTTAGAAGTGTGGACCCCCCAGCTTAGTTCAGAGCTGGGTAAGGCCCGCATCATGTGACCACAGGCAAGTAACTTCAGTTCTCTGAGTC
This sequence comes from Enhydra lutris kenyoni, assembly GCF_002288905.1. Classification (NCBI taxonomy): domain Eukaryota; kingdom Metazoa; phylum Chordata; class Mammalia; order Carnivora; family Mustelidae; genus Enhydra; species Enhydra lutris. Next base: position 9,633,170 of record NW_019154118.1, read on the forward strand.
TCCTCTGTGAAGAGAGGATAATAGTCCCACTTAGCTCAAAAGGGTTAGTATCAAGGTAAGCAAGATAATAAATGCGAAGTGTCCGGTATAGCTCTGGACAGTCACTAAGTGGGGACTGTCATAGCTATCAGGTCTTCTGATCCCACCCACTGGCCCCAAAGCCAGCATAACGCCGCAGTCACCATTGTCAGGAGGAAGCAGCTTCTCATTCGGCCACTTCGCGGTCTTACTCAGAATATTCTTGAAGGTTCTTATTCTGCTAGTTCCTGCTCACACAACGGTCCATGGCCCATGTGGTCTTAGAGGGTTGGTTCCCCGAGGGTTAGCCACACCTACACCATCTTGAACCACACCGCCCAATAAGCAGTTAAGCACTTATTCAAGTCTTTGTGATCATGGAAAAAAAAAAAAAAAACAACCAACCCAAACTCCAAAAAACTATAGAATGTTAGGATGGAAAGGACTCCCCCCACACCGAAATCACCTTCTCATTTTGTTAATCAGGAAGCTGTAGCCCACAAAAGCCCACAAGGTCACGCAGTGACACCTGGCTTTGGAACTCAGGCCCCCTAACTCAGGAAGGCACAGTGCCCACCGATCCTCATTCCCAAGTTCCCTTCCACACAGAAAAAGACTGTATAAGACCCCAGACTATGAGGCATTTTACACCAAAATGTCTCATCATCTCGGCCAAAGCTGAGAAACATTTTCTTTGCACCATTTTCCCTCACCCCTTAGGGAGGAGGGTCTCCAGGGCAGAGGGCAACTCAGAGCCAAGAAAACTGGTGACTGAGGCCCTGAACTGGCTTCCTTCTGCCCCCCCACACCCTCTTTCCTTCTCCTCCTCCTATACGCACCCCCTCCTTTTGAATTCTTTCCTTTTCTCATCTCGACTGGACTGCCTGCCTTCCAGGCTGTTTGCTCAGAAGCTGGGCTCTGTTTGCTGAGCTGTTATTCATTTTCATATTACCTGGGATATTTTCAGCTGCTCCTCTGGGTTTTTAGGAGAATTTCAAGTGGTAGAAAGCAACGTGGGCAAAGGCAAATACGCATTGTGACCTCTGAGCCTCACCTGGGGAATCCGTTCATCTTATCAGCTGCCTTCCTGCCAAGCAGGGCTGCTGCTTCCCGGCCTGACGCTCGGCCTCTCAGCGTGGGCTTCTGGGGAGCAGGCCATGCTTGTAGGCAAACAGGCTGCAAGTTTTCTCAAATCCATGACTGATGCATCAGGCTGGTTTGCTCAGGCTCTTGAGTGATGGCCTAATGACTTGTAGGGCTTTCGGCCCTGCCTCCCCTCACAGGACCTCCTTCTTGCACTTCCAGACCAGAGAGAGGGCCTCTCAGAGGTGCTTTCGTCTCCCCCGCCTCCCCCCAGAAGCGAGGAGCACAGGCAGGTGGAGAAGTTACCTCAGGAAAACAGCTTCAAGAACCCAAGAACAACTAACGTTGTTCCAGATACACCAGGGCCCAATGCTGAGATGGTGGGATAAACGGGAGTGACAAAGAAGGGAGGGAGACAGACATAAAGAAGAAGGCTACTCCTCTGGGAGGAAGCTGGAGACTTGTCTCTGTGCCCCATTTACTTGACAAGATCAAATCCTGAAGGGCCTCTCTCTTCAGTCCCCACCCCCGGTCCGGGACAGAGCAAGGCCTAAATCCTGTACAGTATGGAAGGGACAGAAGAGAAGAATGTGGGTCATGGGAGGATCCTGACTGAAAGGCTTGGCTTTCCCATATGTTAGTCACATGACCGCGGCAAGTCACTCAGACTCTGTCTCGTCACCTCCCCTGTAAAACCAGGGCAGTGGAGTCCACTAGGGCTGATGTGAACTCTCCAGGAGAGAACATGTGAGCCAGTGCTCAGCACGTGGGGACAGCCTCTGTACATGTCAGTAATTACTCATCCAGACTCAGACCTTCCGTCGGCGGGCCAGTCACTGAGGACACACCACCAGTCACATTGAGACAGACTTGTGGAGAAATACCCAGCATGTTGGTCTCGCTCGCCCGCGCTCTCTGAGACCCAGCGGCACCACCGCTGACTGCACTTGTTCCCCCTCTCTCCCTCCAAGCCTCCACAGAGTTTGTTCCGAATGCTCTAGAGAGCCGGCAAGAGGCCTGGGTTATTGGATATGTGTCGAGTTTAATCAAGGGCATTGAGTGGCTATGGGCTTGTTGTGCTCTCTGGGCTTGTCCCTGTAGTTGTGATGGCCAGTGGCACTGCCACACCCAGCAAGACACGTCAATAAAACAAGAGCAGGTTTTATTAACAGGACGGAGGGAGCTGCTGGTGCATCTGTCCCATGATGTGGGCCGCAGTGGCTTCCCCATCCGCAGGTGGGCCCCTCGGTGGTCCTGTCAGAGTCACCTCATTTCTGGGCTCCGTGGGCCGAGTGGAGCTGAGAACAGGCTCTGGGCTAGGAATTGGAGCAGGGCCCACGGAAGACATGCTTCTTTATAGGCCTTGCGGGATTTTCTTTCTTGAATAAGCCATCAAGTTGCTGCTCTCTTTTCCTTAACTCTGCTGTTCTCATGACAGGATAGACATTGAAGGACTAAGTGGAACTGAAGCCAGAGCCTTCTCAGAGGCAGGGACCAGGTCGCCTCTGCCAACCAGGTGCTCAGCAGAGTGCTCTGAGATGGAACGCCTGCCTGGCACACAGGGAATGAAGGACTGAAAACAGAAGGGGGGGCTACAGCTGGGTCACCTGTGTGCTCTGACCTGGGATGGAGGTTCGGGCTGGGCAGCCAGCCCACTGCAAATGATGCCAGAAGGTCCGTTCAAGGAAGAAGAATGTGGAAGACACATCTAGGCAGCACTCAGCATTGGAAAAGTCCAGAAAGAGATCATGACTCCCTTAGATAGGACAAAATGGCAAAAGTCCATTTTCTAAAAGTTGGGCAAAGGGCCAAGTTGGACTTGCAGAACTAACCCAGAGCCCGTTAAGATCCCCCCCCCACCACCACCAAAGAAAGCCAGGATACATCATAGAGCCTGGGTAGGAGACAGTCTGAGGGTAGAAGTTCATGGCCACTACCATAGGGAGGAGAGAATGGTAGGGCATAGAAAAATGAAGTTATTCAAACTTCCTTCAAATCCCTAAATAGGATCATCAGCTCCTTGTAAAAAACACAGACATCGAGTCACCAGGGGTCAGCCCTGTAGAACGTTCTGTTTCATCCCCAAGGCAAACAAGACTCTGCCTCTTTGATCCTAGACAAGTGAGAGCCCTTGACAGTCCTGGGGAACCTCTCACATAGGGCCTCTCAAGTCAGATGTCACCCTCCCAATATAGCCCAGTCCTGTCACAGACCCATAGCCAGGGGCCCACGTGTGGGGAGAAGGGTGGGCTGGTTATGATCTCCATGTTTCCTCCTGCCATTCTATTTTGGAAGACATGAAGTACGGAGAGCATCAGAAGAGCTCTTCTGGGAAGGTGGACTAGGAGATGGGTGCCTCTGGTTTTAATTTTTTTCCTCAGTGGAATTACAGGCTAGGAGACCACACTGGCCTTCCGGACAAAGAGTAGACAAATGGCCAACTACAAAATAAAGATGTTTCCAGGCATTTTTGGGTCCCCTCGTTACTCTCTTATCCCTTGAACCAATTCATGAGAGTCTGGGCCATAAGCGTGTAGGAGATTTTTAGTTTGGCAACACACACTGAATAATGCCAGGCATGCAACAATTAGAAAAAATAGTCAAGAGGAGAAAAGGCTAACAAATGCCACATAAACACTGAAATTAAAATCCTCAAGGTTTCAGCCCAAATTCTGGGCCCTTGAGAGCATGCATGCCAAAGGGTGACCCTGCAGGGTCAGCCGTCTTCGGAAAGAGCCACTTGCTTGACTGGAGGGAGAACCACGCTGGAGGCCAGAAGAAGAGAATGTGAAGGTCATTTGTTCAGCTTTCAGGATCGTGGGGAGAGCGGGCGGGTGCTAGCCGTAGTCTTATTTGCAAAGCAGTGGTAAATAAGCCCACAGGAATCGAGAAACCCAAGAAGCCCGAGTTACTCAAATACTAGCCATGAGTCTTTGAAACCTGGGAGAGCATCTTCTCTGGCAGACAGATTCCTTACAATAGCCAAAAAGATTGTTTCATGGGGACAAGCAATGAGCAGAGGCGATGGCAGAACCTTCAGGAATTGTTGACATTCCCATCTCCATCGCCTGTCTTATTTACTGTGTATCTCTAGCGCCAACGACAGTACCCAGCACATGAAGCGCGCAATAAATATTTGTTAAATGAAGGCATGCATGAACCCCGATCTCTAGGAACTATTTGTTACTATTCCCCAAGCCCATGCTATGTGGAAATTGACCCAAACCCCAAGGAACACTACCATGCCCCCCCTTGCCCCACACTCTGCAACATGTAAAAATGGCCTATGTCTAAGTGTCCCAGCATCTTTTTGAGTTCATGCTATAAATGCACTTGACCTAGAATACCCCCACCCCCCATTCTGTTGGAGAGAAGTGAGTCTCCTGTCTCACTTCCAGACTCACTCCGAGCCCCACCCTGGACAGTGGACACTACCTCCCTCCATCAACCAAGAGCACACAAGTAGCAAATGGCCAAGGGGCCAAGCGGGCTTTGGTCTGGGAGACTTTGTCATCCCTCTGCAAGTGTTAGCAGACAGGCTGGATTCCCCAGCTCTGGCATTAATTGTAGCCCATGTGCTATGATTACAAAATGGAATTAAATGACATGCCAAATTAAAGAGTTATTTTTTCTAATAAATATTTTGCATAGGATGTGTTTATAATGGCATTAATTATTTACACTGCCATATAGAGAAAGCATAAATATAAAGAGAGAGATCAGACGGTTCCTGTAGGAGAAATAAAATGAAATTTTCCACCAGGATGATGAATACTGGTGGTCTAACTTGGGGGCTGGGGCTAGGGGGCGGTGGAGAGAGAGAGACATCTTGAGAACAAATCTGACAAACGTTACCGAGGCTTTTGAGGGAGGAATATGTTAAAAATGAAAGTGAGTACAGAAAGTTTAAATATTTAATACCTGCATTAATTCTAATTCACACTTTCTTTATTTTTCAGATTAAAAATTTACAAGAATTCCCATCTCTTTCATCCTTTTCCTCCCACGAGACATGCTATGGTCACCGTTCCAGGGACCACCTCTGGCAGCCCTAGGGTAAAAAGAGGGGATGAGAAAAGTAGCACCCATCCCCCTCTGCCATGGTACCTATCCCCCCACCAGACATCTCCCCCAACTCCACTCCAGGAAGCCACTGTTGTTGGGTTTCTGGCACCAGAATGACTGATGGGACCAAAGCCACTTCCTGGCCTCCTCAGCTCTCCCCGGGAGGGCCACAGAATTCTCAGAGATGATGCGGGCACGCTGTGGGTTTAAAGTACTTGCCCAAGTCCAGACCTTGTGGGCACAGATTTCTTCTTGAAACAAGAGCTTCTCGTCACACCCAATTCCAGGTTCTGTTGCCCTCCGAGAGCTTTTATTCTAAAGCCTACCAGATCGTCTTTATATGCTTTAAATAATGCAATTTTAGGGCGCCTGGGTGGCTCAGTGGGTTAAGCCTCTGCCTTCGGCTCAGGTCATGATCTCAGGGTCCTGGGATCGAGTCCCGCATCGGGCTCTCTGCTCAACGGGGAGCCTGCTTCCCCCTCTCTCTCTGCCTGCCTCTCTGTCTACTTGTGATCTCTCTCTGTGTGTCAAATAAATAAATAAAATCTTTTAAAAAATGCAATTTTAAATTCTGCAAACCAGAATTAATTTGAATGCAAGGAAGAAGTAACTTCTTGAAGATCACAATTGAGAGAGAAACGCTAGTGCATTACTCCCAAGGTTCAGCTCTAGCTCCCACCCCAGCATTAAGCTGGTGAGCAAACTCACCTCATACTCATAACACAATATATGTCTGCATTCCTCTAAAAAACCCTTTCCCACACCACATTGGACCCTCAGCTCCACGCAGTGGCAAAGTTGCTGTTGTCAGCCTTCATTTGATATCCAGGAACCCCAGGTTCTGAAAGGTCCTGTGACAGGTCCAAGGTCTCCCTACTCCAAATTAAATTTCTTCCCACTGTTATGACGCAGCTTCTCTGGTACAGAATTCCCAAATACTGGACATGGAAGGAAAAGAAAACCTGAGCTGAGATGCTTTTTATCCCTGTTTGCTGATTTCTGGGTAGCCAGCCTGCAGGGCAGGTCTGTATTTTCAGGCTGAGAGCAATGTGGGGTAGCATAGCCACGCTCTGCTCACCTGACAGGTCCGCTCTGTCCTCGGTCCTGTTTTCCTTCTGAGACTGGCATTGACCTTGAGGCCAGAGACCCTCAGAGGAGAGCTGTTGACAAAGTTGTCTCAAAGTCTGAGCATTTCTCTGACCCCCTGGCTTTAGATCGTCAGACGTGGATGTGGTGTTTTCTTTCTTCTCTCTCTCATAGCATACCACCCCCCTTCCATCATTTACCACAAATTCCTGCGCAAAATACCTTCATAAATAGTGCTGATTAGCTCCTTGTTCTAATCAGGCCTCTGCTTGGAGACAATTCCCTGCCCCCAGCTCCACTCCTCCTCGTGTGTCTACTGATCCACAAAGCGCCTGTAAATCAGAGGGAAAACACACGCACGCGTACACACACACACACACACACATGCTCCCTCCATCAGAAAGCTGAGCAGGAAATCGCGCCTGCGGTGGGGATCTGGCTCTGGGAGATGTTTGGGGTTGTTTGTTGTTTTTATTCCCAGATACCTGCTGGAGTAGGGCCAGCCCTTTAAATGAGATGAGCAGAGCTAGAAATCATCCCATCTTAACGTCTGGAGAGCAGAAACCCTGTGAGTGCTTCCTTCGTCCTCTCTCTCACATAATTCATACAGTCTCCTCCCGAAAGGGCAAGGAAAGAGAGGTGCCCAGTCAGGTAGAGGGCACGATGGGATGAGCTCGAAAGGACCAGCTTCAGAGAGATCTGGCCTCCTGCGGAGCCTCGGGGATAAGCCTCGGGGATAAGCATGTCCTCCTGCAGGCTCCACGGAGGGCACTGTTCAGGCTCGGAGCTAGAGCCGTGTGGGCACAGGAGCACGTGCACAAGTACGTGGAGGTGAGTTTGGTAGACCAGTTGTTTGAGCCTCACCAACATGCCTATCCACCCTTCCCGATTTCACTGGGTGTGAAATTTCCGCATGACGGGAGGGGGGACAGAGATAGCGGGAAAGAAGGTAATGTAGCCAACTGAATATGTTGATCAGAGGCTGTGCTGTGACCGATGGCAGTAGCAGACACGGTGATGGCAGTCACAGTGCTGACACCTTGCAGGAGTGAACCCCTTTCTCCCAAGGGCTCTCACCAGTCTCTCTCTCACCTAATAAAAATCAGAAGAGAGACCTGATGCTGGCAGAAGGCACACTCCTAAGATTCTAGTGCAGTGCGTAGCACGTTATAGGCATTCTTGTTTTTCTCATTTCCCCCTATTCTATGTGCACTTTCTTGTGCTAAATAAAATGACTTAAAACCTGGGTCAAGATTAGGAAGTAAGCACGGAGGCCTCTCCTGACTCCCAGATCTTGTGTGTAGATTGGTTTTGCTGCTGTAAGGAGACAGAGGGAATAAAAGTCTCCTGATGGCAGGGTCGAGGGTCTGGGCAGCCAAGAAAGAGGAAGGAAGGAGAAAAAGCTTTCCCTTTCTTAGGCGGAGGAGCTCTTGGCAAACGGAGATGAGATCATCCAAATTCATAAACCTTCTTTTATTTTTAAAAAGTAGTTTTCAAAGGAACTGATACCCCCTTCCCACCTCTATACCCCCTACCCCAACCCTCCAAAAAAGCAAGCCTGTCTTGCAGTCTGTATCTGGCAAGTATCCTACTTGCATGAGCAAGAGGGAAAGTTCAAGAGCAAACGGAATCAGAGTTATTGAAAGTCCTGAAAAAACGGTGAGACATAGGCCCACCTCAGAGCATTTTCCTGAAATGAGGGTAAGTGGGAAAGTGAAGAATTGGGAGTGAGGGGACAGACCAGCCGTGTGACCTTGAACAAGTCACTTACCTTGTTTGAGTTTCAGTTTTCTCCTGTCCAAAAATAAGAGAAGTCTTATCTAGTGGGGGTTTAATTCTCCTAAGCTATGCTTACTGAGACTCTCATGCGTGCCCATGCCACCATTACCACATTTATAATGTTACTCCATTCTCATAAGAACCCTGTGGGAAAGGAACTCTTCCTGCCTTCTGAGAGATGCGACACTGGGGCAGAGGACCGAAGCAGCCTGCCTGTGGGCAGAGACCCAGTCAGTCAGGGGGCTGGGCTGGAGCCCGAATGCGCTCGGTCACATCGGCCACATCGCAGCTCTCTCCTCTCTCTCTTGATGGGCAGATGAGGTCACGGACACGCAAGGCCTTTGGAAAGTTTAAAGGCTGGAGAATGTGAGGTGTTATTTCTGACAATTTGGAGAGTGGGGAAGAGAGGGGCACTTTTCATTTGTAAAGCTTTCCCATTCAGGGTCTTCTTCCTAAATACTGGGCAGCGAGAACTTTCTCCTCCCTTGGCTCTAGAAGCATTGCTTCACTTTTCAAAGCAATATTACCACAGATGACCTGTGGACACCCCAGGGGCAGTTGGGTGGAAGCCGTGAGGGCTTCACTCCCACGGGAAACCTGAGACGACCCTGTACTCCTTCTCCAGCTCTGCGCTGATGTCTTGAAGGTGTGAGGCAAGGCCTCTCCCTGCCCCAGACGTCGGTATCTCCATTTGGGATGGAGATAATCTGAGCAAAGCTGAGCGGCCAGCCAGAGTGAGGTGGTGGAGGAGGGCAGGAGGGCAGGATGGCAGAAACCAGTGTTCGGGTGCCTCCCTCCCAAGAGCAGGGAAACAAGGGGAGGCTTGTTACGGGGCTATCTGTAGTGCTGGGAAGTGCTGTGAGCATCTTAGATGCTGATGACGACCTTAGACAGAGAAAAGCTTTGGAACCCTCTAGTAGAGGCTAGTGTTTGCCAGGGTGGGTTTGTTCATAGGACTTGAAACAAGGGTGCCATGGTCATATACGTTGAGGAGGCTCTAGGTTACACTGGGTTTTCTTTAGTGCTAGACCTCTTAAAATCTTTAAAACTGTAATGAATCTTATGACTCTTTAAAAGGGGGTGTTCATGCAGCTTTACCCAAACTTGCTTGGCTTTGGAACTCATGTTTCTCCCCACAGAGCCCTCTGTGCTGTGGGGCCCACTTTGGGAAGTGCTAATCTAAGGAAACTCTCCCATTTCACAGATGGGGTCAGAGGAGGATGGGAATCTACAGCTTCTAAAACTGGCTACCTTCCCGAATGCCCCTCATCCCTAGGGGGCTGAGAATCACTCCACACCTGTTTCCGGGGATTAGAGAAAATGTGTCCAGCTGCAGCTGTGGTGCATGGAAGAAAGGACACCTGTCCCCTCCTTTTAAGAGGTGGGGTGGTGAATGGGGTGAGGGGAGGGGAATGAAGAACTAGGCCCCTTAAAAACGAGGAACCATTTAACAGGGTAGAGGAGCAAGACAGCTAGACAGGTCACCCCGAGAACAGTCTGTGCCTTCCCAGGTCTTAGCAGGGACCATCCAGGATGCCAAGTCCCAGCCCCCGGGCCCAGCCCTGCAGTTACTACGCCTACTCTGAGATGCTATCTTTGACCTCAGTTTCCCTATTTGGTAAGAGCTCCTTCCTGGAAATGAACTCCTGTCTAGTGATAAAGTCCCAGGGCCCCCAAGTCCATAGTAGCCTGAGCTACATTCCAAAAGAGCTGGGGGAAGAGTTGGCACCCATCACAGTTTTTGCAACTAAACAGGGAGCTCAACCAGGGAGAGGGGAGAGGGCTGGGGGTGATGCACACCCCAGCCCCAGAACAACCCCCTGCCCCACCCCAGCCATCCAGAAACAGATCAAGGTCTCCCGGTAGGTAGCTCCTCGTCTGCTTCTTCTCCAGTAGGTGTCCCTTTTTGAAAATGACTGGCTGAGCACCAACCTCTCAGGTCCAGGGAGGTTATTCCTAAGGGGCTTGAGAAAGGTGACCTTTCCCACCCTCTAAAAATGGGGAGAGGACTGATTACAACCTCAGCTTTGTTGAGGTCACTGGGGGTGGGGCAAATGGGATTCCGATGGGCCAGGAAGAGCTGGACTGAGGGTGTCAAGATGGAGGCCCCCTCCCCCTCCCATCATACATCATTCTGGGACTTTTTCCTCTAAGCTCTGAGCCCAGCCAAGGCAGCTGTTGTCCAGATCCAAACAAAGACATGATACTTCTTCCAAACAGGCCGAGCTGGGCGGTCTGTGGATGGGCAGGGGTGGTGGGGAGCAGAGAGGGGGGCGAGGGAGAGCCAGGACAGGAAAACAGTCTGCTCGTCTTGTCCTCTGGTCCATGCCCTTTGTGTGAAGGCTTGAGATAGCCACTTCTGTGGGGCCCAGTCTGGCCCTCGGGCAGCCTCTCCCCCTCCTGCTTTGCTCCTCAGCCACATGCCCTTGGGCTGAGCTAAGTCCAGAACCCGGCTGAGTAGGGGAATTGTTCTGAGAAAGTGGCCCGTTGGCTGGTTGCTATGGAAACCGACATACCACAGTGCTGACCCCGGAGAGGTTTAGCACGCTCCCCCAGCAGGGATGCCAGCAGCTGGACTGCAGCTGTTACAGCGTAAGTGGGGGCTGGAGCCTCCGCCAGCAGTCCCTGCTGTTTGCCTAAACTAGTCCGGGCAGCAGCTCCCCTCCATTTGCCCCCACCCCCCACCCCCTAGCACTGCCTCCCCCCTGCTCCAGCCAGGAAGGGAGCGGCTGAGCCAGCCAAGGCTCAAGGGGGTAGGAAGGGGAGGGGAGCAGAGCTTGAGTCCGGAGAGAGGAGGTCTTTTATAAAGCAGGGCACATCCTCCCCATCGCATTTCTGGGGAAACCGAGGCCCCGAGTTGAGGAGGGATTGGTGCCCAGTCATAGCACCTGGGCATGACAGAGTTGCTTTCGGTACCCCCCGCACTGCTGAGCACTCACTGAAGAGTCATGGGCTCTGTGCAGACCGGAAACATCTAACCCAGCACCACTCCTGGATGCACCATAGAGGAAAAGGGCGCATCCCTGAACAAAAGGTGCACCGGAAAGCTGGCCACAGAAAGAGGGGTATGTGAAGAAGAAAAGGAGTGCGAGCTGGGAGCGCTGGGGAACGGCAGGAAAGGGAGCTGGAGAGATAGGAGAGGCAGGGAATGGTAGAGGAGAGAGGTAGGGAGGTACCCAGAAAGGGACAGGAGAGGCTTGGTGGAGTGCTCCTTCCCCCAAACAAAGACAGACCTGCCGAGGACCCCCCTCAGAGAGAAGGGAGTGGAGAAGGGGCAGGGGTGGGGCAGGGGCATTGAAAGAGATTTCCAGGAGGAATCTCCTGCCGTCCCATCATGCCTTGAGCTCCCCAAGCGGCCTAAAGCAAACACACCAAGCAGCCTCCCTTCCGCAGGGTGAAGTTTCGAGACTCAGGCCAGGCTAATCTGCACCCGGGACTCTAAACAAACACCCCCCAGCCAGAGAGGAGAGATGGTTTTCCCTGGGGCGGCCCCATTGGCCAGCCATCCCTCACAGCAGCCAGAACACCAGCTGCCTTCCATTCCCTGTACAGCTGGCCTCATACCGGGTTTGCCCTGACCCTCATCCCCACCTCTCCAAGGAGACTCCGGGCTGCTCCCTCCTTGGCTGCCCTCCTCATCTAGAACTGGGGCCCAAGTCAATGCCTTGTGAGCAGGTGGCCCCCATCTTCCTTCAGAACTACATCTCACTGCTCCTAATAAACGAACACGCTTTTCCATACTCTTCCCCTCCAGCTACCCTCAAATAGTTGCTCACAGGTGACTGGAGGGCTGCTCTGGATCCTCTCACCCTCTTGAGCTGTTGGGAAGCTGCTGTCTTTACAGAGGCTTTGCTCCACCCACACGAGACTCTTGGTACAGCTCTGGAATGAGTCATTACACTCCATAACCAAAGACCCGGCTCTGCGGTGGGCCAGCAGCTCGCTTTTGCACTCACCACCTTTTGAAAAGGCAATCTGGTATCTCAGGTGGGCGATTTCTATCGGGTTTACAGACCCAACGAGAACAGCATCGAAGCTAAGGCCCTGCTCCTCTGGCCCACCTCTCTGCCTTCTGAGCAAGACCAACTGGTCAGTTCTGGACACTTAATCTTGACTTGGGGGTGAGATGCACTGGCTATGAGGTGCCTGGCCCCTGCCCGGGCCAGTGAGGTCATCAAAAAGCATTGATTGAATGTGGCTGTATGCCTAGCACTGTGGGTGTGATGGTAAGGAGGGGACATGTGGAAAAAGTCTCGGACAAGGAAGAAGTTTGCAGTCTTAATGGAAGACAAAACTGCCCCACCATGCAGAACAGACAAGTCAGGGCTCAGCAACAGAGCGCCCTGCGTGCAGAAACCGTGCTGGTTGAGACACCATACCCTCCAGGGAAGGAGCGTCCTACCCATTTCTTCCTCCCTCCCTCCCTCCTTCCCTCCCTCTTTCCCTCCTTTCCTTCCTTCCCTTCTTTTTTCTTTTTAAGAGAGGGACACAGAGAGAATCTTAAGCAGGCTCCATGGACGTGGGGCTCAATCACAGGACCGTGAGATCATGGCCTGAGCTGAAATCGGGAGTTCGACGCTTAAACAACTGAGTCGCCCAGGTGCCCCGCGTCCTGCCCATTTCTTGAAGCCAAGTGCAGGAACACGCTTGGCAGCAATGGGCATGTAAGCAAACTGTGGTGGTGAGGGTAAAGTCAGGCCTATGAACCCGTGCCAGCGGTGAAACTCTAGCCAGAGCTTCCTTCTAGCTCTCCTTCTTGGGAGAGCTAGATGCACAAACACCCAGCATCCCCTCCTGACAGCAAGCACCTCTGTACCCTCTCACCAGCCCTTCCAAGATGATAAATGGGTTATGACCCAGGACCCGTGGTCTGAGTCACCCTGGGACTCGGTCACGTTCCGCCTGAATGATGACGGGCAGTTAGTTTCCATAACCACTCTTTCATTTAAATCCATCCTACCTCCTGTGACCTGGGTGGGGATTATTATAGCCATGTTACAGATGAGGAGAGAGAGGCCCAGAGAAGTGAGATGTTGACGTGAGCTCATGCGTTTGAGAGCAACAAGCCAGAATGAACCAAGGCCGTCCACTGTGGGCCAGCACCTTCCCACTATGCCACAAGGCCTCTCTATTCACTTCCCATTCCTTACAGAAGCGAGCATCTGGGAGTTGATAGTAAATATCTCTTGTACAACTGGAAAACATAACATTGCCCAAGTTGCACAGAAGGCCACGGTAAGCCATGTTCAGGTGTGTCTGTATGTGGGGGGGGGGGGGGGGGTGGAGGATGCAGCTGAAGCCCACATGAGGGCCCACTTCCACGGGGAAGGAAGGGCAGCCCCAAGCGCTGAGCCACCATTTTGAAGAGATGGTGGCAAAAGACACTGAACTAGTTTTAAGTTGAATTAACTTCTAAAACAGCCTTAGAATCCTCAACCTAGAGCAGCAAACATCCTTCTGATGAAAAACAACCACAGGGGCACGTGGGTGGCTCAGTGGGTTAAAGCCTCTGACTTCGGCTCAGGTCATGATCTCAGGGTCCTGGGATAGAGCCCCACATCGGGCTCTCCGCTCGGCAGGGAGCCTGCTTCCCCCTCTCTCTCTCTGCCTGCCTCTCTGCCTACTTGTGATCTCTGTCAAATAAATAAATAAAATCTTTAAAAAAGAAAGAAAGAAAGAAAAACAACCACAACCACCACCACCACCACTACAACAAACCAAAACCAAAACAAAAAGAAAAGGGGCCGGGGATGAGGAGTGAGTTGGAACCGTCAGCAGAGAGCAGGTTGTACCGTAAGGAGCAGAAGGAGGTCAGTGGGCACACGGCACAGGAGAACAGACAGGCCTCCAACCAGGCTCCCTGCAGCAGTGTCCATGGCCAAGAACCTCTCTGTCCTCTGAAGCAAGGGAAGGTGAGCCCTCCCCAGGGGCCTGGGCGGGGGAGATGCCAAGGATACCCTTCAGCTGGAACCAAAAGCAAAGGGTCAAGCAGGGGAATCCACGGGGCCAGGATCAGTGTGTGGAAACAAGGACAAAAGGCCTGGTCTGTGCAGAGGCCTGCAAGCGCTGACGCACTGGGGCATGAGGGCCCGGGCATAACAGAGGGTCTCAGGGTGCCCGATGGAAAGGGATCAAACTCCTGGTTACAGCAGTGATTCAGAACCAGAGCCACAAGCTGGAACAAAAAAGTTACTTTATGGGTCACTTATTACAGGAATTTTTTTAAATGTTCGAGCTCGTGGAGGTTTTAGGGACCACTTTGTATGTGTCCTGGCTCAGTGCCTAGGACACAGAAGAGCACCCCCCCCACCCTGCCATATTTATTCAATGAATGGACCCACGAATGAATGGGGAGAGAAGCAGAACTCCAAAACCACTGATATTCATAATGATGTTCTGAGGCCAAAGATACTGATGTGCCTTCCGAATCCTCCTGGAGAAAGCTGTAATTTCTGCACTCTTTAACTGCCTTTTAGGGCCATGTTTGAAAACCAGTGCTCTGATGATGGTAATTCCTCGTGAATCAGAATTCAAGCTGATTCTGTTTGACCCACCTGCATGGAGTTCCCAGAACATGCCAGACCCTGTACAGAAGTACTTCACTGCCCCTTCCGTTCCAGACCATGACGAAGTAGGGTTCAGGGTTCTGACAGTTCTCATGCCCCAGAATGGGGGCTGGGCTGCAGCGGGAGCTCTGCTGGCCCCGGGGTGGGAGAGATGGGGCGGGGGGGGACACATTCTCTGCGTCTCCTGGGGTCCCAAGCAACTTCTGCTTTGGGTTAAAGAGGGTCGGAATGACCCCTCTGGCCCCTCTCCCACCTCAGGGAGAGCCCTCCATGCCCTGGCAGCCTGGGGAGGCAGAAAGGAGGGGGCAAGCCTGCCATGGGGCTCCTCTCCTTGCCATTTCTTTAGCGGCTCCCTCACTGGCCCTGTTTTTCAGACCTCTAGTAATAAAAACAAGCCAATAAAATGAACATGAAAATATATTCATTAGGATTTATAATGCTCATTAAAACTGCCTGTGTACGAAAGCATGACTTAGCTTCATATAAGTGGGAAAAAAATGCAAATTATACTGCATGCAAAGGAGATATTTCCCTAATCGTCCAATCAAATGCCAGCCCAATTATCTGTGGCCAACCCAATGGGTTAAAATTATACTCTCTCTCCTTGGACACAGTGAGGCGCCTGAAAGTGTTTCATTTTAATAAAAATGAAATCTGGACCCTGCAGAAAACCAGCTTCACTAATGACGTGTTTACACAGAGAAAGACAATTTCTAGTTAATGGTGATTACTACCGAGAACAAATTAAACTTCCTGGAGTATATGGGTTAGAGATAATGGGAACAGGGAAAAAAGTTATGGTTTTAGTGTGTGCGTGGCGGCATGGGGGAACGGGGTGACAGAGGAGGAGAGAAGCCCCAGCACCTCCAGGAGGAAGTTGAGACGGCAGGGACACCGGGGCGGGTGCGGACGGGAGAGCTGTGCCAGGCCCAGCCACCCAGCTCAGCAGTGGGAGGGAGTGGCTGGCTCCGAGCTCTCCTAACCCTAAGGCTGCCCACTTTCCTCTGGGGCACGGTCTCAGGCTGCCCTCAAGCTCAGGCCCCGGGGAGTCTGACACTCTTTCCTTCTTGGCAGGGAAGGTGACCGATTCCTACCACTCCCCAAGTCACTGGGAACATACGGAAAGTGCTTAGGAGTGACAGAGGCCAGAGGCAGGCCTAGGCAAAGCCAAGGAGCAAGCTTCAGATGGGTGATGGAGGGAGCAAAACGGACAGGAGGTAGAATGACGGAATCATCATTATGACCGGAACATAACTTCACCTACGCTTGACTGAGTCCTTACCATCTGGAGGGCCCCATTCTAAAACATTTACCCATGTTTACCCTTACCTTTGGGGCAATATCATCATCCTCCTTTTTAAAGCAAGAAAACTCAGGCCAAGTGATGTTACTGAACTGCCCATGTCATATGCCTAGTAAGTGAAGAAGTGGGGTTTCTAACTCAGATCTGATTCCAATACCCGTGCTCCTAACCATCCGACCATGCTGTTTGACTACAATTAATACCAGCCCTTTACCATTAGTATGAAAAGGAAGTCACCAGCTCACTGCCGGGTCCAAATGTTCTCAGCTTCCTATCCACTCCTTTGGCCACCGGAGGACACAAAGATGCTCTTTCAGCAGCAAAATCTCAGGAACTGCCAGATCCCTTCCGCTCCCCGTCTCCCCTCTTCGCTACCTCCCACAACCAGGTGAGCCAGGGCAGGGGAGGTGGGAAGGGAGCCAGGATTCCTCCAGTGCTGAGTTTTAATGTATGTTCTTTTGTAAACAAGAACAATCATTTGTGAACAGGCCCAGATGCAAACAGTCCCCAAATCAGGAATTCCAGCTCAGAGGCGCAGAATAATACAGCTTTGGGGAAGATTTAATAATAGTAAAATTAAAATTGTAACTGAAGCATAATGAAGAATGTGGTACAAACAGGCACTGCAAAGGAAAAAAAAAACAACCCTACACAGATTAGCCCCTATGGAATAGTGATTGGTTGAGAGCAACAGTAAACAATGCACAGAAATGCAACTTAATTATCTCGCAATTCTTAACATTCTACCAAAGCCACATGGAAAGCTTTGATGTTGGCAGCAGCAGCAGCAGCAGCTCCTCTGTCTCCCCCGCTCCTGAAGGAAGATCATTACCAAGAAATTTGCAACCACTCCAGCAGCTGAGCCGGAGAAGAGCAGCGGGGTTTATCTGCTGAGAAACCAGGAAGTGGCCAACCACCTGGGAAGAACGCATCTCTGGAGGGCTACCAAGTCAGGGGATTGGTGGACCAAAAGGGAGCTCTGAGGATTGGGGCACGAGGATCAGGATGCTGGAAGGGGAGGCTCGGCTGACAACCAATATTCAGAGCTAAGTGGGTCAGCCTCCTTGGGGAGCCTGGGGTCCATCAGCCGCAGGACTGGCTTAGCGAGCACCAGGGTACTTGCTGGATGGAATCTGGCCTCTCTCCTTCCCCAAACAGACACACACACACACACACACACAGACACACCCAGACACACGCGCGCACACACACACACAGTGAGTGCCCTCCAGTTGAGAATGTCTTTGTTGTTCCTAGGTTTGTCCCTGAGGTGACCCGCTAGGGTTCAGGGCAGTGGTGGAAGAGACCCAGAGAAAGCAGGACTCTTCAATCTGAGTCATATGTCTCTTTTAAGGATGCTTCTGATGAACATCTGTAGAGATGGATTTGGGGGACTCCCACAACCAGAAATGCACCCTAAAACTCTAAGGTCTAGTTTCCTTTTTCCTGAACTTGCCCAAGAACATGGCACCCCAGCCCCTAATGTATTTTCTTCTGCTTTGGAGTCCCCCTTTCCTCTTTGTGAATGGTGATTCCTGGAAATAGGGAAGGTTTCATCTGTTTGATCCATCAGCCCTGCCCAGAGACAAGGGGATGGGCAAGATGACCTTTTGTAGTCCCAGGAGTAATAAACAAAAACCGTGGTCCATGAAGTCTCTGTCTAGATTTGCTTGGAGTTCGGCCTTGTCTAGGCTCCTAGGAAGGCTCCTGACTTTGTTGAGTCCTGAAGTGTAGCAAGACTGAGTCCAGTTGATCCCTAACCGTGAGGTGTCCTGGGAGATCCCAGTCCCTGGGTGACAGGGTCCTAGGGTGCCAGTCTTCATGCCACCCATTCAAGGTCTCCCCTGACGACTGGACGCAGGGTTGCATAAGTCCAGAGAAGTCTTTGATCCCTAGACAAAGTAATCAAGGCAAACAGGTGCCCAGACTGGCTAAAGTCCTGGGGAGAAGGAAGAGGTAGCTTTTCCCTGTACAGGAGACGGGGATGCTGCATTCCTCGGTGGTGGAATTCCTCACTGCCCTGGAATGAAATACTTTCTGTGGTTCCCAAGGACTGGAGGCTTCACTCTTATCATTCTGGAAATCAGTTCCTGGGTAGGCTAAGTTCTTCCATTTCACAGGTTGTGGATTTCAAGTTGTAATGGAGGGAGGCCACTGAGACCTCCAGGGAGGGGTCTAGACTGGATGCATTACCCACCGCTGGGGGCTGGGGGTGGGCAGGCAGAGGCAATCTCGGTACTGGTACATTTATTGGGGATGCTGAGCTTTATAGACTCTGGTACGTTCGAGCAGTGCAGAGACTCACCAAAACCCTGCCTCCCTCAGCAGGGCGGTTTCCAGAAGTGAAAAAACCCACCCCCAGGTCCCGCCCCCACCTTCAGCAGCCCCTAACCCATCATCCTGGTTAATCTGTAGTCTACCACCCTGTGCATGACTTCCACAACCCTCATCTCATTCTGAATATATCTGGTTTATGTAGGGGTCATTGCCCACCCCTCTTTCCCACTAAAATATAACTTTCTTCAGGGTAGAGGTTATGTCAGTGTTCCGCAAAGTGGCCAAACCTCCAGGCATGTGGCAAGCTGTCCATAATGAGCATGGGGTGAATAAAAGACTAAAATGCCCAGGGCCATCTTTAGTCTCCCTCTCTCAATCTCACCTTGGGGGTGGCCCCATGTCCCCTAAAATGCTTGGCCTCAAGATAGGAGTGTGGCTGGAGCTTGGCCCACGAGGGGCTGTGGGACAAAGGGAAATGGCCTTAGAGTCCGGAAACATAACGGAAACACATGTTGAGTGCTCACGGGGCAGGAACCAGGAGTGGCTCTGTGTCCTCAGCGTGGATTAGCTCATTTTCATCGTCACAACGTGGGTTTTGAGGCTGCCAAGTTCACTAACTGACTATATGACCCTGGGATGGCTACTTCCTGCCCCTGCCTTATTTTCTCAGTCATCTATAAACCGAAGAAGAGGGGCACTGGTCTAGCATATCTGCTAGAACTATAAATCCTGAAAAGACCAGGGTCCCGTATTCACAGTTAGAGCCTAAACATCCAGCACAATGCTTGGCACATGGAAGGTCCTGAATACACATTTATGAAGCGAACAAAGCAATGTTCTGTCTCACTCCCTTTTAGGATGCTAAATTGCCCATTGTTGTGCTGCAGGCAGGTCAGTTTCTCATTTCCCTGGGGCTCAGGAGGCCTTGTCTATTGTTTCCAAAAGCCCCAGGGGCCTTGGACTTGGAATTCACCTAGATCTGTGTCCTCAGTGAAAGTGAGGCAGGGACACCCCATGTGGCTCTGGAGCTGGAGGAAGAGAGAGCAGGCTAGGGTAGGCAGAGGATTCTGTGTTACCCAACTCGGACGAGAGGTTATATCACAAAGGGATCATGATCCCACGTGGCCGCAGGGCACAGAGACTCAGGTGGGCCAGCAAGTTAGACAGGGCAGAGCTGACGGGTCTTTTCCTGTCACAGATGCCGAGACTGAGGCTCAGCAGGGGAAGCCACTTCACAAAGTCACACAGCTGTGTTGTGACCAAGACCCAGGGCTTTCTCCCTTTTCTTCCCTCGCTGCCCTCGCTGCCCTCACTGCCCTCAGACCCGAGCCCCGATGTTTCAGCCCAGGAGAGAGCTGCTACGGAGCACCTCATCACCGCCTTGGAGGAAAGGCAATCGGAGCGAGATCTGGGGAGATGGAAAACTGTCGGTGACTTCTCGCACTTGAATATTTAAAGACACATTTTATTCTTTGTAAAAAGTGGCTTGGCAATTGCTCTGGTGCTAAATTTTTGCAAATGTCGGATGCGGCCACCTCTTCACTTTAGTTGTCTAATAGCCCAAGTGGTTGCTGCCTCTGTTTGTCTCCTTGGGGTGTGCTCTCCTCAGTCCCGGGAGCCCCAGGAAGCCTGGTGTTACATAAGCACCTCATCAGAATAAACATCCAGCTAAACGCCCGCTTCCTTCAGTCCTCCCGCCCTGGAGGAACACTTACCTCAAGCCCCACATTTTCCCAGAGCACAGAGAGAGATTTTCATTCCTGATAGCTACCCCCTTATTACCAGGAGTCGCCCCGAGGCATCAAGCCCTATCTGGAGTACCTCGGGGCACCTCGTTCCATCTGTAATGGACAGGGGACAGGGGATCGCCTTTCCTCGGCCTGGAGTACCTCGGGGCACCTCGTTCCATCTGTAATGGACAGGGGACAGGGGATCGCCTTTCCTCGGGCCCCAGGCTCCCTCCTAAGCATCCTGGCATCCCTTAATAGCAGCTACTTATTCATAGAAAACCTACTGTGGGCCAGGCCCCATGAATATAAATAGGACTAAGCCTCGATCCCTTCCTAGGGAAAAAGCAATGTAGAGCTGAGGTGGCAGACGCGTGAAGAAAAAATTACAGAAGCAGCTATGATTGAGAAATGTATGTATTCTGGGATCCAGGAGGAAGGAAGTTCTGGCTCTGCCCAGGAGTCAGTGGCATTTGCACGGGGCTTTGAAGGACACGCAGGTGTGAATGAAAGAATGAATGAAGGAGTAGGATCTATAAACTGCAAAAGTAATACATAACAGGAGGTGCGAAAAGCAGTAGGGAAAATAGCATTTGGAGGGACTGAACTAAGCCACTTCTCCTGGCACTCGGCTGCCTCCCAGACTGGCTCTGGTCTGGCCAGACTCCCTTCTTCTTTGACTCTGAGAGGGGAACTAGAGGCTGGGGAGTTCTGGTAGCCTGCTGTCGTCACATCTTTTTGGCCTCCATTTCCTCCATTCCCTCCTCTTTAGAGCCAACAATAATACCTACCACAGGGTTGTTGCAAGGACTAAATGAGATACTATGTACCCGTATGTAGCTAGGGCCTTGATAAATGGAAGAATCATTATTACTGCTTTTGTTACTATTACCACTACTGTTGCTGGCAGGCTTCCAGGGACCTAAAAAAGAAAAAATGCCTCAGAGGCATAAAAACACTTCTGGATATATTTGAGTCTCCACGTATTATAAGATTGTTCTTCACTTCCAACCCAAACATATCAGGAAGGGCCTTCCTACTCCTTCTTGATGAGGAAATGAAAAACATTTTGGAAGCGGCAGCCTTTTATCATGGAAGCTTGCTTGGGCAACGCTCAAAGGCCGCATATAGGTTCTGTTGCCTGGGACAGAAGTCAGAGCCAATGGATGACCCACTTAGCTCAAAGCTTCGCTCATACAGGTGCATTAAAGAGCTTTATGGATGCAGCTGTGTAGGACCCCTTAAGGGAGTCAGCTGACCTCCACATGCGACCTCCAGACCCAGCTGGTGAGGCACAGGGGTGGGCAGGGGGTCCGTAGTGCTCACTGAGCTACCCAGCTTCCACTGGGATTTGGGCCTGGCAGTCCCACATCCCAGGGAATTACACAGACTTCTCATGGAGTACAGTCTTGTCCTGGTTTTCAGGCCCGCACCACACACTCTTAACCAAATGCCCAAGCCAGAAAATGGGATCTCATGCCAGATGCAGCCTGTCCCTTACCACCCACCACCTGCCATTTCAAGCCTGTCAGATCGCCACCTGTGACACCTCACAAATGTACAGCACGTTCTCTTTCTGCACGGCTACTTCCTTCAGGCAGGGCATCATTGCGTCTTGCAACACCTTCCGAAAAGTTCTCCTTGCCTCCCCCTTCCCCCGCCTTCCTCCAATCCATTCCACACCCTGAAGCAGGAGCCATCTTTCCAAGACACAGATCTGGCCAAATCAATCCCCTGCTTCAAACTCTTCTGTGTGCCACCCCTCCCTTGGAAGCCTGGCCCTCAGGATGCTCCATGGTGTCCAGTCCCAGCTCTCGGATGGGACATCTTGCGTTTCTCCCCTCCTGCCAAGCCTTCCCTAGCTACTGCTGTTCCCTCAGCTTTGAGCACTGCCAGCCCCTCCCTTGTTTCTTGGCTCACCCTCATCCTTCAGGTATCAACCCAGACAGCCCCTTTCTCAAGGAGCCTTCTTCAGCCCGGCAAGATTTTATTAGGTGCCCTCCTTGGGGCTCTCAGACTGGTCCGCCCTTGCCTGACGATAGCACTTAACATAGTGGACTAGAAGTGCCTGCTTACCTGTCATCTGTCTCTATTCTCTCACTGTGCCCTGAGCTCCGAAAGGGCACATTCCCTTCCTGAATAACCCCTGAATGTGGTGGGCAATAAACATTTGTTGAATGGACAACAAATGAACAAATAAATGAACACACAACAGATTGGATGAATGAATGAATGAATGAATGAATGACTTAGGACACATAGGCTGAAAAAAATCCCAGAACAGGAGGTCATCCCCACTGTGGAAGCTGAGCACATGATGCGGGAGGCAGAGACACGGGATGGAAGCGGGAAGAGGTTGCGGGCTGATCCAGCAGGAGGGGAGCAAGAGAAGAAGGGAGGGGCCTGGTAGGAAGGCAGGAAGGATATCTGAAGAAACTGCCCCTTTCCGTCCTGCTCCCGAACCCCGCACCCTCTCTGCGGGCATCTCGGCTACCTAAGAACAGAGAGTTTCGCCAACACGGAGACTTACACTATTTCATAAACTTTCCTTAAATTAAAATCAGGCGACGCACACACATACACATATACCCCACAGACATCTTCGTCGCTGAAAAGTTGCTCCCTATAAAATAAAAGAAGCTGTTTAAATGTCTTCCTTCCAAGCTAGCCCCACAGAGCTGGAGCTGAGAATACATTAGCCTTTAATGAAGTGAGACTCTCATCTTCCAGGAGACACCTCATTTAGCGCAATTGTTTCAGAGCCATTACAGAAAGACAATTACAAGGAAGCGGGGAGAGTAATTGGAAATGCTGGCAGGAGTTGGGCGAAATGATAATAAATAAAAATATTCAACCTAATAAGCTTCCAGGAGGGGGTGGGATGAAGAAAATCAACATAATTAGAACTGAACCTTAGCAAGGAAAAACAGACAGCAGGGTGGCAAGTGCTCAACTTGTACAGGAAGAAAGAAGTCACATACCGCCGAAGATGATTCCGGGCCGCAGGCTGCTGGCCCCCTCCCGGAGCTGCTGGAGGGCGGAGGAGTGCCCAGAGCCCAGAGCTATTGAGGGGCTCAGGGTGTGTGGCTCCTGGACACGGAAACCTGGGTGCATGGAAGAGACAGGCCTGGCCCGGTGCGGCCGGGGTCCTCTGTGTACGGAGAGGGGGGGCCGAGGGAGGTCGAGCGGGGAAGCACCACCTGAGCCCTGACTCAGTGGCTGCTGGTCTCTAGTTCTGCCACCATGGGCAAGAGGCCCTGGCTTCCTGGGGCTTGCTTCTCTCATCTTGTCTCCAGGGAGGCAAACTCTAAGATCTGTAGGTGGCCTACCAGTCTCCAGTGAAGGCTGTCTCCCTCTATAGGTGTGTCTTCCTCTCCTTATCTGATAGGCCCCTCTTTGGTTCTGAAATTTCACCACAGGAGCCTAGAAGTTAAGCTTAGGGAGGCAGCCGAAGCATCATGTACGTGAAAGTCATTCCTGAGGCCTCTCTATTTCCACCCCCCACCAGGGGCCACAGGCCACATCCTACTTGCTAGGGCCTGGCCCTGCCTGTTGGGTCCAGCACAGCACCTGTAACACAACTGTGTTGATAGTTCTGTCTCTGTCTCCCCCTTAAGAGCCATGAGTACTGTTAAGAGCATTTACAGAGGAGATGGTATGAGGCCTGGGACTAGTTTCAAAATAACCCCAGTGAGCAGAGGAGTGCTGATTTACATTATGATTTCTTGTTTGGTTGTTTTTGAAAAAAGCAATGTAAGTAACTTGAGTTTAGGGACCTCAGATTTGTTACCCCGTACTTAGCTCAGGACCTGGGACACAGTGGGCACATACTTATTATTTTGTAGCATAATGGGTTTCGAGCAAATATGTCAAATAAACTGACTGAGAATTGAAACGAAGTCAAATTTTAAAATTTTGGAAGATTCTCAGATAGTCTCAATCAATTCAAATAAAATAATTCAAACCACACTTAATTTACTGAGACCTTTAATGTATCAGCAATGTGCCAGGCCTTTGGAGAGTCACGAGGGAACAGGATCCCCAAGTGACTCTCCCTAAGGAATTCGTCATCTAGTGAGATTCAGGCTGTAAAGCTTTAGGCATGATGTGAGGCCACACTAGGGGCGGCTATTTGTCCAGAGACACTAGCAAATATGAAATAGTCCCACCTCCTGGACAGTGGGGCAGTGGCCTAGGCACATGGTCCTCAAATGAGTTTACAAGTCTATCAGTAAAAATTTTTTGTACACCTTCAATATGTATATATAACCTTTATATATATATATATATATATATATATATATATATATATATATATATATAT